>NC_072412.2:28508391-28811421 GCF_028858775.2 Pan troglodytes
CCACTGATGGTCCCAGTCACTTGGCTCTGGGCAGAGGGGCCTAGCAGCTGCCTCTACTTTTGTGCCTGACATTTAAAGGTAGAAGATAGAATTTCTGCCAGGTCCTGAAAACTGCAGATGCCTGTTGACAGAAGGGTGCTGTCTTTGATCAGTGTGAAAATGAACACAATACACTTGGATACTCTTTCAAGGAAAAACAAATCATTTACTCATATCAGTAAAGGTGCTGTGTGTTTCATTCTTCTAGGATGGATGCTAATGTCGCTTTTTGCAATTTTGCTCTTAAGAAAATGGAGTCATCAGGTTTTGTTTTAGCACAGGCAATGTTGATTTTATGTGGATTTCCCATAATTTCCAGCCTTCGTACATTCATGAATAGATTGTCTGTCTCTGAACACTATTGTCATCTCTCTTTTTTTGCTTTTATTTTTAAAAATTTTTTCAGTAGTTTTTGGGGGAAAGGTGATGTTTGGTTATATGTATAAGTTCTTTGGTGGTGATTTCTGAGGTCTTGGTGCACCCATTACTCTAGCAGTGTACGTTGCATGCAATGTGTAGTCTTTCATCCCTCACTCACCTCCCACTCATTCCCCCAAGTCCCCAAAGTGCATTGAATCATTCTTATGCCTTTGCATCCTCATAGCTTAGCTCCCACTTATGAGTGAGAACATACAATGTTTAGTTTTCCATTCCTAAGTTACTTCACTTAGAATAATGGTCTCCACCTTCATCTAGGTTGCTGTGAATGCCATTATTTCTTTTCTTTTTTAAGGCTGATTAGTATTTCATAGTACGTTTGTCCCACGTTTTCTTTATCCACTCGTTAATTGATGGGCATTTGGGCTGATTCCATACTTTTGCAATTGTGAATTCTGCTGCTCTACACATGTGTGTGCAAGGATCTTTTTTGTAAAATGAATTCTTTTCCTCTGGGTAGATACCCAGTAGTGGGATTGCTGGATTAAATGGTAGTTCTGTTTTTAGTTCTTTAAGGAGTCTCCACACTGTTTTCCATAGTGGTTTGTAGTAGTTTACATTCCCACCAGCAGTGTACAAGTGTTCCCTTTCCACAACATCCCCACCAACATCTATTGTTTTTAGATTTTTTTGATTATGGCCATTCTTGCAGGAGTAAGGTGGTTATTGCATTATGGCTTTGATTTGCATCTCCCTGATGATTAATGATGATGAGCATTTTTTCATGTTTGTTGGCAATTTGTATAATTGAGAATTGTCTATTCATGTCTTTAGCCCACTTTTTGATGGGATTATTTTTTTCTTGCTGATTTGTTTGAGTTTCTCATAGATTCTGGATGTTAGTCCTTTGTCAGATGCATAGTTTGCAAAGATTTTCTCCCACTCTGAGGGATGTCTGTTCACTCTGCTGATTATTGCATTTACTGTGCAGAAGCTTTTTAGTTGAATTAAGTCCCAGCTACTTATCTCTGTTTTTATTGCATTTGCTTTTGGGTTCGTGGTCATAAAATCCTTGCCAAAGCCAGTGTCTACAAGGGTTTTTCTGATGTTATCTTCTAGAATTTTTATGGTTTCTTTAATTTTTGTAGATTTAAATCTTTGATCCATCTTGAGTTGATTTTCTTGTATAAGGTGAGAGATGAGGATCCAGTTTCATTCTTCTGCATGCAGCTTGCCAATTATCTCAGCACTATTTGTTGAATAGGGTGTCCTTTCTCCACTTTATGTTTTTGTTTGTGTTGTTGAAAATCAGTTGACTGTAGGTATTAGGCTTTATTTCTGGGTTCTATATTCTGTTCCATTGGTCTATGAGCTTATTTTCATATGAGTACCATGCTGTTTTGGTGACTGTATCCTTAAAGTATAGTTTGAAGTTAGGTGATGTGATGCCTCCAGATTTGTTCTTTTTGCTTAGCCTTGCTTTGGCTATGCAGACTCTTTTTTGGTTCTATATGAATTTTAGCATTGGTTTTTTCTAGTTCTGTGAAGAATGATGGTGGTATTTTGATGGGAATTGCATTGAATTTGTAGATTGCTTTTGGCAGTGTGGTCATTTTCACAATATTGATCCTACCCATCCATGAGCATGGCATGGGTTTCCATTTGTTTGTGTCATCTGTGATTTTTTTCAGCAGTGTTTTATAGTTTTCTTTGTAGAGGTCTTTCACTCCTTGATTAGGTGTAATATATTTCTAAGTGTTTTTTTGTTTGTTTGTTTTGCAGCTATTGTAAAAGGGGTTGAGTTCTTGATTTGATTGTCAGTTTGGTTGCTGTTGTTGTATAGTAGTGCTACTGATTTGTGTATATTGATTTTGTATTCTGAAATATTGCTGAATTCATGTATCAGTTCTAGGAGCTTTTAGGATGAGGCTTTAGGGTTTTCTAGGTATACCATTATGTCATTGGTGAACAGCGACAGTTTGACTTTCTCTTTACTGATTTGGATGCCCTTTATTTCTTTCTCTTGTCTGATTACTCTGGCTAGGACTTCTAGTACTATGTTGAATAGAAGTGGTGAAAGTGGGCATCCTTGACTTGTTCCAGTTCTCAGAGGGAATGCTTTCAGCTTTCCCCCATTCAGTATAATGTTGGCTGTGGGATTGTCATAGATGGCTTTTATTACCTTAAAGTATGTCCTTTCTGTGCTGATTTTGCTGAGGGTTTTAATCATAAAGGGATGGTGGATTTTTGTCAAATGCTTTTTCTGTGTCTATTGAGATGATCATGTTATTTTTGTTTTTAATTCTGTTTATATGGTGTATCACATTTATTGACTTGCATATGTTCAACCATCCCTGCATCTGTAGTATGAAACCCACTTGATCATGGTGGATTACCTTTTTTATATGCTGTTTGATTCCATTAACTAGTATTTTGTTGAGGATTTTTACATCTGTGTTCGTCAGGGAAATTGGTCTGTAATTTTCTTTTTTTGTGATGTTCTTTCCTGGTTTTAGTATTAGGGTGATACTGGCTTCATAGAATGATTTAGGTAGGATTCCCTCTTTGTCTGTCTTTTGAATTAGTGTCAATAGGATTGGTATCAGTTCTCCTTTGAATGTCTCATAGAATTCAAATGGGAACTCATCTGGTCCTAGACTTTTTCTTGTTGGCAATTTTTTATTATCATTTCAATCTTGCTGCTTATTACTGGTCTGTTTGGAGTTATAATTTCTTCCTGGTTTAATCTAGGAAGGTTGTATATTTCCAGCAATTTATCCATCTCCTCTAGGTTTTCTACTATGTGCATGTAAAGGTGTTCATAGTAGCCTGGAATGATCTTTTGTATTTCTGTGGTATCAGTTATAGTATCTCCTGTTTTGTTTCTAATCAAGTTTATTTGGATCTTCCCTCTTGTTTTCTTGGTTCATCTTGCTAATGGTCTATCAATTTTGTTTATCTTTTCAAAGAACCAGCTGTTTCATTTATCTTTTGTATTATTTTGTCTTTCAATTTTATTTAGTTCTGCTCTGATCTTTGTTATCTCTTTTCTTCTGCTGGGTTTCAGTTTGGTTTGTTTTTGTTTCTCTAGTTTCTCGAGGTATGACCTTAGATTGTCTGTTTGTCCTCTTTCAGCTTTTTGATGCAGGCATTTAATGCTCCAAACTTTCTTTCCTTGTAGCACTGCTTTTGTTGTATCCCAAAGGTTTTAATAAGTTGTATAACTGTTATCATTTGGTTCAAAGAATTTTTAAATTTCCATCTTGATTTCATTGTTGACCCAATGATCATTCAAGAGCAGGTTATTTAATTTCCATGTATTTGCATGCTTTTGAGGGTTCCTTTTGGAGTTGAGTTCCAGTTTTATTCCACTGTGGTTTGAAAGAGTACTTGATATAATTTCAATTTTCTGAAATTTATTGAGACTTCTTTTGTGGCCTATCATGTGGTCTGTCTTGTAGAATGTTCCATGTGCTGATGAATGTACATTCTGCAGTTGTTGGGTAGAATGTTCTGTAAATATCTGTTAAGTACATTTTTTCTAGGGTATAGTGTAAGTCCATTGTGCCTTTGTTGACTTTCTGTCTTGATGACCTGTCTAGTGCTGTCAGTGGGGTACTAAAGTCTCCCACTGTTATTGTGCTGCCATCTTATCTCATTTTTTTAGGTCTAATAGTAAATGTTTTATAAATTTGGGAGCTCCAGTGTTAGGTGTATATACATTTAGGGTTGTGATATTTTCCTGTTGGACTAGTCCTTTTATCATTACATAATGTTCCTCTTTGTCTTTTTTAACATTTTGCTTTAAAGTCTGTTTTGTGTGATATAACAATAGCTACTGCGGCTCATTTTTGGTGTCCATTTGCATGGAATGTCTTTTTCCACCCCTCTACCTTAAGTTTATGTGAGTCCTTATGTGTTGTCAGATGAGTCTCTTGAAGAGAGCAGATACTTGGTTGATGAATTCTTATCCATTCTGCCATTCTGTATCATTTAAGTGGAACATTTAGGCCATTTACATTCAATGTCAATATTGAGATGTGAGGTACTATTCTACTCATTATGCACGTTGTTGCCTGAATACCTTGTTGTTGTTTTTTTGTCATTCTGTTATTGTTTTATACATCCTGTGAGATTTATGCTTTAAGGTGGTTCTATTTTGATGTATTTTGAGAATTTGTTTCAAGATTTACAACTCCCTTTAGCAATCTTGTAGTTCTGGCCTGGTAGTGGCAAATTCTCTCAACATCTGTTTGTATGAAAAAGGACTGTGTCTTTCATTTATTAAGCATAGTTTCATTGGATACAAAACTCATGGCTGACAATTGTTTTGTTTAAGGAAGCTAAAGGTAGGACCCCAATCCCTTCTGGCTTGTAGGGTTTCTGCTGAAAAATTCACTGTTAATCTGATAGATGTTCCTTTATAAATTACTTGATACTTTTTCCTCACAACTTTTAAGATTCTTTCCTTTGTCTTCACTTTAGATAACCTGATGACTAGGTGCCTAGGCAATGATCTTTTGTGATAAATTTCCCGGGTGTTCTTTGAGCTTCTTGTGTTTGGCTATCTAGATCTCTAGCAAGGCCAGAGAAGTTTTCCTTGATTATTCCCTCAAATGTGTTTTCCAAACTTCCAGATTTCTTTCCTTTCTCAGAAACACCAATTATTGTTAGATTTGGTCATTTAACATAATCCCAAACTTCTTGGAGGCTTTGTTCATTTTTTAAAATTCTTTTTTGTCTTTGTTGGAATGGGTTAATACAAAAGCCTTGCCTTCGAGCTCTGAATTCCTTTCTTCTGCTTGTTTGATTCTATTGGTGACAGTTTCCAGTGTATTTTGCATTTCTCTAAGTGTGTCCTTCATTTTCAGAAGTTGTGATTGTTTTTTATTTATTTATGCTATCTGTTTCTCTGGAGATTTTTTCATCCATGTCCTATAACATTGTTTTTTAAGTTGGTATTCACCATTCTCTGGTGCCTCCATGTGTGGCTTCATACTCAAACTTCTGAATTATTTTTCTTGCAATTCAGAGATTTCTTCTTGGTTTGGCTCAATTGCTAGTGAGCTAGTGTGATCTCTTGGGGATGTTAAAGAATCTTGTTTTGTCATATTACTGGAATTGTTTTTCTGGTTCTTTCTCATTTGGGCAGCTTATGTCAGAGGGAAGATTTGGGGCTGAAGGGCTATTGTTCAGATTCTTTTGTCCCACAGGGTGCTCCCTTGATGTGGTGTTCTCCTCCCTTCCCCTAGGGGTGGGGCTTCCTGAGAGCCAAACTGTAGTTATTGTTATATTTTTTCTGGGTCTAGCCACCTAGCTGAGCTACCAGGCTCCGGGCTGGTACTGGGGAGTGTCTGCAAAGAGTCTTGTGATGTCATCTGTCTTCAGGTCTGTCAGCCGTGAGTACGAGCACCTCCTCCAGTGGAGATAGCAGGGGAGTGAAATGGACTCTGAAAGGGTCCTTGGTTGTAGTTTTTAGTGCACTGGCTTAGTGTTGGTTGGCCGCCAGCCAGGAGGTGGCGCTTTCAAGAGAGCCTCAGCTGCAGTAGTGTAGGGAGGATACAAGCTTGCCCTAATGCCACCTGGATGGTAAGTATTTGGTTTCTTAGGTGGTAGACAGGGCCATAGAGCTCCCAAGAGATGGTGTTCTTTGTCTTCAGCTACCAGAGTGGGTAGAGAAAGACCATCAGGTGGGGGCAGATTTAGGCATGTCTGGGCTCAGACTCTCCTTGGTAGAGGGGGCTTCCTGTGGCTGCTGTGGAGGATGAGGATGTGGTTTCAGGCCAATGGAGTTATGTTCCCAGGGGGATTATGGCTGCCTCTGCTGGGTCACGCAGGTTGCCAGGGGACTGGGGGAAAGCTGGCAGTAACAGGCCTTACCCAATGCCCATACAGCCAGCAAGGCCAGTCTCACTCCCACCATGTCCCCCCAACAGCACGAGAGGGACATGCCCCAGGCTACAAGCCTCCCTGCTGAGAAGGCAAGCGGGACTTTCAGGTTTCACGTCTCCCCACCTGCAGCAGCTTCTGTGCGCCTGTCTGTACTCCCAGATCACCTCCTCTCCAGACTCTGTCCAGGAAACTGCACAAATTGTTTCACAGTTCAGCTGGAAGTTTCCTTCTCCCTGTGATCTTTCCCCAATTCCACTGGCACCCCTTCCCAATAAGTCCTGAGAGACAAAAGCAGAAATGGCTTCCCTGGCGTCTGACAGTGCCCACGGAACTCTTCCCACTGCTTCCCCTACCCCTATAATTTGCTCAGCTCTCTAAATTTGTCTTAGCTCCCTATAAGGTCAAATCCTTCTCCCGTGATCTGGTTCTTCAGGCTCCCCAGTGAGGATGTGTGTTTGGGGGCAGTCGTTCCCCTTTCACACTTTAGACATCATGGTTTGTCAGTGTGTCAAGGAGCCCGCAGCAACAAGCCACCTCTTTCAAAGGGTCCGTGGATTCTCTCAGCTTTCCTGGTGTGTTCTTCAGTAGTTCTTGGAGCCAAAGTTCACAGTGTGTCTCCACAAGCTGCTCTGTCCATCTGAATGGGAGCCTCAAGTTAGTCCTGCCTCCTGTCTGCCATTTTCCCTCACTTTGTGATTTCTATTCTTTTTACTCTTCTTCTGCTTCTACTGGGTTTGATTAGTTGATGTCATTGGTTGGAGGTCTTTCTTTCATTGTGTATGTGTTTAGTACATAAATTTCTCTGTATATGTTGTCGTTATAGTCCGCAAATTTTGACACATTGGGTTTTCATCTTCATTGAGTTCAAAATATTTTCAGATTTCCCTTTTTGATTTCTTCTTTGGTCCATGATTATTTGGAAGTGTATTGTTTAGTTTGCACATATTTGGGGACCTCTCAAGGACCTTTCTGTTATTGATCTCTAACTTGTAATTCTTTGGTTGGAGAACATACTTCGGATGATTAAAAAAAAAACAACCCTATTCCTCTCCTCACAGCACCTCTGACACCACATGTGTGGGGTTTCCACACCAAGCAATTCTCCACTTCTCTGTGGACACCACCTCGGTATACTACAATTTGATTCAAGTATAACACTAATTACCCAGAGTTAGCACAGACCACACAGGTTAAGGGCTCAATCTCACAAGACTACCCCTCACTTTAGGTGCCAACTACAAGTAGTAGGTGTGTATGTGACCCACACTTCTGTCTGACTTGGCTACAAATTGGAGGTTCTCACAATCTCCTCCATAAGTTGAATAATTTATTATAACAGCCCACAGAACTCAGGGAAACATCTTACTTACATTTACCAGTTTATTATAAAAGACATGATAAAGGATACAGATGAACAGTTGGATGAGGAGGTACACAGAGTCAGGTCCAGAGGGATCCCAAGTGCAGGAGCTTGTGTCCCCACAGAGAGAGGTTGCTCCACCCTATTGATACCTGGATGCATTCACCAACCCAGAAGCCCTCTGAATCCTATACTTCAGGGATTTTTATAAGGCTTCATCACATAGACATGACTGATTCTTAACTCAATCTCCAGCCCCAGAGGAAGGGGAGAGAGGGAGCTGAAAGTTCCAAGCTTCTAATCATGGCTTGGTCTTTTTGGTGACCAGCCCCTATCCTGAAACTATCCAGGAGCCACCAAGACAGTCTATTAGGGCAAATGATGCTTCTGTTACCCAGGAAATTCCAAGGGATTTAGGAGCTTTGTGACAGGAACTGGGATCAAAACCAAATGTTAGAACAAAAGATTCTTCTAGCACTCATATCACTCAGCAAAGTGCAAGGGTTTTAGGAGCTCTGTGTCAGAAATTGGGGACAGAGACCAAATATATATTTCTTATTATGTCGCAGATGACTTGAATCCTTCAAAATTTATTCAGCCTTGTTTTAAGACCCACAACAAAGTCTGTCTTGGTAAACATTTCATGCATATTTAAAAACAGTGCCTACTCTGCTGTTGTTATGTGGAGTGTTCTACAATGTCATAGGTCAAGTTGGTTGAAGCATTGTCAAGTATTCTATACCCTTACTGATTTTCTCTCCACATGTCCTACCAGTAGCTGAGAGAGGGCTTGAAATCTCAGACTGTAATTGCAGACTCGTCTGTTTCCTTTGTCAATTTTATCAGCCTTTCCTCCATGTATTCTGAAGCTGTATAAGGTATATAAAGTTTTAGTTTTATCATTTTGATGAATTGGCCACTTTATCATTACGAAATGAACTTCTTTATCCCTGGTAATACTTTTTTCCTTGAAATCTACTTTTTTCATTGTTAATAGAGCCACTTCAGCTTTCTCTTAGTTTCAGCATGGAATAATCTTTCCATACTAACCTTTTCATCTATTTGTCTATTGATTTTTAAGTAGGTTTCTTATAGGCCTCATGTAATTAGATCTTACATTTTTATCCAATCTGAAATCTCTGGCTTTCATATGCATTTGATGTTATTACTGATTTATTGAGATTAAATCTACCATCTTGCCATATTTTCTATTTAACCCATATGTTCTTTCTTTTCTTTTCCCTCTTTTACTGCCTTCTTTTGGCATTGGATAGTTTTTTATGATTCCATTTATCTCCTTTGTTCATGTGTTAGCTTTCTGTCTCTTATTTTTGTGTTCTCAGTGGTTGTTTTAGGGTTCGTAATATATGTCATTAGTTTTAACATTCTAGCTTCAAGTGACATTATATCACTTTGTACATGGTGTAGGAATCTTACAACAGCATATTTCCATCTCTCTTCTGGCATTTGTGCTATTGTGATTATATATTTTACTTCTACATATATTATGAACCTATAATACATTGTTATTATTATTGATTATCAACACTCAGTTTTCTTTTAAAGAAATTTAAATAAGAAGAAGTCTGAGTTACTCATTTAATTGCCATTTTTAGTATTTTTTATTTCTTTGTGTAGATCTGCACTTCTATCTGGTATCATTTTTCTTCTGCCTGAAGGACTTCCTTTAACATTTATTGTAGTGGAGGTTTGCTCGTGGTGAATTCTTTTGGTTTTTGTTCACCTATACTTTTGATAAATATTTTTGCTTTGTTCAGAATCCAAGTTGGCATTTTTTTTCTTTAAGTACTTAAAGATGCTGTTTTAGTGATTTCCAGCTTGAATGGTTTCTAGTGGAAAATCTGCTGTTATTCTTATCTTTGGGTCTTTGTACATAATGTGTCTTTTTTCTCTGGCTGCTTTAAAGATGTTCTCTTTATCTTTGGTTTTGAGCAGTTTGATTACAATATGCCTTGATATTGTTTTCTTCCTGTTTTTGTGCTTGAAGTTTGTTGAAATTTTTGGATCTGTTTTTATACAGTTTTCATCAAATAATAGGGTGTTTTGTCCATTGTTTCTTCAAATATTTTCAGTCCTAATTCTTCATCTTCAGGGACTCTAATTACACATTTATTAGGCCTCTTCAAGTTGCCCCAGAGCTCCTGTTCAAAGTGATATTCTGTTCATTTCTTTGAGTATTTCTTCTCTCTGTGTTTCATTCTGGGTAGTTTCTCTTGCTATATCTTCACTACTTTTCCTTTCCCTTTCTTTTTCTTAAAATAACATTTATTTACTAACTTACAGTTCTGTATGTTAGACATCCAGAAGTGGCTTAACTTGAATTCTCTGCTCAAATTATCACAAGGCTAATATGAAGAAATCAGCTAGGCTGAGTTCTTGGCTGGAGGCTCTGGAGAAATATTTGCTTTTAAAGTCATTTAGGTTGTTGGTAGAGTCTATCTCGTGTGCTTGTAGTACCAGAGTCCTTGTTTCCTTGCTGGTTATCAGTCAGGGACCACCTTCAGCTCATAGGGCCACCCACATTCCTTGCTGTGTGCCCCACTTTATCTTCAAAGCAGTAATGGTGTGTTGAATCCTTCTCAGACTTCAGATCTCTGACATACTCCTCTATGACCAGTTGGAGAAAACCCTGCTTTTAGTAAACTTACTTGATTAGGCCAGGCTCACCCAAGATCATCTTCTTCTTAATACGTAATATAAGATAGTCATGAGAGTGGTATCTCATGATGTTCATGGTTGTTATGCAGTTGTTTTAGTCCGCTTGGGCTGCTATAACAAATACCATAGATTGGGTGACTTAAACAGCAGATTTTTTTTCTCATGAATCTGGAGGCTGAGAAATCCAAGATCAAGGTGCTGGCTGATTTGGATTCTGGTGAGGGCCCTCTTCCTTGTTTGCAGATGGATACATTTTTGCTAGCCTTACATGTGGGAGAGATAGATTATTGCTCTCATATTTCTTCTTATAAGAGCACTAATCCCATTCATGAGGGCCCCACTCTCAGGACCTAATCACTTCCCAAAGGCCCCACTTACAGATGTCATCACATTGGGAATTAGGGCATATATATATATTATATATATTTATATATATATATTATATATATTTATATATATACGGCATATATATATTATATATATATTTATATATATGGCATATATATATTATATATATTTATATATATGGCATATATATATATATATATATAATATATATATATATATATCTTGAGAGGACACAAACATTCAGTTCCTAGCAGCAGGGTATGTACATGAAGGGGCAATCATTGAGGGCAAGTGTAGGGTCTTGCCACCACAGGCGGAGGTGGATTTCAAGTCCTAAAGAATGGCAACCTGGAAATGCTACATAACCATGGTGGAGAGATCTGGGAGGGACAGTTTTTCTTTTTCCAAGATCTTCATTTCTTTTTGATAATGATGCTTCTTTTTTCAGATTACTGAATATCAAAGAAAATCAACTGAAATGGTTAGTGCCTCCTTCAGGCCTTTGGGCCTTCAAATGACATCTGGCCTAGGAGAAGCTTTCTGGGTGGCTCATTTAAAGAGAGTTTCTCTCCCCTCCTGGGCTGTAAATTGAATCATGGCAGGAACTATATTTTCTGTCATCTCTCCCATCCCCAAAACAAAACAAGCCATAGCAACAAACATCCCCTGACCCTCATGTTTCTGACACATCTTTCTCCCGCTCTGGACATCCAGGCTTGAGAAAGAATTGTTTATGTTCCCCATCCCGGTTCCCGTGCTTACAAATGACTCTACCTGCTGCCATCTAGACACTCCACTATTCTACTACAAAGGCCACTACTGATTTCTTGGTTAGTAAGTTTTTTTTTTTTTTTTTTTTTTTTGTTTTTTTGAGACAGGGTCTCACTCTGTCACCCAGGCTGGAGTGCAGTGCATGATGTCAGCTCACTTCAGCCTTGACCTCCGAGGCTCAAGCAATCATCCCACCTCAGACTTCCAAGCAGCTGGGACTATAGGCGTGTACCACCATACCTGGCTAATTTTGTTTATTTTTTTTTTTTTGTAGAGATGATGTCTCTCCGTGTTGCCCAGGCTGGTCTCAAACACCTGAGCTCAAGCCATCGTCCCGCCTTGGCCTCTCAAAGTGCTGGGATTACAGGCATGAGTGAGCCACTGTGCCTGGCATTAGTTAATTCTTGATAGATTTGTCCTGTTCCTTAGCACTTTCATTTTACATTATTGATTAGTCCTTTCTTTCTGAAACTTGTTCCTTCCTTTGCTTCTTTGAACAACCCCATCTGCCTATTCTCTTTTTGCATGCATCTGCAAGTGTTGGTTCTTAGTTGCCTTCACTAGAAACCCTTCGCCAGCGTTTTCTAAATCTTGCCAGGTGATATTGGCAGAAAATAGACTGAACTGAGTTAAATCCTAATTTGGTGAATCATGTGTGACCTCATGGAAATTATACAACTTCTCTCTCAGTTTCTTCTTCTGTGAAATGGAAGTTTTACCCATGCTGCAGGGTTATGGTGAAGGTGAGTGATGATGCATGTAAAGCACCAACACGTCAGAGCTCTCAGTCTTCCGTAGCTCCAGCCTTCCTGATAGCAGAGACCATATTTTAAAGATAGAACATTCTGACGCAGCTGTTTTGATGCCAGCCTTTTGATAAAATGGCAGCCAAATATCCCCATGTCCAAATGGGCCTATCAAAATATCCTTATTGAGTGTTTTTTATTAGTTGAGCTATAATTCACAAACCATAAAATTTGCCCTTTTCAAGTGTACATTTCAGTGATCCCTGGCAACCACTAGTCTACTTTTTTGTTTTATGGATTTAATCTACTCTGGAAGTTTCATGTAAATGGAATCATATGCTTTGAGGCTGTTTGTGTCTGTTTCTTTCATTTAGTATAATGTTTTTAATGTTCATCCATGAATCAGTGTTTTATTTCTTTTGATGGCAGAGTAACATTCTGTTGTATGGATATAAAACAATTTGTTTATCCATGCATTAGTTGGTGGACATTTTGGTTGTTTCACTTTTTGCCTACTATCATTAATGCTGCTATGAAAATTTGTGTCACTATTCTTTTGCAGTATCTAATCTACTCTTCATCCTTTCAGTGTATTTTTCATCTCAGACATTGGAAATTTTTCTCTACAGTTCTTATTTAGGTCTTTTTTGTCTTCCTTGTCTTACTTGACATGTTAAATTATTCCTCTAGCTTCTTAAACATACGAAATACATTTACAATAACTGTTTAACTGTCCCTGTCTAGTAATTCTGTTATCTGTGTCATTTTTTGGTCAGTTTCAATTGATTGCATCTTCTCATTATGGGTTGTATAACCCTGCTTGTTTATATGCCAGGGGATATTTTTTAGATGACAGGCATTGTGAATTTTTCCTTTATGAGTATTGGATATATTTTTATTGCCATAATATTTTTTTTTAGACAGCGTCTCACTCTGTTGCCCATCACTTCAGTGGCAAGATAATGTCTTATTGCAGCCTCAACTTCCCTGGCTCAACCGATCCTCCCACATCAGTCTCCCAAGTAACTAGGACTACAGGCACATGCCACCAAACTTGGCTAATTTTTTAAGGATTTTGTACAGACAAGGTCTTACTATATTGCCCAGGGTCGTCAACCCTGGCTCAAGCCATCTTCCTGCCTCAGCCTCCCAAAGTGCTGGGATTACAGACGTACACCACCGCACACAGCTGATTTTTGTATTTTTTATACAGGTGGGGTCTTCCTGTGTTGCCCAGATTGGTCTCTAACTCCTGGGCTCAAGCAGTCCACTCGCCTCCGCCTCCCAAAGTGCTGGGATTACAGGCATAAGCCACCATGTCTAGCCCCCATAGTATTCTTAAGCTTTTTTCTGGAGTAAAGTTATGTCACTCGGAAGGAGTCTGATCATTCTGGGTTTTGCTTTTCAGCCTTATTAAGCAGGTACTGATCAGCACTTCTTCCTGGCTTATTTTTCTACACTACTGAGCAAAACCCTTCTGAGTGCTTTACCTGATGCCCCATGAATTACGAGGTGTTCCACGCTGGCTGCTGAGAACAGGAACTATTTGTGGCCTTTGGTGGACTCTAAGTATTCTCCCACTAATCCTTGGCAGAGTTCTGTCCCCATCCTGAGATCCTCTCTCCACAGGCAGGTATGCACTGATCAGAACCTGGCTGAAAATTTGAGGTCAATCTTCAGATCTTCAGAATTCTCTCTGTGGAGCTCAATCCTCTCTGGTATCCTACCTTGTACGTGCTAACTCCTGACCTCCCTGAGCCCTTAGATCCACTTTCTCAACTCAGAGAAACCTCCAGGCTCCACCTGAGTCCCCCGATTCCCTGCATCACATTTTGAAAAGTCACATGGGCAATGAGCTTAAGCAACTGTAGACTCACCTTGTTTGTTTTCTGACTCTCAGGGATCACTGTGCTTCATTGTCTACAGTTTAATGTCTTGAAAACCATTGTCTTGTATATTTTGGGCATTTTTTTTTCTGGTTTCAAATGAGAGGGTAAGTCTAATCCCACTTACTTCATCTTGGCCAGAAGTAGCTATGTTTGAATGTAAATATTTGGCAATTGTCATAACACTGTTAAGCCACTATTTTTCACCCTTGGAGAAAAAAGGGATTCAGATTTACCTTGATAAATAGCACCTGTACTTCTTGTAAATCACAATAAGTTTCCTAAAGTTGAAAATGTTGTATGCCACGTTTTGTCTTGTCTAGAGAGTGGGTTATATGAACAAAGTGTTTATTGTTAGATCTGGAAACCCTGATTGTAGCTTCCTGTTTTTCTGGTTCTTCTGTACATCAAAATAAAAAAGAATCTGCTCCTACCTTGGGAGTACCTTGCTCCTACAGGGCGTACTTATGGGATGGCCTGGTGCTGCCCAAATTTGTAATTCCTGCCCCGACCTGTACTTAGGACCAGCTGGAAGGAAATCCCCACCCACAAGCCATCTGCTCAGCTTCTCCCCACCACCAGCTCACCCCAGCCAAGCCATTGCCAGTACTAAGTAGGAAAATAGTGGGCTACTGGGCAAAATTTTTTGAAATAAATTTAGATTTGTTTGATAAAAATAAAGCCTGTCCAAGTCCACGAAGAACTCAGCGCAGGGACTCCCTGGAGTGTCCTGCTGTCTGTCACGATGCTGACCAAACCCGTGAAGTGCTTTGTCTTTAAGTGGGAAGCTATCAAAGTTCTGTCCTATAATTCTTTGCCTTCTTGTCTATGGTGTGAAGGTCATGGGCCATCTCTGATGTTATAAATATTGAGGTTCCCATGCTGCACTATTTGTTATTGTGTCAGTTAAGCTTTCCAGCTTTAAAATTAAACCAAGCTTTTTCATCCATTACAATCCTCTGGATAGGGACTGGATGGCTGCCGATGAATTTTTAATATTTTCTTTCCATTTTCAAGGGCCGTGTCCTCTCCAGTGCTCAGCCTTTGCACGCTATGCCTAGCCTTTGCACGCAAACTGTTTGCATCCACCTTTGTGCTGTAGAAGGTCACCAGCTTCTCCCTGGAGACCTCACAGTTGCCAGCTGCCACTGAGATCAGCATGGATTCTATCTTCTCCTAACCAGAGTTATGTAGCCAGTAGGACAGCTACAAAGAGATTATGATTGGGGTAACATTTAGATGGCAGGAGGGTGTTCTAGATTTAGAGTATGCACCCAAACCAGCGAGATCTGTTAGAGATGTTGTAGAGTGGTTCAGCAATGTGCTTAATTGGTAAGAGCCCTGGGCAAGGTGGTCAGAAGACCAACAGCCAGGCCTGGCCAGGCTCCTACAGGACAATGGATTGCCTGAGGGCAAGGACTGGCTGTATTTCTTATCATTTCCCACTGTGCCTTGCACAGTCTTATTCACAGAGTATGTGCTGAATAGAAGGTGTCAAATGTTTTTGTCGCCAAAAACCACATGACATGAAGCATGCATGTGAAATCAGCTTTGTGTGTAGGTCATGACAAAACACTAATCTAGGTATTTCTGCTTGTATATTTCACACAGAAAAGGAAGTACATTGGAGATAAAGCTCATTAACAGTTCGGTAGTGTACTAGGGCCAGTCAGTAAGAAATTGGCAATTCTACTCTATTTTCCCTTCATTTAAAGATTCTGAATCCATTGATAAGCCCTGTGTTGAAGGCCTCTATTCACTAATATCCATTTCCTAGTTCAGCTGGGTGGAAATCAGAAAGACATTGTAGGGGACCAGAGCGTTGCTTCTTTGGAAAGAGTCTAAGTAGGGTCTGGCTGCCTGCATGGTGAGGTCAGTGGCATGCCTGCCTGCTTTGCTGCTTTGAACCTTAGACCACCCCAGAAACAATAGAAATACTTCAAGCAGCGGGGAAGGAGGTGATGACAAAACACTCCTACATCTAAAAGTGTCATGGGGGAACATGACATGCCCCTCCTTTAAAGCCTGCATGGTGGCTCTTCCTGAGAAATATGATGGGGAAGAGGTCAGGAGTGGGTCACCACCACACCAACACCACTTCTCATCCCAGACCCACCATGTGCCCTGTGAGCTGTCTGTGACCACCACCCTCCAGAAGTTGGCCATCTAATTATCCGATACAAACCTGGTACTTCCTAAGCAGATGTGCATTCTAGCTTCACTGTCTGCCAGCTCTTGAGAGAAAAATGAGAAGCAAACACCTGTTCTGAAACAGCTGAAGCTGGCCGTGTCAGTGATCTTCGTTCAACATAAGCTCTCTGTCCCCAAGGTGGCAGTGAGCCTGAGCTGCGATCTTTTTGTACCACCCTGGGGACGGTCTGACATGTGGGTGGACAGGAAAGGGGGTGACAGACAGTACATCAGGGAATCAGCTATAGAAGTAGTAACAAAGATTGACAGCACGAGAAAGAATACTGTTTTTAGCGAAGACAAAAGACTGCCAGTGACAGTACGATGATTATTAATCCTAGGCAAAGTCACGCTGGATATGTTTAGAGAATGGCAGGACCCTTTTCAACTTAAAGCAATAGAGAACTCTACAACCAACTTTGTTTCTCAGCTTTTTCTTCCTAAAGTCTTAGCACTGGTGCCGGAGCCTTGATCTGTGCTCTGACAGTGATTGAGTGCCACCAGTCCTGAACCAGGATTGGTTTCACAAGGTAGTTTGGTGTCACAGAGCGGCTAAACTTTCACTTGGTGTGTTGATCCCAAAAGTGGGTGTTGTCAGAGGAGCCTCTGTCTTAGCTCAGAATGCGGGTTGTTCGCTGGCCCCAGAAGAAGAGGTGAGCTTTTTGCACTGTTGTTCAGTAGAACACTGGAATTTTGAATAGGTGAGTAAAAGCAATATAATAATGACACCAATATCAAAGTAAGTGCCAAGAATAGAATTTCACTGAATCCTTTTATATTCTCCATTTACCATTGAGTATAATTTCTAACATGATGATGATGATGATGATATTATTATTATTATTATTAAAGGTGGTAGTTCTTAGGAGCTATCCTCCCCAGAAATAAATCTAACAGCCAAAAATGCGTGACAGTGTGAGCGCCTGCTAACGTCCACAAGCTCAGAGGTGACTCTCTGTACCATAGGTTACAATTAGCTCTAATTCACTGAGCTGGAAATTGTTTTATTATTTCCTTTAGATTTCTAAAAGAAGTGCCTTCTATTGTAACAGTGTCAGGCACCTGGTACCTCAACAAATTAATTAAAGCACTGAAGTGTTTTCCAGCCACAGCAATAAAATGGAAAACAGCAATTGTGGGGAAAAAAAATATCTATCTTTGGTCTTAGGCTGTGTCTTAGAGTTTAATGCAGGCAATAAAATCTCTCACCTTTTCTTGATGATGTTTAGTTGGTAGTCATATTTGTTTTGTTTTCAGCACTGAGAATGTTGAGATAAAGTACACATTCAGGTTGATTTGCCTACAACAAGCAAGTGAGTTTTCTGGAATATTATGTATTCTGCTATCATAAACACAATTTCTATGAAGCAGTGATTTCACATTCTCCTATTCCATTAAGTCAGAATAATTTACGATATGCCATATGTGAGGTTACATGGCAATCTCTGATGACTTTTTAGGAGAAGAAGGAATTAATTAAAATTAGCATGGTTACCCTTAACCACTAGAAGCATTTAGGTCAATTAACCACTTTCCCCTTAAAAGATGAGGCCACTTGCACGTTCACAAACCCATTACTCTGCATTGTCTCAGTACACCAGGTACTGAAGGGGCTACCATTTTCTGGTTTGTTTTATATGTTGCTCCCTGGTATCTTGGAGAGGAAAACAGAAGAGGAAGAAAACATTTGGAATATTAGTGGATTTATGATTGTGCTGGTCAGTGTCTGTGTCATGTCCTCTAGGAGTGTAATCTACTAGAGTGAAGGAAAGAACGTGCCTTTGAGATGTAAGCCCATTGTCAATAGCAAGGGTTCTCCGACCGCCTGCACGTCCCAGGTCTGTCTGTGCCTCCCACAGAGGGACCAGAGGAAGACGCCTGCCCGTGCACGGGTCTTGGACTGTGGTGGAGTGCTTTCCTCTGTGCTATTTTGGGGGACCTTGCCTTTTCTTTTTTGAGCTTCAACCTAAAAATCACCTCTCCTTAATGCCCAAAACCCTGTCCTCAACCCCAGGCAGAGCTCCTTGCCCCTTCTTCTGTGGCCCCACAGCCCCTCACATTCACCTGGCAGGAGCCAAGTCACAGAGGGCTTTGCCGGCCATGGTAAGGTGTGTGGACTTCCTATTCATCGTGAGAGAAAGTGAGCAGAGGGGTTCACACAAGTGATGACCTGCCTCACGTGTGCAAAGGTCATTCTGGCTGTGGCGTAGTGAAGGAAGAGAGGAAGCAGGGCTTCCCATCAGAGAGTGAGAGGGGATGGCGGCTCAGACTACACCTTTAGCCATGGAGGAGGCGTCAAGTCACATTGGAGGGATATGTTGCAGGAGACCTCACAATACGTTGGTGCTATAGGAATTTAAAGTCAGGAGTTGCTAGAGCAGAGGTAGCCAGGGCTGTGACTTGGACGTGACATTGAAGAAAAGGGTCACTAGAGCAGCCTCTACGGCGAAGAAAGGGGCATCGAGGTGTTATTCTCTGGTGCCCAATTAAAAGGTTGCTAGACGATTATAAGTCTGTCTTCTATCTGGATTGATTGATTAATTTCCCATTAGACATTGTCAAAGAGTAATCTCCTTTAAGAAAAAAAAAAAAAAAGCTTCTCTCTCTCCAAGCAAGCCTAGAAGAAGTGTCGGAAGCTGGAAAGAATTTGGCAATTTTGTCTGTTATCCTTTTTCCAAGCACGAAACCTTGCACTTACAACCACATTAATGGAACAATAATTTTAGTCCCTGACTGTTTTTTCTTTTCAATCCTTAAAAATGACAAACCGTGGGCAATTTCTTCTCTACCACTTGAAGAACTCCTTGTGTAATAAGAAGCCATTGTCACATGTGTACTGAGTGTTTTTTCACAGGTGACTGGGGTTTGGTTTTCTTTCTCACAGGATACCCAAAGCAGAGGACTGCGGCAGCTCGAAATGGGTTTCCGCCCAAGCCGGACCCACAGGCCCGTGAGGCTGAGCGGCAGCTGGTGCTGCGGCTGAAGGAGCGGTGTGAGCGGCAGACCAGACAGCTGGGCGTTGCGCAAGGGGAGCTGAAGAGGGCCATCTGCGGCTTCGATGCCCTCGCCGTGGCCACGCAGCATTTCTTTAGAAAGGTGAGGCCCCATTTCGTGAAGGTCCAAGGGCATTTTGGTTGGAGGAGAGTGTGGTGATGGTGACGGTTGTTTGTGTATGTTGCTGTTTTGGGTTTGAGTTTTGATCAGAGTGGAGTTTGGATTTTCAGGAGTTCAGGCAGAGTCTCCTGAGGCATCCCATCATCTTTGGGGAGCCACGTTTATCCTTAGGTGTGAAAGAAATACGTCTGGGAAGGATCATTAATAATCTTCATTCCAAAAGACGAAATTATGTAAAAAATGAAAGAAAAGGATATACAGGAACATTTTTGAAGGTGGGATCCTTGCAGGAAATGGAGCATGTGGTGGTTTGCATTTCCGAGGGGAGATGGTCACTTTTCGACATTACTGCTCACATCACAACAAAGGGAGACAGGGCCCCAGTACCGTTCACGTCGGCTGTTGATGGGCAATGGAATGTGCTTGGCCTGGGACTCTTCTCAAGGCCATGCTCACAGTTCCCAGAGCAGCATGGGGTGAGGTTCGGATTCTCCTTGTACCCTCAATTTTTCTGAAAATGCAGGGAGGTTGGTTTCTCCTCTGCAAATGTCTGGATCTGTGTGTGTATACTGAACCTGTTATTAACCATGGAGCAGATAAGCGTCCCAGCCTTTCCCCAGGGAACAGAGGTGGGAGCCTAGTGTCCCACTGCATTTGTTCTCCACCTTGAAGTCACCAAGGTGTGCTTGGGGGACAAAAAGCATAAACATAAATGCACATTTTTGAGATTCACATATGGACCTCCTGGTATCTATACATGGGAGGAAGTAAAAGTTCTGTATAAATGCACTCCATATAAGAAAGTGAATTAACGAAATATCTGGTCAATTTGAAAAGCAAAGCAGAAGAATGTGAAGTGGCTCCATGTCCCCTGGCAGCTCCTTTTTGGCCTTTTATGACATCCTTCACCTTCCCCTCTACTCCAGTATAGAAGCCTGAGCTGCTCTTTTTTGTTGTTGTTATTTTTGTTTGTTTAAAGCTTTCAACAGAAAGAGCCATTTATCAATCTGTTGTGGTATTAAATGACAAGATGGGTAGACAGCCCTGAAATTTCCATTTTACCAATAGTTTCAGCCTCCTCCCCAACCAGAATTTTAACCCCAGCAGAAAATGGCCAATGTGAATTTCATACCTTCCTTTCTGGTCTAGTCACGATGCATGACGTGATCTGGTAAGCTTGCATAAAGTAGCCGAACACCCACCCCTGTAAGAATTAAAGTTACAAACACGTCTTCAAGGAGCCCAAGAGGCCTGACTGGCCGTGGTCAAGATGAGCATTTTTGTAATTAGGGAAGGTGATTCGTCGTATTTCCCACTGACTGTCAAGTTGTACCTAAAGAGGAAAACAGGGCTGTTCCTTGAAGTTCAGTGATCCTGTTTTAGTCACACTGCCTGCTCTGGGACTCTGCCTTCCAGACATCATCCAAAGAGTCAGAACAAGCCCTTGATGAAGGTTTCATATGATGGACAAAGCAATAGATATTGATATAATATATTGATAATATGTTCCGTGTTTTAGAAGTTGGAGCTTTTAGGCCTCACTTTTGGGATCATGGCAGGGGAGAGAGTAACTGCCAAAATTAGGGGTCAGTTCCCTGTAGTTATGCACTTCCATGTTCCAGGAAAATTCCTTGTTGGCCTGCAGACCAGGAGTTTTACTTCTCTGTAGCATGCATGTGGCTCTCAAACCAGAGACCAACAGCGGCTGGCAGGTGATTTGCAGGCATCTCCACTGGACCTCTCTGCTACTACAGCTACACTTGGCATGACATTTCAGCAAGATGGATGGTGGACATGAATTTCATTTTCTTTTCAGTAAATCACAACCAGTAACTCCAAATGGGCTTCAAAAATGACCGTGGCATTTCACCTCCCACACAATGTATTTTTTTCTCTGTCTTTCTGATCTCTACGCTATCTTTCTCTCCAGATAAATGCCAGAAGAAAAAACAGAAGATAAAATGTTTTTTTTTTTAAAAAGTTAAAGTCCTAATTGAACATAATCAGTGGCTTTTATGCAGGCCGTCGTGCATGCCATGTAGTTTAAGGTGATGGATTTGAGAATTTGCTAGTAATACTGAATTAGACCAGGAGGTGTGACATGGGGTGGAGAATCTGGGAAAATAGAGGCAAAGCAGCCCTGAAACCTTCAACAATGGAGCCCTTTGAAGTCACCAGGTCAGGAGAACCCAAGGTACCCCATGTCACCCTTGTGAGAAACCCATGCATTATTATTGTGAATGAGATCTGGTCTGAGCCAAGCATGCCAGCTTTGAGGAAGCATGACCTGTATAGCCTGAAAATGCACCATCTCTTTGTTCTACCGGTTAGAAGGCCCTGCCAGAATTCCATCCTGTAAGGAATGCACGTGTATCTTTTGTACACTGTAGCATATTTATCTGCAGAGCATGCTCTGGTGGAGAGAGGACGCAGTGCTAACCCAGAGTCAGTTCCATCTCTGCCCCGATCCAGTGGTGAGACCTTGAGCAAGTTCCTGCCTCTGTGCACTTCGTCATCATCACTGTAGGAATAACATCCCTGTCCTTGCTCTCTTTCCCCCTGGCTGAGTCATCAACTTTGAATCTCAGTTTTCTCCATTTAAAATAGAATTCATAATAATTCTTCACAAAGTCATTGTGAGAATGTGGTGAATTAATGTGCAAAGATGCTTTATAGAGATGGGTCTCACTATGTTTCCTAGGCTGGTCTCAAACTCCTGGCCTCAAGTGATCCTCCTGCCTCAGCCTCCTAAAGCACTGGGATTACAGGCATGAGCCACCATGCCCAGCTGGCAAAGGCACTTTTTGAACAAATATTCAATCAAACATTCTTTTCTGAGTACAAAGAAATCTGTCAGGATCTACCTCAAGGATTTTACTCTCAAGTGGGAGAAGGTGAAAACACAGTCGAAGCCCTTGAAGAGCTTGGCCTGGAATGTACTTTAAAAATAATTTAAGAAAATAATTTTCAGTGGCCAGGCTCGAGCAGCCTGGCCAACATGGTGAAACCCCATCTCTACCAAAAATAAAAAAAATTTAAAAAATTAGCCGAGTGTGGTGGCACGTGCCTGTGATCCCAACTACTTGGGAGGCTGAGGCAGGAGTATTGCTTGAACCCAGGAGACGGAGGTTGCAGTGAACCGAGATTGCTCCACTGCACTCCAGCCTTGGTGACAGAGGGAGACTCCATCTCAAAATACATTTTTTAAAATGAAAATGAAAATAATTTTCTAGTATAGCTCTTCAGTTGCTGCTATATATTTTTACCTGAATATGCTGATGCCATTAATTTAAATATGTGTTGGAAGTAAGCCTCACCACTAGAGAAAAAGAATTAGAAGCCCAGATAAGAATCTCCCTTTTCTGCCCCATGCTTTATAGCTCCTGGCAGAGTAGCTGTGAAAGTTGTCAGCTCTAACACAGCCTCAGCCCAGCGTCCAGGGATTCTAAGATGCCACACTTAGGTGCCAACAGCAGCCTCACACTTGTGCTGGTTGCAGGCAGCTCTGCCCCTGCAGCAAGGTATGTTCCTCACCATGGGCCAAACAGATCTGCTGTATCCATGCTCCCAGACCCCCAAGTGGTGTAGTAATGAGTGTGACTCTCAGGGACTCGCGCTCCTTAGGGTCAGGTTGAATGGTGTGATGGTGCTTTTGCTGTGTGGTTCCCCGTAATGCTACTCTTTAGCATCCCCTGGTGGCTCTTCCGTGAAACAGTCCACAGGATGGTCCTCACCCTGCAGCATGGAGTTTTATACACATTACCTGAGGGTACATGGATTTTCATGTTACTTTTAATAAGATTTATTATACGTATTCAGTATTTTTCATATCTATTCTTGTCTTGTTTGTTAACTTTATGAATGTGATTGTAGATTATGGTTTTGAATTTTTTTACATGTTATTAAATAGTTTAGGCATGAAAGACCTCAAAATGAATATGTCAAGCATTTTTGGACTTTCTAAGCTTACTAAAAAATTAATAATTCACCAACCTCCTTCTTCTCATAGTGTGTATATATTTTAAGGCTTTTATTATTTGACCTTTTATCACAAAAAAAATTTAATATAGAATAGTGGAAAGAATAAAACCCAGATACCCCATAATCCATATTTAACATTTATTAACATTCTGCCATATTTGCTTTATCTATGTCTTGTTGTTGTTAGTTAGGGGTATGTATATTTTTAATATATTTTGTATATTTGAACTTCAACCTTTCACCTTCAGTTCACATATATTAGTAAACAATCTTTAGCAACTCTGCCTCTACCATATGGGGTGGGTAGGTAGAGAGGATTCAAAAAAGTAAGAGGTAGAACTTTAACAATAGAGCTCTTATTTATTGACCATCTACTATGTCCTGGGCACTTAACAGGCATTATTTTAACCCTGACAACAACCATAGCTGTTGTAGATATCATCCTCATGTGATACTTGGGGAAACTGAGGTTTGGGGAGATTGCATAGTCCTCTGAAGACAACATAATTAGAAAGTGATGGAGCCAAGATACAAATACAGGCCAGGCCACACCCAACACTCATGTTTTTCCACTATATTATGATGCTACTTCTCCCTCTCTTCACAATCGTCAAGGTGCTTTTTATGTATTAAGGGGGGAAATGCACAATTACAAAACAGGTGAAACAATAATCTAAAAGTTAAACACACAGAAAATGACCTAATGGTTTAAGCTGTTGCCATAAAAAAAATGCTATGTGCTCAAGTGGAAGCCTCATCCTTGATAATGGGAAGGAGTCTTGGAAGAGCAGGATGGAGAGAGGAGCAGAATGTGGGGTGAGCAAAGAGGAAGGAAGAGCGTATTGGGACGAGAACACCCGATGCCTGCTGTCTGCAGAGTGCCCCCGCTCCCTGCATATCTTTAAGCCCTTGGTAGATTAGTTAATGACTTCTGAATAGAGATTTAGGCCCTGGGGAACTGTTTTTAAAAGTGCAGTGATTGCTCTAGCATGGATTGCAAACTCCTCATAGTGAAGCTGGCCCCAGCTCACCTTGAGTGCTCCATAACACCTGGTTGATTCGTGGGTCAGGGCAGGATGTATGTTAAAGGGGAGGAGAGAAGAGACAGCAGTAGAACCCCTTTGGAAAATAAAGGCTTGCTAGCTTTATCTGTTTAATGCATTCAGATTTTAAATTCAGGGATTCATCAGAATGAATGTTGCCCTTGAGCTAAAGCAGTAGAGAAGCTATTACGTCTACCAGCCAAAGGACTTTACATTTCAGAGATTTTCCCACTGAGTGGAGCTCTCAGAGCAATAATTATACCTGATCAGAATTGAAAACATCAAGCTCTTTGTTGCGTCCTAAATCCAAAACATGGTCATTTAAACATAGTGTTTTGTGCCTCTCCCACTTATAAACGATGCTCTGCGATTATCTTCTCTTCCCTTAATTTTATCTTGAATAACCAAAGGCTTAAAGAAAATGTGAGCACTTAAGGTGGCATTTCTGACAGCTATTCAGCACATAACACAGTAGAGAGTGCTAGTGAAGTGGTAAATTCAAGGTAAATTAATGGTTCCTATGGTTGTTGTTCTGAAAGAATATTATGTGTCACAAAAATAAGTGCCCCCACAGTGCTTTGATAAAAGAACCATGAGCGTCTGTATGCTTTTACTCATAGGACTTCAGCTAAAGGAAGTTTTTAGCACAACCCCCAAACATCAAAATATTCCCAATATCAAGGGACAGAATCCCCCAGATATGCCAAGCAGCTCTTTGAAGTAATAAGAACCCTTGGCCTGTGGTGTCAGTCGTGCAAAACATCATGGTCAGTGGAAAATGAAACTCAGAATAGCGAAGTCTTCTCAACATTCATGGAAGATCCTTGATACTGAAGCCTGATAAAACCCACCTCTATTGATGATAATATACATTTCACAATAAGGTGCAATAAGATGAGGATAGATACCTGACCAAGGTGAAAACTAATTGCGCCATTCAGCTCATCTCACCTATGCTTTGTCATCAATGCGTTTTTTTTGTTCTGGTTTGTGTGTGTGTGTGTAATTAAATGTCACTTTTTTTGAAGGCAGATAGGTGCCATGGGAGAAGAAAGGTGAATTTCAGCTGCTGCTTTGCAGAAGAGGCCTGAGGCTTTCCCCAGATCCTGGTGGGCAGTTGGTTAAACCTGGTCTGTAGTAAAAGTGCATGCCTTTAAGATATTCTGGGATACAGAATTCAGCATAGCCTTCCTGTAGCCAGAGAGGCCACAGAGCAGATGAGGTATGGAATGTCACCTGGCCATCCCACTCAACCTTTCTAGACCCATGGCCTCTGGCAGATACCAATTCTTCACTTAAATGTCACTGGCGACTTATTTCAAAATAAATGCTGTAAACTCCCCTCCAACTAAACACAAGTCAAAGGAAAGACAATATTCAAAAATCATGACTCTCTAACAAGAGGAGATATGGTTTTCTCAGCCCCAGAACCTCTTCCCTGTGAGAGATGAGTTTATTCACTTTCCTAGACCTCAGTTTTTCTATAAAATGGAGTTACTAAGGGTCCAGTTTCAAGGACAAGACTATAATGAAGGGGCTGTCAGGCCCAGGCTCTGTGATTTAATTCAGTGCCTCTGACTCTGTGGGGTGTTCTATTAGTCCGTTTTCATATTGCTGACAAAGACATACTTGAGACTGGGCAATTTACAAAAGAAAGAGGTTTAATGAACTCACAGTTCCACGTGGCTGGGAAGGCCTCACAATCATGGCAGAAGGTGAAAGGCACATCTCACATGGCGGCAGAGAAGAGAAGAGAACTTGTGCAGGGAAACTCCCCTTTATAAAACCATCAGATCTTGTGAGACTTACTATCACAAGAATGGCATGGGAAAGACCCACCCCCATGATTCAGTTACCTCCCACCAGGTCCCTCCCATAACACGTGGGAATTGTGGAAGCTACAATTCAAGATGAGATTTGGGTGGGGACACAGCCAAACCATGTCAAGCGTTATCATTTAAATACCAGAAAATCATCGCCCGCTAGCTCAGTTGGTAGAGCATGACACTTAAGCATCAGAAAGTGCTCTGCCCTTCCTCAGGGGGTAGAGTATGCCTATTGATCCCTGCGGTCCACTCTAAGCATACCTGGTATGGGACCATCACGGTTTTGAAAATATAAGTTAGATTATTCTCTTTGGGAAAAATCATTTAAATAACAAACCTCTGTGGAGCATCTGAATCATGAGTCTGTTTCTAGCATATTATTCCTTGGGGACACCACCAAGTGCAAAGAGAGATGGGGAGAGAGATAGCCCTCCAGTAGTTGCCTGTCAAGGCTGAGCCCTCTCCTTGGTTCCTTTGGCGTCTGATTTCTAGCAGGAGTTAAGAGACCTGGTGGCTTTTGGAGTACCTTATTATGTGGGCCTAAAACTGGCACCTCATCGCCTGTAGCAGGTTATGATGCGAGCCTCCCTCCCTGTGTCTGCATCCCTCTGCCTCCTCCTTAATACACACACACTCTGAATAATCTCCAATTCCAAAGATAGGGAATGGTCCATCCTAGTCATTCTGTCTATGGTCCATCTGCTTGGTAAATGGATGAGTTGAAAACCACATCTCAGCCCCTGAGTTGCAATTCTGGGAAGAGATGCTCACTGAAATCATGGACAACAGAGTGGACTGTGAAGCCTGTCAAGCAGGCAGGGTACCTGGGGCAGGGGCGCCTTGAGAGAGGAACGTGGCTTGTGGAATGGGCCAAGAATCACATAGGACCTCAGCAGGCAAAGGTGGAGGAATTGGGCCTTCCGGGGCAGCAGGAAGAACTTAAGCAGAGAGCGGTGCAGCGTGGGGAGAGGGCAGGACCACTCTGTGGAAGGTGAAGAGTCTAATTTGCCTAAAGCTTTGGTGATGATGATGGTGGGGAATGAGGCTGAAGAGTTCAGGGCCTTGAATCTTAAATAAAAGAGAGGAGGCACTCGTGGAGGCAGGCAGGAGGCCCTGAGTTTTGGACAGCAGCTGCAGCGCTGTGTTTTAGGCTGTGTTTTAGGAAGATTAACGCAGTTTGAGATGGATGGCAGCAAGAAAACCCCAGGTAGGGAAAGCACATCTCTGCCAGTGGAATAAAAATCAAGGCAAGAGGTGAGAAGGGTCAGGGGGACCTGGGGTCCCGATGGAAAGGAGAGGGCAGATACAGAGCCTGAGGCTGTGAACCTGACAACTAAGTGGATTCAAGATGCCCAGACAATAAAGGATGAACCCACCCCACCCCAGCCCCAGCAACACCCACACAAAAATCACAAACTGCTGAGAACCTAGGAATTATGTGCATATACAGCTCAGAAATGTTTAAAGGGGTCATGGGTTCCTTTGAAGAATCTGCTCTGGAACTGTACATTTTATGCATCAATGAGCCCTCAAGTCCAGGGAAAAATAAAGCAATGCCAAGGGACCTGTAGCTTTTTTTTTCCTCCCAGAATCTACTTCTTTTTTTTTTCTTTCTTTCTTTCTTTTTTTTTTTTTTTTTTTTTTTGAGATGGAGTCTCGCTCTTTCGCCCAGGCTGGAGTGCAGTGGCGCTATCTCGGCTCTCTGCAAGCTCCACCTTCAGGGTTCACGCCATTCTCCTGCCTCAGCCTCCCAAGTAGCTGGGACTACAGGTGCCCACCACCGCACCCAGCTAATTTTTTGTATTTTTAGTGGAGACAGGGTTTCACCATGTTAGCCAGGATGGTCTTGATCTCCTGACCTCGTGATCCGCCCACCTCGACCTCCCAAAGTGCTGGTATTATGGGCGTGAGCCACTGCACCCAGCCCCAGAATCTGCTTCTAAGCCATGTATCACCTGTCCCACCTCCTGGGACAGCAGGTGGGACACAGTACCCTGTGTCCCACCCATCCTCTCCAGGAAGTGCGAGGTGGCTCTGAATTGCTGCTGCTTTTACATTAATTTAGTTAATGCTTACAGTTAGATAGAATCAGTTCTAATGTTTGATAGCATAGTAAGGTGACTGTAGTTAACAACAATATATTGTTATATTTCAAAATAGCCAGAAGAGAAGATTTGAAACGTTTCCACCACAAAGAAATGATAAATGTTTGAGGTGACGAATATCCTAAATTCCCTGATTGGATCATTAAACATTCAATGCATGTATCAAAATATCAGATACACCCCATACATAGGTATAAATATGTATCCATAAAAGATAATTCAAAAAAATTAAGGTACTTTATGCTTCCTACCATCCTGCATCCCTCCAGAGCTGGTACAGCCCCCTGTGTTGATTTCTGGGACTCTTTCTGTTTGGTAATGCTGAGATCTCCATGAGGGAATTAAGCAGAGGTATAGATGTCAGGAGAGAAAAGGGAGGCTCTAGAGAAGCAAGCTCGGGGTGGTTTACATACAGTGATGTGAAAGGGATGAGATTCACCGGAGGGTGTATGCAGAAGAGGGAAGCTGACCTGGGATAGCATCTTGGGAAATGCCTGTGTGTCCTTCATGGGGCCAGGTGAGGAGCAGTAGGCCTGGCAAGGAGAGAGAGGAGCTGGTGAGAGGGGTTGCAGGAAAGGGGAGAATCCCACCTCTCAGAAGCCAAATGGAGGGGGCATCTCTGACAGGTGAGAGTGATTTACAATGCCAGGAACCAGGCAGCAGAAAAAAAGGTTACAGATACCAGGTACCAGGCAGCGGGAAAAAAAAAGGTTACAGAATGAGGAAGTACCCTAGAGTTTGGCAGTTTGGAAAGAGTATCTGTAAAGAGGTAAGGAGAACCAGCTTTTCCTGGTTCCTCTATTATCAAATGGTTTATTTAGCAAAGTTCTGCCTTGTTTCAGCCCATAGAGAAGCCAATTCTTCTACCCTGTGAGGAGTGGCAATGGCACCATCTACAGGACATTGTCTAGAAATGAAAATCTGTGCCCGGAGAAAAGAACTCATGCCAAGTATTACCTTAAATTCCAGAGAGTTTTACAGAAAGCAAATGCTGCTCTCCTCCCTTTTGCTGCCTAAAGTGTCAACTACAGTCCTGCCTATTCCACAAACCTGATTGAAACGAGGTTTGAAATTAAGAACACACAGCTCAGCTCCTTTCATTTTTCATTTTATTCCTGACCATCAAATCACTAAAACAGCAAGAATAAGATTTATGTGGTACATTGCAAGCAGTTTGCCTATGAGATAATTCATAAAAGCAATTATATATGGCACAAACCTAACAGTGAAAGTGATCTATACCTGTGATCCAGTCCCTGGAGAGAGTAAAAACACATCAGTTCTGCCCTCCCAGGAAAAGAAAGAAAAACATTTAAAATCCAAAAATAGTGAAACTCTATTACATGACAGTATTCTCTTGAGAACAAAGATTTATCATAAGTATTATGCTGACAAAATAGATATGAGGTGATATTATTTCTCAAATTCTTCTTCAATAATATTTCCCCAATTTTTGTTTCAGGTTGAAACTCAGGGTCAGAATTCTGTATTTATTTTAAAAGCATGAAGGAAGAAAAAGGATAAAAGAAACAAACAAGTGCAACAAATAGAAAATAATTACAAAGATGGTCAATAGTAATTCAAAGATATCCATAATCACTTTCAATGTGAATGGTCTAAACAGCCCCAGTTAAAAGATAGAGATCTGGCTAGGCATAGTGGCTCATGCCTATAATCCCAGCACTTTGGGAGGCCGAGGTGGGTGGATTGCTTGAGCCCAGGAGTTTGAGACCAGCCTAGGCAACATGGCAAAACCTCATCTCTAAAAGAGAGAGAGAAAATGGTTTTTTAAAAAACGTGCTATGGTTTGAATGTGTCCCCCAAAAGTTCATGTATTGGAAACTTAATTGCCATTGTAACAGTATTAGGAGATAGGGCCTTTAAGATGTGATTCGGCTGGGTGTGGTGGTGTGCACCTGTAGTCACAGCTACTCAGGAGGCTGAGGCAGGAGGATCACTTGAGCCCAGGATGCAAGGCTATAGTGCTCTATGACTGCACCCGTGAATAGCCTCTGCACTGCAGCCTGGGCAACATAGCTGGAGACCCTGTCTCTTGAAAAAAAGAAAGAAGTGATTAGGCTACACCCTCATTAAGGGATTAATGGCATTATCCTGGAGTGGACTCTTGATAGAGGATATATTTGGCTCCTATCTTGTCCCTCCGTGTCATGCATTCACTTTTGCCTTCCATCCTCCCTTCTGCCATGGAACAAGCTACACCAGATGCCAGTGCTATGCTCTTGGACTTCCCAGCCTCCAGACTGTGAACAAAATAAACTTCCTTCCTTTATGGGTTACCCAGTCTGTGATATTCTGTTATAGAATTGGAAAATGGACTAAGATAACACCCAATTATATATTGTCCACCAAAATAAAACCCAATTTGAATATATAGCTCAAATTAGAAGTAAAGGGATGGAGAAACATACACCATGCTAACACTAATCAAAGGAAAATTGGAATAGCTCCATTAATTTCAGACAAGGCAGACTGTAGAACAAGATTACCGCAGATAAAGAGGGACACATAATGATAAAGGAGTCTGTTCTTCAAGAAAACATAAGAAACATGAAGGTAACTATTGATATTTTAGGCTGATTCTATTGGGTTCCAGTGACTTGTGTGCTCAGGTGATGTTCAATTATTGCAGTTCTGAGAGTCCTGTTTCTTCAACCTCAAAAATCTGCTGAAAAGCTTCCAGGATTTAGAGGAAAAATAATTGTAAACACCTGATGTATTCTGAGCACTGATATGCTTTTTATTTTTTAATGCATATTATTTCATTTAATATCTTCATATTAACCCCCCCCCCCCTTTTTTTGAGATGGAGTCTCGCTCTCTTGCCCAGGCTGGAGTGCAGTGGTGTGATCTTAGCTCACTGCAACCTCTGCCTCCTGGGTTCAAGTGATTCTTCTGCCTGAGCCTCCTGAGTAGCTGGGATTACAGGCGCCCGCCACCATGCCCAACTAATTTTTGTATTTTTAGTAGAGATGGGGTTTCACCATGTTGGCCAGGCTGGTCTCAAACTCCTGACCTCAGGCGATCTGCTTGCCTCAGCCTTCCAAAGTGCTGGGATTACAGGCGTGAGCCACTGTGCCCGGCCTCTTCACATTAACCTTTTGATGAAAGTATTTTGATACCCATGTTATAGATAACTCAGGTTGCCTTGATCAAATAATATTTTATTATTTTATTCATAAAATGTTTCTGAAAAACCTGGTAGTTCTCCAAATAATAGAATGGATATGACATAGGACTTCCCTTTAAGAAAATTCCAATCAAATATCCCACCTAATTGTTTCAAAACACTTCCTTTGATCTTCTCAGCACTGCCAAAAGATAGGCAGGAGAACTCTTAGTATTCCTGTTTTCCAGGTAAAGAAACAGAGGAAGAGAAGTGGTTCCTTGCCAGAGGTCTCATGATCAATAAGCTGTAGAATCAAGACTTTGTGCAGATAATTTCTGGAGGCCTAATGTTCAGCATGGTGATGTGATTACAGTTAATAATTCTGTACTGTATACATGAAATTTGCTAAGAGAGTAGATCTTAAGTGTCCTCAACCCCCTGCCCCCCCCCCACACACACACACAAGCACAAAAGGTAACTGTGAGGTGATGGATGTGTTAATTAGCTTGATTGTGGTAATCATTTCACAGTGTAGATGTGTATCAAAATAGCACTTTGTACACCTTAAATTTATAGAAATTTTATTCATCAATTGTACCTCAATAAAGCTGGCTGGGGAAAGACTTCACGAGGGTCCCCTGCCTCCAAATCTAGTGTGCACCTTCCACTTTTCTTGCTTTGGTATTCTATTGACAAAGACGTGAAATTGATTTATCACGTCTAGCAGCACCAACAGACCAAAATATCAATGCAAAATAGCATCTTGACCTCATGCTGAGATGTCTGACTTGTGACAATGAAGAACAGCATTCAGTATCTGCAATGATAAGCCAAGCTCCATTGAACAATTTGACACCATGAGTGAAAGGGCATGGACTAGTACCTTGTTGATTTCTTGCTGCCCTAAATTACCAGATCCTAGGTAACAATTATTATATGTTAAGATTAACTATAAGGTTGACCAGAAGATCAACACTCTACCCTACACCTGGTGACAAACACCCATCCACAGAAGAACATCCACCATGCCCAGATAAAGCCATGAAAGATATTCAGGTGTTACAGCAGGTGGTTATTAAGTGACAGCCACAAGCTGCTGTGTTTCCCTCAAAAGTGAAGGCCAAAGCTAGTTTTCATACCTAAGATAACCCAAATTATTTTTCTTCCTTATATGGTCTGGATTTTTTTTCTTCAGATCCATATGTACGTTATCATCAATAGCAGCTCCTCAGAATGACCATTACTTATATGAAGACCCAACACACAAACTAAGCAAGGGATCCGAAAGATCTCAGTTGAGTTCCAGTTCAGGGTAAGAGGGAGGAAGCACACTTCACCCTGCTTCTCCCACTAAATGCAGCTACAAACAGCTGGACCAAATGCATCAAGCAGCTATTTGAGAACTTAAAAGGATATGCAGTGGGCAGATTAGAAAGAAGAGTTGAATTGAAAGTATCATAAAATTAGTGGTGAACATACAAGTTTTTCTTTCCAGTATTCTCTGATTTGAAGTCAGTTCAGCTTGAAACCTGGAAGTGGTCACCTGGACCTGGACAGAAAGAGCTCCAGGAGAAACTTTTTAGGTCTGACTCGAGAAGTGGGAAAGGGAACTCCTAGAACTCAGAGACAGCTAATGAAGTCTCATTTTTCTTCTTCATTTCCCCATACCCTAATCTATGTGCAGCCTTGCAGTGGTGGTAGCACCAACCTGCCAGAGGCAAACTGTAAGGGAAGGAAACTTTCCCATTTGCTTGCAGGAGCTGTGGTCCCTGTTTTTATTATCTCTGTGTACACATACCATCTGTCCACAAACAGGAGTGCAGTTGTGAAAAGTGCATACAGCGGGGTAACTAAAGGCCCAGCTTTTTGGCTCGAGGACTAACAAGGGGGGCACCCAGGGAACTGGAAAGGATAGCAGATATTGAGGCAAAGGAGGAACGTGGGGAAGTGACCCCTTAAATTGTTTTTGAACCCCTGGGCTCACCCCTGAGCTGTATGTGAATCTCATCCTAACAGCATACACGGACTTTTGAGAATTGAACTACAGAGCAAACCATCACCAGAGTGCTAGACTGGCCATTGTGGGAAGCACATGAGGTATGGATCCTAATAGCACTTCAAAAGCTTTGAAAACGGAGTTAACTTTGGAAGCACAACTTACAGAAGGCTGGATGGAACTGATAACCTGAACTCTACCTCACTGACTGCCTGCTGCTGATTATTCATTAGATTTAAGCAAGGCCCAGAGGAGTCTTATGATGTAATATTCAAAATGCTTAGAACACAATTTAAAACTATTTAGCATACAAAGAATCAGGAAATCCTCAGCTTATATGGGAAAAGCTAATCAACAAACAATAAAACCATGATGACACAGATGTTGCATTTATTTGACAAAAAATGTTAAAATTAGCTATTGCAAAATGCTTCAGGAAGTACAAGCAGTTACCCTTGAAATTTTTCAAAGAAAGATGTATCAAAGGAAGAAAAGATACACAGAAGAAACAAGTGGAAATTTTAGAGCTAAAAAATACAATAACCAAAATAACTGGATGGAAATGATGGAGAAAAAAGTCAGTGAACTTGAAGATAGATCAGTAGAAATTGTCCAATCTGAACAACAGAAAGAAAATAATTTTTAAAGAACAGAGCCTCAGAAACCTAACAGACAATTTTAAAAAGGTCTAATATTTTTGTAATAGGCGTTCCAGAGAGAAGAAAGAATGTGGTGCAGAGAAAATATGTGAAGAAATAATGGCTGAAAACTTCCCAAATTTGTTGAAAGAAATAAACCTACACATTCAGGAAGCTCAGTGAACCACAAACAGGATAAGCCCAAGGAAATTCATATCTAGATATATTCTAATTAAACTGCTAAAAACTAAAGACAAAAAATACTGTAAGCAGTCAAAGAAAAATTACACATTACCTATCGGGGAACAACAATTCAAATGACTGCAGATTTCTCATCATAAATTATGAAGGCCTGAAGACAGTGGCACATTTTCAAAGTAGTGAAACAAACATCAACCCACAATTCTATATCCAGTGAAAATATACTTTATAAATGAAGATGAAATAGGCCAGGCATGGAGGCTCACGCCTGTAATCCCAGCACTTTGGGAGGCCAAGGTGGGTGGATCACCTGAGGTCAGGAGTTCGAGACCAGCCTGGCTAACACAGGAAACCCCATCTCTACTAAAAATACAAAAATTAGCCAGGTGTGGTGGCACACACCTGTAATGCCAGCTACTCGGGAGGCTGACCTGTAATCCCAGCTACTCGGGAGGCTGAGACAGGAGAATCACTTGAATCTGGGAGGAGGAGGTTGCAGTGAGCCGAGATCATGCCATTGCACTCCAGCCTGGGTGACAAGAGTGAAACTCTGTCTCAAAAAAAATAAAATAAAATAAGAAGATGAAATAAAGACATTCTCACATAAAGAAAAGCTAAAAGAATTCACTGTCTGCAACCCTGATCTAAAAGAACTGTTAAAGAAATTGCTAAGATATGGAACCAACCTAAATGCTTATCACCTGATGAGTGGATAAAGAAAATGTGGTTTTAGATTGGTGCAAAAGTAATCGTGGTTTTTGCCATTACTTTTAATAAGAAACTCACTGGATGGAAATGACAGAGAAAAAAGTCAGTGAACTTGAAGATAGAGCAGTAGAAACTGTCCAATCTGAACAACAGAAAGAAAATAATTTTTAAAGAACAGAGCCTCAGGAACATAACAGACAATTTAAAAAGGGTCTAATATTTTTGTAATAGGAGTTCCAGAGAGAAGAAAGCCATTACTTTTGCGGTTTTAATGGCAAAACCACAATTACTTACTTTTAATGGCAAAAACCGCTATTACTTACTTTTAATGGCAAAAACCAAAATTACTTACTTTTAATGGCAAAAACCGCTATTACTTACTTTTAATGGCAAAAACCACAATCACCTTTGCACCAACCTACTATATATACATACACCATGAAATACCACTCAGCTATAAAAAAGAATAATGTCTTTTGCAGCAACTTGGACAGAGCTGGAGGCCATTATTCTAAGGGGGGTTACTCAGTAATGGAAACCAAATACCGTATGTTCTCACTTATAAGTGGAGCTAAGCTATGGGTATGCAAAGGCATACAGAGTGGTATAATGGACATTGGAGACTCAGAAGTGAAGAGCGCGGGAAAGGCATGAGGGATGAAATACTACATATTGGGTACAATGTACACTACTCAGGTGATGGGTGCACCAAAATCTCAGACTTCACCACTTTATAATCCATTCATGTAACCAAAAACCACTAATACCCCACAAGCTATTTAAACATATGTGTGTGTGTGTGTGTATGTGTGTATATATATGTGTGTGTGTGTATATGTATATATATATTTATTTATTTAATAGGAAATGATACCAGAAGAAAACTTAGAATAACAAGAATGAAGTGATAGAAATAGTAAATAACCGAGTAAATATAATAGACTCTTCTTTCCCTATTGAGTTCTTTAAAGTATATTCAAAGTTAAAAGCCAAAATTATAACATTGTCTGTTGGAGGTTGCACATAGATATGATTCAGAAGATAATGACTACATGTGGAGAGGCTAGAGGGATCCAGATGGTTCCAAGGTTTCTACATCCACTTGTGGTGGTTGGATATTGACTCTAACTAGACTGTGAGAAGTTTGCCTATCATAATTCCCAGACCAACAACTAAAACGTTATTTGAGATGTAGTCAAAAATACAATAAAGCACTTAAAATGGAATACTAAAAAATGTGCAAATAACCCAAAGGAAGGTAGGAAAGGGGAGACAGAGGAACATAAACACAGAGAATAGAAAATAATAAAATGGTAGGTCTGAGTTCAAACATATCAATCATTACATTAAATGTAATGTAATGATTTCAACCTGGGGTGACACATATTTCAATAAAAATATAAATTTATTTTTGTAAGTAAAGTTTTATTGCAACACAGCCACATTCATTACTTTGCTTATTGTCTATAGCTGCTTTCTCACAACAGCAGAGTTTTGTAAAATATTATATAGTACACAAAGCCCAATGTTACCTGCCACTTTCAGAAAAAGGTTGCCAACGTTATCTAAACAAGCCAATTAAAAGATCAAGATTGTCATAGTATGTGTGGCAATAATGACTATAAAAGCATGATCTACCTATATGTTGTCAACAAGAAACTGGCTTCAAATATAATGATATACGTAAGTTCAAAGTGAAAGGATGGAAAACGATGTAACATGAAACCACAAATGAAAAATAAACTGGAGTAGCTATATTCGTAGAAGAAGAAGTATGATAGAAGAAGTGTCATAGAAGAAGAAGAATGATGAAAGGGTCCACTCACCAAGCAGATGTAACAATCCTAAATGTGTTTGCATCTAACTACAGACCTTTAAAGCACATCAAGCAAAAACTGAGAGAACTGAACAGCAAAATAGGTGAATCCAAATTCTGCTTTGAGATTTCAACACCCCTGGCTCAGTAGTAAACAGAAGTTGTAGGCAGAAAATTACCAAGGATATGGAAGAACTGAGTAATACCAACAGGATCATCTTGATGTTTGTAAAACACTCTACCCAACAACAGCAGAATACACATTCCTTTCAAGTGCACATGGAACATTTGCCAAGAGAGACCACATTCTGGGCCCTAAAACTAACATTTAAAACAATGAAATTGTACAAAGTATGTTCTCTGACATACTTTGTTGTACAAAAAATATTTTGTCTCATTGATTTGCGAGTTAAACACAAACCAATAAGACAATAATAGGAAAATCTTTAAACACTTGGATGTTAAATTACACACTTCTAAGTAAACCATGGGTCAAAGAGGAACTTTTGAGGAAAATTAGAAAATATTTTGAACTGATGGAAAATTAAAATACAACATATCAAAATGTGTGGCATATGGCTAAAGTAGTGCCTAGAAAGGTATTTATGGCATTACATGCACATAATGAAAAGAAAAAAGACTCAAATCAATAAGCTTCTACTTGAATGAAGTAGAAACAGGAAAGCAAAACAAACCCAAAGCAACTAAAGGAAAGGAAATGAAGATAGGAGGAGAAATTAATGAAATGGAAAACATAAAAATCATAGAGAAAATCAATGAAACTAAAAGCTGGTTCTTTGAAATGGTCAGTGAAACTGATAAACCTATAGTAAGACTGACAAAGAAAGAAAAAGACAAAATTGTCAGCATCAGGAATGGAAGAGAGGCTATCCCTGCAGATTAACAAAGAATGAGCTGTTGGTATACAGAACAACTTGGATGATTCTCAGAACATGCTGAGTGAAAGAAGCTGGTCTCGAAAGGTTACACACTGTCTGGTTTCATTTATATAAGATCTTACAAAAGAAAAAACTATAGTGACAGAGAACACATTAGTAGTTGCTGGAGGTTAGAGATGGGGGAGTGTGTGCAAAGGGAGGTTTTGGAATAGTGAAGCTGTTTTGTATTCTGATTTTGGTGGTATTTATATGCATCTGTATGTGTGTTTACATTTATAGCCCTATACACAAAAAAGTCAATTGCACACAAAGCACAAAGTCAGTGTTACTGTATGTTAATTTTTGTAATAAATTAAAAAAAGAAAAACGATAATTCATATGGTTGTTTTCTTATTGTCCTTTGGGTGTTATTGGCTTGAAATTTACAGGAACAATAAACATATTTGTGCTCCGTGGGATGAGGGTCTCACTTGTTTGTGGGAACTGATTGTGTCTATAGCGGGCTAGTTTGCAGTGCTGATTTGAAGTGAATAACTTTCAGAGCACTCCCTGCTGTGCTCGTGCCCCCTCTGACTTGGCCAGCAGGCACACAGGCACCTCCCCATTAAGATGGCCCAGAGCTTGGCAAAAACTCCTGTTCTCAGCTTCACTCTGAAAAGGCTGCAAGAAAAAGATTAGAAAAAAACAGTGAACCTGGGCAGAAATTAATCTTTAGTCTCTCATTCACCTTCAGTTAGATGGAAATGATCCATGCTAGGAAAGAGAATCGCCAGAGTTCAGCATTAGTCTGTTTTGCACCTCCTGCCTCAGGCTGAGTCCTGGAGGACTCAGTGGAACCCCCATAATTTGGGAGATTTCAGAGTGGTGGGGACCCACGCCTTGCTCACTTCATGCTATGGTCTAGCTCTGTGTCCCCACCCAAATCTCATCTTGAATTGTAATTGGAATTGTAATCCCCACGTGTTGGGGGAGGGACCTCATTGGAAGTGATTAGATCATGGGGGTGGTCCCCCCATGCTGTTCTCATGATGGCAAATGAGTTCTCACAAGATCTGATGGTTTTATAAAGGGCTTTTCTCCACTTTGCTCTGCACTTCTCCTTCCTGCTGCCATGTGAAGAAGGACGTGTTTGCTTCCCCCTCCACCATGATTGTAAGTTTCCTGAGGCCTCCCCAGCCCTGCGGAACTGTAAGTCAATTAAACCTCTTTCCCTTATAAATTACCCAGTCTCAGGTATTCACAGCAGCATGAGAACAGACTAATACACTTCACTTGGACTGTTGGTGATTATGGACTTCATTGACTTTTGGTCATAAGCCACAATGGGAGAGTGGCAGAGCCAAGGCTGCTGGAGTGGAGAGGTAGCATGAGTCTCCGGGAAGACCCAGAGGGGATGGAGAGCTATGCTGGTACCGTCGTCATGCCTGGAGAAGGGGCTGGGGGAGCCATTAGACCTATAGAAGAGTGGGTCAGAACAAGATGGGACAGGGGACCTACATGGACCTGACAACCAAGGGCCACCTACAGGATGCTGCGAGAACACAGCCAAGGACCATGATTCCCACAGCCTGGCTGTGCACTGTGGCCGTGGTGTAAAAGGCAACTCCTCTGGGTCCATCCAGATGAGCAAAATGCAAAGGCTGGCAGCCCCAGGAGTGGGGTGGAAAGAGTCCCCTAATACCAGAAGGGAACAAGTGCCTGTTCTTACCGTCATCATACATGTCCTCTCGAGCGAGGAATCCACTCAGGGTGGAGAAGGAGAGAAGAAAAAACCCAGGAGAGAGCTTTCAAACTGAAAAGTGGCTGGCTTATGTAAGCCTGAATTGAGAAATTATTGAGAAATTATGGCATTTTACTCTTTACCTAAAAGCAAAAAGATCACGTTTCCCAATACTGAGGAGAAACAGACATAAGGGTAGAGATTAAGGGTAGTCAAAGAAAAATAAAATTATACTTTTGAAGTTATGAAGTTCATACATGTCACATGCCTTTTAGAAAAATGTAACTGAAAATAGAAGAAACTGGTGGTGTGAGTGTTTTTTGACTGGTAATGTGTTCTGGCCTCCAGATGAGGCCCCAGGGCTGTAACAATAACTGTATGTGAGACAGTCTTGCAGATGGAAATGGGAGCTCATTGCACAGCTGATGAGTGGCAGCACCAGGACTGGAAGGTGGCTGACTGTCACCCTGTGCTCCTTCTCACTCTGTTCCACACTGCTTCTCACACCAAAAAGGAATAATGAGGGTGGTCCAGTCACTCAGTTTTCAGGGCACCCCTGCTCCATGGCAGGCAGGTAGAGACACCTTCCATTGGGGAACACTGGCTCAGAACAGCCAACACTGACCCTTGTGCCAGACAGCCGTGAATCTCGGTGACATTAGAGAATAGTTTCAGACTGTAAACTCCCTTGTCCTACTGTGAGTTTTGTTATTTGAAGCAACATATGTAAACACTTGCTTCATCTTTAAAGACAAATAGTTTGAAGTGGGGAGTTCCCAAGAAGAAGAGGATTCCTCTGCCCTACTCATTTCTCTGGGGGTTTGACTTAGCATAACCAGTGAGTCGTGATGTGTTGATTGTCTCACTAACTTCCATTCCTAATAGATTGAATTGTTCAGCTAGAAGAAGGAACACACGAGAGGAGATGGGTTCATGGGTCAGTCCCTTTATCAGTGAAGATAAAAGACATCAGCTTTGGCTGCTGACTCTCATGCTGGAGGGCAGCTGCGACTGTCGGCTTGTGCATGCCTCTCTAGGAAAATCTACATTGATTTTAGGAGGATGATGCTGTAGCAAGGGAAGAAAGAGGTGGAACAACCCAAATGAGACTTGCAGCTGCCTAGGATCCTTTCTGCAGCTGGGAACCTACAGCTGGGCTCTCAGGGGCATGTATCTGGGCTTCTGCCCAGATACAGGTGCTGGTATTGAGGAGGAGAGAGGAAGCTCTGTGCCAGGAAAAAACTTAGGACAGATAAAGTAGACTAGATAGAGTGAGAAGAAAGTTTGCCACTGTGGCAAGCAAAGGAAGAAAATGCCCAAAATTCCCAACACAATAAAGCAAGGTTTGATATTGTGTAAAATTAGAGGCTATAGTGCTTATAGCATATAGCATAGTTACAGTATAGAAAATAACCTGTCAAAATTTAAGAATTACTTATAGGTATTGCAACTAAGAGGAATCATATACTGTTTATTCATTATTTTTATTTGCTAACATTTACATATGTTTACTATGTGGCAAGCACTGGAGTAAGGCTAACTGTACATTTCCATATTTAATTCTCATGACAGCCTTGTGTGGGCACTGCCATTAGCTTAGAGAGATGAATTACTTTGCCTAAAGTCACACTATTAAATTGGAACAGGGCTGGGATCTGAAGCAAGGTCATTCCAACATCAAAGCCCACGTTCATCATGACGTTCTGCTGCCTCCCAGTCGTTTAGGTTTGCAATGATACGATCAAGTGAGAAAACACAATGTAGAGGAAGCACAGAAACTTGTCTCAGCTCTGACCCTTATCCGCACGACCCTTTCTCTGTTTCATGGAGCCTGGAAAAATGTACAGAACCTCTCCCTATTTTGATTCCTCATGAGTAAAGTGAGAATATAATGAGGGTGACTTGAGATAATAGACATAAAAGTTGGAAATACTCTATCACTTTGTGCTGATGTCCATCATTCAAGAAATAATCATTGCGTGTCTCCTGGGCTGGAATTTCTGCTCAGAACGGGAAATACAACAGAGAGCAGAACACGCATGCTCTGTGCCCTCACAGAGCTGGAGGTGTGTTGGAGGAATCGATCAAGTCACCATGAACATAAATATAAAAGGCAGTATCAGGGACTGTGATCCAGTCCAAGAGGTCAGGAAACAATATTGCCTGCAGGTTGGGTGAAGGGAATGGGAGGAACTATTCTGGGGAGATGGTTGATAGGTCGGGCCTTGCAGCACCTCCTAAGCAGTGGTGGAGACCCTGGCCCTTATCTAAGAGCAAAAGCGGATCCTCTGAGTGGAGGGTGATCTGAGAAGACTCACACTTGGGGGACAGATGGGCAGGGAGACTGAAGAGCAGACCATGCAGTAGTCCACATGGGGGAGGGTGACGGGGGCCTGGACCAGCATGGTGGAGATGGGGTGAAGTCGATGGGTGGTGGAAGAGATAATTGGGAGGTAAGTTGCCTAGGATTGGTGGTATGTTGGAGTAAGTAGGGAGTAGAGAAAAGGTAGCTACAAAGGATGAGGTCTAGGTCTTTGGCCCAAAAGAGTGGAATTCACAGAAGTTTATGAACTGGGTTCTTAGACTGTACAGTTTGAGGTGTCTTTGAAACATCAAGTGAAGGCGTTAAGTAGGCCAAATAAAACTGGCGCTCTCAAAACCACTGGCCAGCACATCTGTCAACATTTGCTTTAAGAAGTCACTGAGCACCTGCTGTGAGCCTTCATATTCTGAGTCCGAAAAGATTCTGCCTTCGTGTAAGACACAGCATTTTCCCTTACGGAATTGGCCTCGTTTGTGAGATTAAATGAACACATGACACAATGGGAAGATTTAAGTCAGTGTATGATTAATTACCAAAGATCACAGTGCTCTGGAAATGAGTGGAGAGGCTTCCTGAAAAAAAAAAATAGGCTCAAATGAGAGAAACCTGGCTGACTGAGGGACAGAGGAGAGAGGAGGCAATGATACAGCAACACGAGCAAGAGAACAGAGTTGGAATAAACACTAAGCCGTGTGGGGAGGCAGCGAGGTTGTAGATTGAGTGTAGATTGCAGTGCACCTATTTGATAATATTGGGCCACAGAGTCTAGCCACTTAACACAGACATGTATTTAATGATGGATATATATTCTTTGTATTTTTGGCTGTTTCCTTGGCTTCTTCTAGTCTTGTTAAATGACATACAAGTCATGGCAAATGGCAAACACAAGTTTAAATGATAGGAAAATTGAGTGTGTGTGTGTGTGTGTGTATATATATATATATATTTATTTATTTATTTATTTTTCTCATGCAGGTCTTTAGGCAGTGTAATGCCTACCAGCCATCTTAGTAAAAATCATATTTTAAAATAGATGTGAATACTAAAGGAAAAGGAAAAATGTGAGGTCTATTTTAAGTTCATGGTCATCTCAAGTATGGGCAGTAGCAGGGTGACCCAGTGAGCTCCTCTGGAGGCCTTGCAGCAAGAGAGAATAAACACTGTGCCTAGCGAAGGCAGGGACATGTTTCTAAGGCAAGGATGACTAAGTGACTCTTTTCAAATTTTGTTTCACATGGGAAAATGTCTTCTGATTTGAGTAAAAAGTGTGTCTGTGTAGGGAAGATTTCTCATCCTGGGGCTTTCAGCTTTGCATTCCTGCCACACCAGGCCTGCCACCTTCCCTCCCTTTTGCAGGGCAGAACCAGCCCGTAGCATGTTAGGTCCCATCAGAAGGTGCACACAGAAGCCCGGCGAGAAGGAATCTCTCTCTGCCAAGAGCACGGACTGTGCCAAGGGAGGGGCAGGCCATTCAAATCTGCTGGAAAAGGAGATGCGGCACCTGGAGATGCAGCATCTTCCAGTTCTGTCTGCTTATTACTGTCCTGGATAACCATCCACAGGCCATTTACATAGAGGAAACATTTGTCTTTAGCTTCTAACTGTCCACTTTTTCTCAGTAATAGGAAAACTTACTCATGCAAAACATATAAAGTAGTTCAGGGACAGCCACTTTGGGGCCATTTAAAATAAGTTGACCTATATTGTATATAATTAAACCTGGAGTGGGGTTGCATTTTGAAAAATACCTTTAAGCTAATGAATGCTTTTTCAGTGCATTCAGCAAAATACCCAAAGGGAGAAAAAACATCTGTAGTTATTTATAAAATACTCTATTTCTGTGAATATATCTGGAGAAAGGTAGACAATAAGGGGAAATATTACAGCCAAAAGAATAGTCTTCTATGGGAAGAAACTTTCGTAGTGCAACAAAGTAATGATGCGTTCCATTTACTTATCCAAGCCCAGGGGAAATCCTATGTCCATTAGATTTCTGATATCATCTGAACTTTCTGTTAGAATTATAATTATTTATGACCCTTACTCAATTAAAAATACCAGCTTTTTGTAATCCAAGATCTGACCTGTGACATTCTGTTCAGAAGAAAATAGCCTCGGAAGCAGGACTTTACCTGGTGCACGCATTCATGATCTGGATGCTGTTTCAGCATGTAGAGAGGAAACCCAAACAGGCCATGAGAGGAGCTCAGGCCAAGCTGAATTCTGAATTCCCATGTCCTTTAGCAAAGTCTGGGTCTCTCAAGAGCTAAAGGATTAAGATAAAGGCCTCTGCTACTCATGATTACCAAGGACCGTGTTCTGTGTGGTTTGTTCCTCTTATCTGCAGTCCTGACAACAGCTTGGGTACATGAGACCTGTCTGCACAGCTGCTGACATCTCCCCAGGGTACACACTGCCAACATCCAATGCTTTAATGAGACACAGGCTTTCCTGCCAGCCTGGATATCCTTCAAACATGGCAGCCCCCAGCCTGGGACTCCAGCCAACAATGCCCCTAGCCTGTCTTAGTTTAAACTGCTTACCTTTAACAGTTATTTCTAGCTGAAAACAGACCACAGCTCCTGTTCAAGCCATGCTGGTGGCCTAAAAACACCTAGCTATGCTTTGAAAAGTACAGTTGTGAGGACTGCTATATCAGTTTTTAATGCTAGTGTTGGGATGCAATTTTAATCCTGATCCCATTCACATTTGTCTGTTCATTACATTTGTCTTGAGGGTCCAGGATGGACCAGCCACTCTGCTGGGCTCCAGAGTTCAGCAGGGAGCAAGACCAACACAGGCTTCCAGGCTCCAGTTGTTGGTACAAGATAAAGTCTCAGAAGCATCATAAGGCTGGCTGAAAATGTGCCGACATTTGTGAGAAATACTAGGCCGTGCTACCACAATACCAGCACAACCCATGTTCTTTTATGGTCCAACCAGAAGATCATGTCTGATTTCATTGTCCCTGTGGTCCCTCGGGTAGCTCTGTGGCCTGTCCCTGCTCTCTGAAGAGCGATGCTCAGAGCAGCACTGGGTGCTCGATGTTTCACACCTGCAGATTCCCAGGATGTCCTTGCGACCCAAATGCCCAGGCACAGAGGAGGCCAAAAAGTAGAGATGTCAGGACCGCAAGAAAAGGTCCATGGAAGGAAGCAATTAGAACGCTCCATAAACCTTTTCTTAGGTGTCTTCCTCTACCCTTCAGAAAGGGCACAAATGGGGACAGGGAATTCCTTTAGCCTCCCTGCCCCATCCAATCCATCCTTGGCAGTTGCCCCATATTCCCCAGTGCTGAAGTCTCTGATGCAAGTTTGCCTGTTGCTGCTGCTGCTGAGTCCTTCCTGGTTGTTGTCTGTCCTTTTTCCCCAGCTTGGGACAAATGATTGTCTGGGTAGAGCTGCTGTGTTCTGAGCCAATCAGGGATAGAACCACTTGCACCCAGAATTCTCATCAATTCTTCCAAGCATGAGCCAAAGTGAGACATTTTCTTGTTTGCCAAAATGGAAGGACTCCTACCCACTGGGAGAAAGATATGAGTCATTTTTCTGATAAAACCTTTCCTAGCACTGTCCCACATGGGATAAAGTGAACTGTCTCTCTGTCTCAAACAGGGAATCTCATTTCAGTCCATGTAGCACATTTTATAATGAAGCCTATAATAGCACAGGGGCCCTCAGCTTCTTGGACCCTCAGTAAATGTGGGAAAGATAAAGGAGTTACCTATACAGAATGCTCTGAATGAATGAATGAATGAATGAAGAAATTTAAAATTAATTTTGAATAATGCATGGAGAGAATGCATTACTCAATCCATGCAAAGTGTCAAGGTATAAGACCCTCATCAGGAAAAATCTTTCCTTTTGTTAGAGAAAAAAAGTTATCCTGACACTTGTTAAAACTAAGGTAGACTTTATTCAGGACTATTTGTGATCAACATCAAGACTTTTGCAATAGGAGAGGGAGATGGGACTCAACTGTGAATACTACAAAGACAACCAGTGACTTATAGCCCATGGGCACGGCGAAGGGTCGGGATGGAACATTTCTAAGAGGAGACATCAAGGGTAAGGGATTTGCACTAATCTGACTTGACAGGTTTCTTGCTGAAGGTAGGACAGGGTGATCAGAGATCTAGGTGAGGGATGAGGACTTTGATCAGCAATGGAGAGTGATCAGATAACAAGGGCAGGGGCGATTCTCACTAAAATGAGTTAGCCAGATTCTTGCTCCAGCTGGACTGGGCAGGTGGAAGACATGCCTCAAGGAGGAGGCCTGGTTGAAAAGAGGCTCAGAGGAGTCTAACCAAAGTTTGGTCAAGGAGAGAGCCTTTGTCACTTTCTATTTGTCAACAGCTTTTTAATGAGTTAATTTTCTTCTGTATTTATTCATGTATATTATGTACATTGTTCTAGAGCAGTGAGTCCAACTGCCCAGTTACTCCCCATAAGAGTAACTCCAATTAGCCTACACTCTAAATAGCAGAGATTTTAGAGATGGAAATGCATGATGGCTCCTCCCTGCTGGGTTTGCAAAGGTCAGAGCTGAGTTGGGAGCAGACTACAGATCCTGATAAGGCCTGCTCTTTCCACTCACGGAGGGGAGGGGTTCAAAGGCAATTCCTCCAGCCTCGCTATTTGTGTCTGGGTAGATTTACCACTCTAAGGGTTTAAAAGTATAAAGGCCCAGCATCTCAGAGTTTTCATTTGTTCATTCCACAGATCTTTACTTAGTGCTTACTATGTGCTAGGCAGGATGCTAGGCACTGGGGATTGAATTGGGGGGCAGGGTAGCAGCCCCTGCCCTGACTGAGTTTGCATATAACCTGAAAGATATGCGTAAATTCAGAACTTTACAGACGTGTCATAAGTGGCTCAGGAGAGAGGCCCACTGCACAGTGGCTGCACATGGAAGGCAGAGCTGACCTTGAAGAGATGAAGGAAACAGTTCTAAAGAAGTGACCATTGAGCTGAGAGCTGAACGATCCGTTGGGCAGATGCAGAGGTAACATGATGCGGATTGCAAGTGGAGGGAGCTTCAGCACCAAGCCCTGCGGTTGGAGAAGGCCTCTAAGAGCCTAAGCAGGAAGGATGGAGAAGAGACTATCAGGCTGGACTAGGCAGGGGCATAACAGGTGGGCAGGTGCATGAAGGCTCTTCCCCTAAGAACAAGAGAAAGCCAGTTAAGCTGTGGGGCAGACATGTGACAATCTAGGTCATGAACCCATGAAGATCACTCTTGTACAGAACAAACAAAGGAGGGGAGAGGCTCTGGCCAGAGTGAAGTGAGGGAGACCCGCGAGGGGCTGTTAAAGGAACAAGGCGAGAGATGATGGCGTCCTGGACAAAAGGAAGCAGGAGCGAGGCAGGTGATGTTAGGAGACACGCGTGTGGGAAAAACCAGTAGGCCTTGGTGAAAGATTAGTTATGGGGGATGTTTGGGGAAGGTGTTTAGGGAGACCTTGGCTTCAGATTGCTTAATGCTCGCATGGCAAAGCCACTTACTGAGACTGGCAGCCTCCATTCCACCATCTAGTGATCTGAAGTCCCGTGAAAGGCAGTCAGCATGTTACAACCATGTTAGACCTATTTACAATTACTCAAAGGAAGACTAGACACTCTGTTAGCCTTTCACAACTAGATATCCAGCACATATACACAATTGGGCCATCGCTTCACTCTGAACATGTGTTTACCAGAGCACAAAACTTTGTGTTGCAATAAGTGCCTGTTTACCGCACACCTATGACTCTGAGGACCCAGCATGGCCCCTACCCCCAGAGCCGAAGAAGGACTGTCCCCCAACTCCAGTCTCCATGGAATTAATCCAGGTGTTTGGGCAGATGACCAGGATGGGGAGGTTGTAACTATTCCAGGTCTCTTTGACCCAATCCCCATGTATTTACCAGAGTTGATTTTCAGTTTAGCACCGTGACAGGTACCATGAAGTTGCTAATATCACCAGTGGGAAAATAAAGATGGAGTCGGGGAGGTTGGCTTTGATGTCTTCATACTTTTTTGTCGTTTACCTGATTAATTTTGTGGGTAAAATGAGTCGACACTTGATCGAATGTAGCACCTTGAGTGTTTTAAACATAGGAATCCAGCAAAATAGCATCTAGTTGCCTTCATTTGTAATCGACCTAGGCAGAATGATTACTGAGGCTAAACTTCCTTTTCTAGGGGCCCAAGTCTGGCCTCCATCTACATACAAGGAACTTGGATTCATTTCTTGTTTTCTTTTGGCTCCCAACTTAACAAACAGCTGAAAGTTAACATTGTTTATAATTGTCAAATTTAGACTTTCCTGCTGGGAATCATTTTATTTTAAAAATAAAAAAATAATTAAGTCACCTTTTAAAAATAAAATTTAAATTAAAAAAAATTAAAATAAAAAAAATTAAGCCAACTTACAAAGCAGGCATTGTAAGTTGGGCTAAAAATTAGAGAAATATCTTAAGGCTCGTGTTCTGTCAGTGACTTATATTGGATTATTGCCTCTCAGTAGAATTTGAGTTTGGCTCCCTTGGTACATTATTTTTGATGGGCCCATTCTCAACTTTTGTGTCCATTTGAACTGAAAAAGGCATATTTATATTTTATGTCTCATTGTACTGTATATAGCTTGCCCCAGGCTGTTGTCTTGCCCCCAGCAGTATTTCCTAATGGAACTGCCATTATATGGGCCCACCCACATCCATCCACCCCCTTCTTTCCTTATAGCAGTGATAATCTGTAAACTCCGCTAATTAACATTTCATAAAGAATGTTACATACTTGATGCCTTTATTCTCATTGGAAATGATCTAAGTAGTTTTAATCACAGTTTTCTTTTCCTGACAGAGAGGAGAAACCAAAGATTGTTTTGACTATATATATATAGATATATATAGATATATGTATTCAAATATATGTATGTATATATGTATATATGTATGTATATATGTATACACATATATATGTATGTGTATATATGTATGTATATACGTGTATATGTATATGTATGTGTGTATATGTACATATATGTGTATCTATGTACATACATATATGTGTATCTATGTACATACATATATGTGTGTATATATGTACATACATATATGTATGTATATGTGTGTATATATGTATATGTATATACACATACATATGTGTATGTATATGTGTGTATATATGTGTATGTGTATATACACATACATATGTGTATATATGTATGTATATGTGTGTATATATGTGTATGTGTATATACACATACATATGTGTATATCTGTGTATGTGTATATACACATACATATGTGTATATCTGTGTATGTGTATATACACATACATATGTGTATATCTGTGTATGTGTATATACACATACATATGTGTATATCTGTGTATGTGTATATACACATACATGTGTATATCTGTGTATGTGTATATACACATACATATGTGTATATCTGTGTATGTGTATATACACATACATATGTGTGTATCTGTGTATGTGTATATACACATACATATGTGTGTATCTGTGTATGTGTATATACACATACATATGTGTATATCTGTATGTGTATATACACATACATATGTGTATATCTGTGTATGTGTATATCTGTGTATGTGTATATACACATACATATGTGTATATCTGTGTATGTGTATATACACACATATGTGTATATCTGTGTATGTGTATATACACATACATATGTGTATATCTGTGTATGTGTATATACACATACATGTGTGTATATACACACATACATGTGTGTGTATGTGTGTGTATATATACACATACATGTGTGTGTGTGTATATACACACATACATGTGTGTATGTGTGTGTATATACACACATACATGTGTGTATGTGTGTGTATATATACACATACATGTGTGTGTATGTGTGTGTATATATGTGTGTATATATACACATACGTGTGTGTATGTGTGTGTATATATGTGTGTATATATACACATACGTGTGTGTATGTGTGTGTATATATGTGTGTATATATACACATACATGTGTGTATATATGTGTGTATATATACACATACATGTGTGTATATATGTATATATACACATACATGTGTATATATGTATATATACACATACGTGTGTATATATATGTATATATACACATACGTGTGTATATATGTATATATACACATACGTGTGTATATATGTATATATACACATACGTGTGTGTATATGTATATATACACATACGTGTGTGTATATATACACGTGTGTGTATATATACACACACGTGTGTATATATACACATACATATGTGTATATATGTGTGTATATATACACATACATATGTGTGTATATGTGTGTATATATGTATGTATGTGTATATATACACATACATATACACATACATATGTACACATACACATTTATATATATACACATACACACACAAACATTTATATATACATACTGACTATATATATAGACACACACACTTGTGTATGTGTGTGTGTATGAATATATATTTTTTCTAATGGAGTGAAAGGACTAGACATAAGTAAGAGTAAAGATTCACAAGGCCCAAATTATTTGTAGGATCAGGAGTGTATAAGAGGGTCAAGGGTGGCTTATGAGTCAAATCAACTTACATATTGGAAGAAAAGTCGATTTGTAAGATTCATTTCCATTAAGTTTGAAAATAATGTGGCCGGTCACTGTGGCTCACACCTGTAATCCCAGCACTTTGGGAGGCCGAGGCAGGTGGATCACTTGAGGTCAGGAGTTCAAGACCAGCCTGGCCAACATGGTAAAACCCTGTCTCTACTGAAAATACAAAAATTAACAGGCATGGTGGCACGTGCCTATTATCCCAGCTACCCAGGAGGCTGAGGCAGGAGAATCGCTGGAACCCAGGAGGTGGAAGCTGAGTGAGCCGAGATGGCATCACTGCCCTCCAGCCTGGGTGACAGGGCGACACTCCATCTCAAAAAAAAAAAAAAAGAAAATATGTATTAGGGTCCCTGTTGGGCCACAATCGGTGTTGGTTTAGGAACAGAACAACTGCAGATAGTCCCACCAAATGGTGATGATGATGATGATGATGATGATGATGATGATGATTGAGACGTAGTGTCGCTCTGTCACCCAGGCTGGAGTGCAGTGGCACGACCTTGGCTCACTGCAACCTCCGCCTCCCAGGTTGAAGCAATTCTCCTGCCTCAGCCTCTGGAGTAGCTGGGACTACAGGCGCACACCGCTACGCCCAGCTGATTATTGTATTTTTAGTAGAGATGGGGTTTCACCATATTGGTCAGGCTGGTCTCGAACTCCTGACCTGCACACCTGCCTCGGCCTCCCAAAGTGCTGGGATTACAGGCATGAGCCACCGTGTGCCCATCCAAGATTATTATTATTGTTATTATTATTTTGAGACAGAGTCTCACTCTGTCACCCAGGCCAGAGTGCAGTGGCGTGATCCTGGCTCACTGCAACCTCCATGTCCCGGGTTCAAGTGATTCTTGTGCCTTAGCCTCCCAAGTAGCTGGGATTACAGGCACACACCACCACACTCAGCTAATTTTTGTATTTTTAGTAGAGACAGGGTTTCACCATGTTGGCCAGGCTGGACACCAGATTACTTCTGAGAACTATCTGAGGGGCTGTTTATATTTACAGTGGACTTCAGGCTCAGTGGACCCCTAAAGATTCCGGTTACAAGTGTAGTGGATGTTCACCATGTAAATGGTACCATCTTCCCCAGGGCATTGCAGTGCCTGATGGGAATTCCACTGGAGTAAGGAGCTGCATGTAATGCCCAGAAGGAGAAGTCAAATAGGTCTGATTCCTTATTCCACATGGCTTCAGGGGCAATATCTCAGAATGGTGATGCTCTTGAGAGATTTAGGGAATCTTCCTTTCTCACACTCTTGATCTTTCTTTGGTCTTTGTTTGCTTTTTTAAAATGTATTTTTTTTTCAGTTTTAATTATGGCAAAATATAAATATAGTAAATAAATGATAAAATAAGTAAATAAAAACTAAACATAAATACACAACAAAAGCTACGATTAAAAGCTACGATTTTAATCATTTTAGGTGTCCAATTCAGTGGCATTTCATACATTCATATTGTTGTACAGTTGTCACCATCATCCATCTTCAGAACTTTGTCACCTTTGGCCGGGCGCAGTGACTCACACCTATAATAGCACTTTGGGAGGCTGAGGCAGGCAGATCACCTGAGGTCAGGAATTTGAGACCAGCCTGGCCAACATGGTGAAACCTGTCTCTACTAAAAAAAATTAGCCAGGTGTGGTGGCACGGCCTGTAATCTCAGCTGCTCTGGAGGCTGAGGCAGGAGAATCACTTGAACCCAGGAGGTGGAGGTTGCAGTGAGCCGAGGTTGCACCACTGCAATCCAGCCTGGGCGACAGAGCAAGACTCTGTCTCAAAAAAAAAAAACCAAACAAAAAAAAAAAAACAAAAAAACACTTGTTATCTTTCCAAACTGAAACTTTGTACCTATTGAATAATAACTCCCCATTCCCCTCTTCCCGCAGCCCCTGGCCACCACCATTCTATTTTCTGTCTCTAGGAATTTGACCTTCTCTGGTGCCTGGATTCCTCATAGAAGTGGAATGACAGTGTTTGTCCGCTTGTGACTGGCTTATTTCACCCAGCATAATGCCTTCAAGGTTTGTTCAGTTGCAGCACGTGCACTTTCAGCCTTTGGGATCTGTGCAGAGTGCAGGCAAAACAGAGCTGAACTCCCGACTCACAGGACACACAGCTGAGGAGACATCTCCTCTCATGCCCTGTCTGGACGGCTCTTGCCCTGGGGAAATTAAGGAATGAATTTGTTTAAAGTCAGGCATATTGAGGAATTGTTTACCTACAGTAAAATTCACACTTTCTGGTGTATATTTATATGAGTTTTAAGATAGTGATGTTTTTAAATGCTCCTAGCTCAGCAACTGGTACAATTGATAAGTGGACATAGGGAGGTCCCTAGAGTAGTCAGATTTATAGAGAGAGAAAGAACAAGGGTGATTACCAGGAGTTTCAAGGAGGGAAAAATGTCCAGGTTCAACCTGGGATAATAAAAAAGTTCTGGAGATGGATGGTGGTGATATCACACAGCAATGTGGATGTAAAAATGCCACTGAAGTGTACTTAAAAATGGTTACAATGGTAAATTTCATCATATATGTATTTTACCACAATAAAAAATTAACTTAAAAAACTGATAAGTGGCCTCTATGCAATGATATCTGAAACTTGGGAATTCAGAATGATTTTAACCAAAAGAAGAAAAGACATCTATTTAATTTAGTAAACTGAACTAAAGAAATCCATACATGAGACTGTCCCAGCACTCCCCCAAGAAGCAGGAATGAAGGTAGCATCTCTCAGTACTGCGCCGGGGCCAGCTGTGAGCAAAGCAGTGACGAAGACAGAATAAGCGGCTTGCAGTCCAGCAAAGCCTCCAGAGACCTCTGATATTATTTTTGTATGTTGTAGTTTCTACTGATTCTTAGGGTTCGCCAGAACACTGCTGGGCAACCTCTGATCTGAGAAGTAGCACAGTGAGTCCAGACACCACATGCCATTTGTTTTTCCTTCTCTGACAGTAATTTCTGGAGTGACCTTGAGCATATCTCCTTGTCGCTCCATTTCCCAGCTCCCAAGTGGAACCATTACCTTTAAAAACTTTTACTTTAGCGTCTTCTCCCAAAATGGACCTGCAGCTACCCCATAACTTTCTGATGAATAACACCTGGCTGGCTGTTCTCTTGTCAGGGAGGTTCTGTGCTCAGAACCCCAGCAAGATGCTGAGTCCTTCCCTTCCCCTGCAGTCAGGCAGCCACCAGCGCAGAAGCCACATGGGGAAAAGATCACAGTTCTCAGTGACACTGAAGACAAAACTCAGGCTGTGTTCTGTGAACCCTGAATATCTGAGACAAGTCTCAGTCAATTTAGGAAGTTTATTTTGCCAAAGTTAAGAACGCATGCCCGTGACACAGCCTCAGGAGGTCCTGACGACATGTGCCCAAGATAGTCCAAGAACAGCTCGGTTTTATATATTTTAGGGAGACATGAGCCATCAATCAATAAATGTAAGATGAACATTGGTTCGGTCTGGAAAAGGCGGGACAACTCGAAGTCGGGAGGGGGCTTCCAGGTCATAGGTAGATAAAAGACAAACGGTTGCATTCTTTTAAGTTTCTGATTAGCTTTTCCAAAGGAGGCAATCAGATATGCATGTATCTCAGTGAGCAGAGGTATGACTTTGAACAGAATGGGAGGCAGGTTTGCCCTAAACAGTTTTCAGCTTGACTTTTCCCTTTAGCTTAGTGATTTGGGGGCCCCAAGATTTATTTTCCTTTCACAGCTCCTATATGATTTTGTCCACAGGGTTGATACTACAGTGTCAAAGAAAAAATCAAACTCTGTAAATATTTAAAGAGGTTTATTCTGAGCCAAATATGTGTGACCAAGGCTCGAGGCACACTCTCAAAATGTCCTGAGAACATGTGCCCAAGGTGATTGGGTTACAACTTGATTTTTATACATTTTAGGGGAACAAAAGTTACAGGCAGACATCCATCAATACCCGTAAGGTGTACAGGTAATCATTGGTTTGGTCCAGAAAGGTGGGACAACTAGAAGCAGAGGGGAGGGGAGGCTTCCAGGTCTTAGGTGGACGATTGGCAACTGGTTGAAAGAGTTTAAGTTATTATCTAAAGACGTGGAATCAATAGAAAGTAATGTCTGGGTTAAGGTAAGGGGTTGTGGCAACTACGGTCCTTATTATGCAGGTGAAGCCTCCAGGAAGCAGGCTTCAGAGAGAATAGATGGTAAATGTCTCTTATCAGATCTAAAAAGGTTCCAGACTCTTAGTTAACCTCTCCTGGATCAGGAAAAGACCTGGAAAGGGAGGGGGATTCTCCCCAGCAGGGATCCCCAACCCCCTGGCCACGAACTGGTACCCATCCTGGTTCTGTGGCCTGTTAGGAACCAGGCTAACAACAGGAGGTGTGCCGGAGGTGAGCAGTGGGCGAGCGCAAGCTTTACCTCCTGAGCTCTGCCTCCTGTTGGATCAGCGGCAGCATTCGATTCTCATAGGAACACAAACCCCGTTGTTAACGGTGCATGTGAGGGATCTAGGTTGCGCCCTCCTTTATGAGAATCTAATGCCTGATGATCTAAGGTGGAACAGTTTCATCCTGAAACACCCCCCACCCGCCTGTCTGTGGAAAAATTGCCCCTTTCACGAAATCAGTCCCTGGTGCCAACAAGGTTGGGGGCCACTGCTCTACAGAATATAGGTTGTTCCCACAAGAGACAGCTTTGCAGTGCCATTTCAAAATATGTCAAAGAAATATATTTTGGGATAAAATACTTTGATTTCTTTCAGGGCCTGCTATCTGTCATGAGATGCTATACTAGAGTCAGGTTGGAATTTGATGTCTTATTGCTACAAAGAGTCTGTTTTTCCAGTCTTAAGATGTCTATTTTAATGTTAATGCTGGTCAGTTGTGCCTGAGTTCTGAAGGCATGAGGGTATAATGGGTCATGTCTGACCACCTTGTTCAGTCTGAAGGCTGTTGGTGTAACCCAGGTGAGAGCCCTGCTGCTTTCGACCAAGGTGTTGGCGAAGGATGTGGTGAAAGATAAAGTTGGGATGTATTTTGAAAATGGAGCCCTCAGTGTTGGTGGATTAGATTGTAGGGAGGCAGTAAAGGGAAAGAGGAATCAGAGACGTCTCCTTGATTGTCAGTCTGCACAGTGAGTGAATTGTGGTGCTGTTAACTGAGATGAGGAAAAGAAGAAGGAGATGTCAGTTGAGAAGGTAGGGTCTCCTCACTCAAAGGGTACCTGCAAAGTCACAGCCAGGGTTTGCTGTATTAAGCAAATCTGCTGCACTTATGCATGGCAAGGCCAGGATTATGAATCAGAATGCCTGAAATCCATATTTATAATCAGCCCACTAGGCTTTGCTGGACTGCAACTTAACAAACCCTTCTGGGGATCTGACTTGTTTTGCTTAAATAGCTGTTATGAGAAGACAAGAACATAACTGTTTTTGTCAGAATTCATCAATATATTCATTATGCTAGGGGCACACTGTCCTGTTATGCTTTTAGAATATGATGTCTTTCTAGTCTTTTTACGAAACTGGTACTCTGCAAAGTTTATTATCAGTACACTGAGAAAGGGAAGGAAAAGAATCCTTTTTGCAGTCTCATGCTGTCAGGTTTGAAATGAAATAACACTGAGCAAGTACTCCTCTACAGAAACAATTTTGGGCTTCATGAAACAAATCACAGTTGTTTGTGGACCAAAAAACTTGTATTTTTATGTACATGTGCTCAGCTGTGGTTAAGATGTCACTAAGTCACCGGCATTTGTTGGACACCCACTGGGGGCAGAATTTGGCCAGTTGTGATGAAAAGAAAAAGACTTATTAAAAAGAATTGTCACGTGGTCTGCATCATCTTTATAATCATCTTCTAATCCAAAGAGAAAAAGAGTGCCACCTCCCAAGACATGCAAACATTCAAAAGCACCAACACACTGAACATATAATTAATATGTCATAACTCCTTGTATGTATTTTTTCAGTTTTCTGGCATTTAAATATGTAGAGGTAAGTGCTGTGTTGAAAAAAAATCCAGAGTCACTATCAGCTGAGCCTAGACTAGTGCCTGGCATATAGTGGGCATTCAGTAATATGTGTTGAATAAATTCATGCCTTGAAAAGAATGATTTATAACATACGTCCAAAAATGTAATATTAGAAATTAAGATTGTGACTATCACAGTGCTTGGTTAATGAAATTAAATTCATTAGGATTTATTGTGTAGCTACCATTCTGCCTGCATGGTATATGAGAAGGGAATCCAAGTCCACTGCATTCTTGTCATATAGTGTGGCTTAGGAGGCTTGTAGCACCTCCTGTCAAAAATATTTACTCCTATTATGTAACTGCATGTCTGCAATTCCTTAAATCAAATACTTCTAGGGTGCTAATAAGCCAGTAACAAGGGAGCAAAACAAGGTTTTCATCCTTGTTCAGCCCACTGTGAGCCAGGATCATGGGGGCAACCTCACTGTTGCTTTTAAGATCACACAGTCACTGTGTAGGACCCATATCCAGTTAGGATACTTGAGGCCAGTGACATTGAAACATGGTCTTCATCCCTGCAATCCCTGGCCATCAAATAAAAGACAGTCTTTCTCCTTTGCCTGTGGGTACCTCATCCCTCTTATGAACTTCCTTAGAGGCAGAGTCCAAGACAGGGTTCTTGAAGCACATGAATTATTGGGGAGTTGTGCTCTAGGAAAACCTATAAGGGAGTAAGGGAAGCAGGATAGGGAAATGGCAGGGCTGTTTGGACCATATCAAAATGACTGTAGGTTTCACTAGGTTGACAGCCCAACCAACAACTTACAACTGACCCTCCAATCCTTGACCTTCTTAACTCCAGATCCCTTTACAGCTCCACTTGATCAGCCACTCCCAAAGTTGTGGGCTAGATCTGTCTTAACCCAGACCTGCCCTACAACAGATCCTCTAAGCTGTCATGCCTCACTCTCTACCACTCTTTTTTCTTTGCCCAGCTCTCATCCCTTCCTCCTGCAGTCCCTCTTCAATGCTTCAATGTGTACAGACCTACTTCCAGTTTCTTGGCGCCTCTATTTTCTTCTACTGTGCCAAGACCCTTCTTATCTCATTCCCCCCATAACCAGTACCACTTGGCTACTCCAGGGGGAGTCTCCAGACCAGCAGCATTGGCGGTGTCTGGGAACGTTTTGGAAATGCATGGTTTCAGGCCCCATCCTAGGCCCAGTCAGTCAGAATCTGCATTCTAGCAAGAGCCCCAGGTGATTTGTGTCCACACTGAATCTGAGAAGCACTGCTGTGAATTACTTTACTGGTAGTTTTCCTAATTTTTTGTCCTTCTGCTGGACCCACAAAGCAGACCTCCAGTCATAGGTGGACCCTGCAGTGTGGGTACCCACAATTGCCAGCCATTCCCAACCTGTGCCTCCTACTGCAGTTGATCTCTCAGAGCTCTTTATCAACCCTTTTATTTTTGTCATTTCCTTCCAGTTTCTCTCCACAAGTATTCCAAATGCTTACCTTTTCCTGTACACCCTGACTCAAACCAGTAATCCTCTTTATAAATTAAACCAGGTTTGTTTAATATATATTAGAGTAAAATCATTATATTCTTTCACATTTCAATCTTTGAACATGATTGTTGTATTTTGTTAATGTGAATTGACATGTATGTTTTTCCAAAAAACAGAGAATCATAAAATAATCAGAAATTAGGAAGAAAGAGAATTGTAAACAAATAGAGCAAAAACCATCTGTTTTATCTTGGTATTGTAAATACACATATCTGTTATATTACTTGCTATACTTCTCTGTGTGTTTGATATGACTTATAATTTCAAAATAAAATATAAAAGGTCATGCTGAAGCAAAGAAAAAGGGCCAGGCGTGGTGGCTCATGCCTATAATCCCAGCACTTTGGGCGGCTGAGGCGGGTGGACCACCTGAGGTCAGGAGTTCGAGACCAGCCTGGCCAACATGGCGAAATCTCGTCTCTAGTAAAAATGCAAAATTTAGCCAGGCGTGGTGGCACATGTCTGTAATCCCAGCTACTTGGGAGGCTGAGGCAGGGAGAATTGCTTGAACCCAGGAGGTGGAGGTTGCAGTGAGCAGAGATCACACCACTGTACTCCAGCCTGGGCAACAGAGTGAGACTCTGTCTCAAAATTAAAAAAAAAAAAAGAAAGAAAAAGAAAAAAAGAGAAAAATTAAGAGTTTCCCCTCATAATCTGTGTCCACTGCCCAGCCCAGATGTCTCTCATTCTACTATTTACCTGGTCTGAAAAACTAAAAGCAAAAAATCTAAATTGGAAATAAACTTGGACCTGAAGTACTGCTGTAGAAGGAATAAAAGGAAAAGCTCCTAGAGGAATGCATTCTCAAACCAGACCTCAAAGGGTTCCCACACATAAAGTGTTGAAAAGAGAAGCACACAATTTTTTAAAAAAAATCACAAAACACACACACAACCCACACATAAACAGCCCAACATTAGGGTCAGTAGAGACAACAACAGAACCACATGCAGAAGACTTCTGAAATTAGAATTATCATAAATTGTGCTAAAAAGAAGGATCTATAATAATGGGTTTGTACAAAGAGAAGTATTACAGGAAAGGGGTCTAGATCCCCAAGAACCCAAGAGAGGGTTCTTGGATCTTGCACAAGAAAGAATTCAGGGTGAGTCCGTACAGTGAAGTGAAAGCAAGTTTATTAATAAAGTAGAGGAATAAAAGAATGGCTGCTCCACAGACAGAGCAGCCCCGAGGGCTGCTGGGTGCCCATTTTTATGGTTATTTCTTGATGATATGCTAAACAAGTGGTGGATTATTCATGCTTCCCCTTTTTAGATCATATAGAGTAACCTCCTGACGTTGTCACAGCATTTGTAAACTGTCATGGCTCTGGTGAGAGTGTAGCAGCAAGGACGACCAAAGGACACTCTCGTCTCTATCTTGGTTTTGGTGGGTCTTGACCAGGTTCTTTACTGCAGCCTGTTTTATCAGCAAGGTCTTTATTACCTGTATCTTGTGCCGACCTCCCGTCTCATCCTGTGACTTAGAATGCCTTAACCATCTGGGAATGCAGCCCAGTAGGTCTCAGCCTCATTTTCCCATCTCCTATTCAAGATGCAGTTGCCCTCGTTCAAACAACTCTGACAGAAGGAATCCAAAACACGGTTCAAAGACTATCAAAAATTATCAAACAATCAGAAATTCAAGAACTTGGAAATAGAACTGAAATCAAAACTTAATGGAGCTCAGTTACAGAATAGATAATTCATGAACTGAAAATTTGAAGAAATTACCCAAAGTGTAACCCAGAAAGACCAAGAAAGGAAAAATATCAAAGATGTTAAGAAACTCCAAGGATAGAATGAAGTGGGCCAACGTATGAAAGTTCCAGAAAAAAAGAACAGAGAGAATTGGAAGAGGCATTAGTAAAAACAATAGTGACTAAGAATTTTTCAGAATTAATAAGTAAAACCCAAAGGAGAACAAATGGCAAATAAATGAAAATTAAAGCCGTAAACAAATCAACAGGAAATTCGTAAGTAGCATGAATACTCAGAGTTAAAAAGGAATAATGAAGCAAGGTGAATAAAGAGACATTCATACCTAACCACCGTGTGGTGAAATTGCAGAACATGAAAGACAAAAAGAAGGCTTGTATATTAATCATAGAAAAGGAGTATCTACAAAAGGAGAAGCAGATAGGCTGAGAATGAATGCTGTGAATGAATGCCTTACCAACAACAATGGAAGGGAGAGGATGGTGGGGAAAAGAATCTGCCAGTCTGTAACAGGACTTCCAGTGAAACCAGCTTTCAAAAATCAAGAGATTTTTTAGACAAAGATTTAAAGATTTACCCACCCACACACTCTCCTTAAAGGAACTTGAAAATGAGGAAAATAATCTCAGAAAGGTCTGAGATAGAAGGAATGTTGCATCTGGAAGTGGATATATATCTCGATGTTCAGTTACACATGTATCTATATAAGTGGTCAGCGTGTGTACAGCATGCGTGAAGAGCTCCAGTGACACGATGGGGGGCAATAAAGAAGAAATAAAGATGAGGCTTTGCCCTCGCAGCATTTATGAATCAGTTGAGATCTTAAGAGCATCTCTAAGCAGCACAGAAATTGTGAATTGATAAAGACCTGAAGTTCTGGAAAAGATGAGATGGTGTATATGCTTACCATGACGTTTGCTCAACAAATTGAAAACACCTAATATCTAATCAAAGGAGACAGTAATCTATTCTGGGAATCTGTCACATCTGGCCTTTGTTCCCTTCATGGACTGAATAGAGGGTCATCAGATGGCCCTATGTCAACAATAGCCAGGGTTAATAACCAAAGTGTCATTAGCTATTCATTCCTATACGTTTAGCAAACCCTCTCCCCAGGAAATATGCTTAGGAGTTCAAGGATACACATGGTAATTTGGCAGAGTGTATACAGGTATACATTTTTCCCCTAATCATTAGAACCTGTGAAAGTTATACTTTTTAAGAGTGTCAAATCTTTGCACTATGCTATTCTTCAAAGAGAGAAAGCACTTCCCATCCCCTGCTCATTCTTTCCTCCTCAGATTGTTCATCTTTTGCATATTGATTTGTGATAAATTACATATTAGAGAGCCTAGCGTTGTGTCTATTGTATGTATTGCAAATATTTTCTTTTCTTCTTCTTCTTTTTTTTTTTTTTTGAGATGGAGTCTTGCTCTGTTACCCAGGCTGGAGTGCAGTGGCACAGTCTCAGTTCACTGCAAACGCCACCTCTCAGGGTCAAACAATTCTCCTGCCTCATCCTCCTGAATACCTGGGACTACGGGCACACACCGCCGTGACTGGCTAATTTTTACATTTTTAGTACAGACAGGGTCTCACCGTGTCGGCCAGGCTGGTCTCAAACTCCTGGCCTCAGGTGTTCCACCAGCCTCGGGTGATGCACCCGCCTAGGCCCCCCAAAGTGCTGGTATTACAGGTGTGAGCCACCATGCCCGGCCACAAATATTTTCTTTATAGATTTTTTACTTTGATTATGCTGTCTTTTAACATATATAAGATTTTACTTTTATATAGTGAAATCTATGACTGTTCCCTTTATGTCTTATGGGTTTGATTCATACTTAGGTCCTCCCAAAGATTATGATACTCTTAGATATTTGCCTCTGATACAGCAAAAGTTTTCGTTTTTCTGTTTACATTTTGGCTCCATATGAAATGTATTTTGGTGCATGACTTGAGATAGAGGGTTTTCTTCCCCCATATAAGTAGGCTGCTGTCTCAACACCACTGATTGAATACTCCAGCATCCCCCATGGATTTGAAATGCCACCCTTATTATAGCATTAAATTCCAAAATATGAACGGTTCTGTTTCTGGCTCTTTTTTTGTTCTGTGGATCAGCTTGTTTATATCTGTGCCAGAACCCCATAGTTTTATTCACTATGGTTTATAACAAAATTATCTATGTCAAGTATTTGCTCCTCGCCATTGTTATTTTTGAAACATTTTCATAAATATTCTCTTACATTTTCTCCTCCAGTTGAAGTGTGAAAACAACCTGTCAAATTTGAAAGAAAAGCTCATTGGGATTTAAATTTTAATTGCACCGGATTTGTATATTAATTTGGAGACAATTGGCAGCTTTGGAATATAGGGTCATTGAATCAGGAACAAGAAATGGTATTACCTCATTTACTCAATACTTGAGTTGTGTGTGTGTGTACAGACACTTATATACATAATATATATGGATGTATATATACATATTCATACTTTTTTCATATTCTGTGCATTTCTGGATATGAAGTCTGTGTACAGACTTGTTACTCCTTTCAACTCTCTGTCTACAACTATCTATATAGGAGAGTCATCTGTGATCCTTGAGTGCCCTTTGATGACGTCACTGTGCTTAGTCCCCAGACCCCACCACCCTAGGCTCTACAAATTTGACCAGCAGTTTACACAAGAACTCTACCAAATAGCATGCTCTGTCCTGGAGAGTGCCTGCTTGAACCAAGCAGAGCCTCTCTCTTAGGGACTTGGTTTTTCAGATGTAGAGTGTCAGCAGATGGTAGTGGAGCCAGAAGCTGAGAAAGAGAAAGCAGTAAGCGAAAGCCAAGAGGCAGTAAAATTCATGGTAAGCATAAAACACGAGAGATAAAAGACTACAGAGATAATAGTGGGCAGCAGCCACAGAAAAACAAACAGAAGATACGGGAAGAAGCTGAATCATGCCGATGGCGGAGTTGCAGGGATGGGAAGCAAGGAACACCTGTTGCTGGAGGAGGATGAACTCAGCAGGGCCCCTGCTTGAATCATTCATATTATTAAGTTGCCAGAGCTATTTTGTCTCCTTATAATATTCCAGTTCTCCATGAGGTTGGTCTGCAGTACTGTTTTTTCATTTCCCTGTATTTCCTTCCAATACATACTTAAGATCTTTTTATTTATGTATGTATGTATTTTTTCAGATGGAGTCTCGCTCTGTCACGATCTCACCTCACTGCAACCTCCACCTCCCAGGTTCAAGCAATTCTCCTGCTTCAGCCTCCAGAGTAGCTGGGATTACAGGCACATGCCACCACGCCCAGCTAATTTTTGTATTTTTAGTAGAGACGAGGTTTCACCATGTTGCCCAGGATGGTCTCAATCTCCTGACCTCGTGATCCACCTGCCTCGGCCTCCCAAGGTGCTGGGATTACAGGCGTGAGCCACTGCACCTGGCCCCAGTACTTAAGACTGAACTTCAGGAGGGAAGGAGGGGAGTTAGATGCATGTCCTCAGCCCATCTCACTTGCTTCTCACTTGTCTTAAGGGATAAATAGCCCTATCCTCCAATTCAAATTAAGTATAGTATCTTCCCTTTGCCCCTGGCCCCTGTGCACACAGACTTGTGCCTTGATAAGAACTGGCCACTACTTTTGGGTCCCTGTTCCATTACCACTCCTCTTGTGTGTTTCTTCAGCAGCTCTTACCCTCCTGATTCCTTCCTGCTCCAATCTCATGTCCCTTCCCTCTCCAGGCCCCTGTCCACCCTGCATCTGCGCTATTCTTTGTATTTTGGCACCACGATCACCTAAACTAGGAAACTGGGAATACTCTGTGATGGCAAATTTTGCACATTTTGATTAGGCCATGGGTGCCCAGACATTTGGTCAAACATTATTCTGGTTGTGTCTATGAGGGTGTATCCAGTTGAGATGAACATCGGATTTGGTGGACTGAGTAAAGCTGATTGCCCTCCCAAATGTGAGTGGCCCTCGTCCAATTAGTCGAAGGCCCTAAGAGAACAAAAAGGCTGAGGAAGAGAGAACTGCTTCTACCTGACTGCCTGTGAAGTGGGACATTGATTTTGTTTTTCCTGCCTACTGGCTCATATTGAAACGTCGGTTCTTGCTGAGTCTTCAGTATACCAGTTTCAGCCTGGAGCTAGACCATCAGTGCTCTTGGGTCTTCAGCTTGCTGACTTCAGATCTTGGAACTTCTCAGCCTCTACAATTATGTAAGCCAATTCCTTATTCTTTCGATCTGTCTATCTCCCTACCTATCTATCTGGTTTCTCCTGCCTTCCTTACTCTTCCTCATATTTTTCCCATCTTTGTATACCTATATATATATTTATCCTTCCAGGACACTCCATCTAAACTCTTCCTCATATTTTTCCCATCTTTGTATACCTATATATATATTTATCCTTCCAGGACACTCCATCTATACTCTTATTTACTACATCCATCTACTACAGTGGTTTCAAGTCTTGGTTGCTTCAGAGAAAGAACTGCCTAAAACACCGATCTGACCATGTCCCTCCCCTATTAAAAATCTTCCAGCAACCAGCCTGGCCTGCATAGTAAAACTCCATCTCTACAAAAAAAAAAAAAAAAAAAGTACAAAAATTAGCGGAGTGTGGTGGTGCGTGCCTGTAGTCCCAGCTACTCGGGAGGCTGAGGTGGGAGGATCACCTGAGCCTGGAGAGGTCGAGGCTGCAGTGATCTGTGATTGCGCCACCGCACTCCAGTATGAGTAATAGAGTGAGACTCTGTCTCGAAAAAACAAAAACAAAAAGTTAGCAGGGCATGGTGGCGGGTGCCTGTAATCGCAGCTACTCGAGAGGCTGAGGCAGGAAAATGGCTTGATGCAGCTTGCCAGCCTCACGGGGTCAATAAGATAAAGGGCAAGCTCCTTGACTTGAGATTCAAGACCAGTATTTGTCCCCCGTCTCCTCCCTAACCTCATCCCTCTCCACAGATACAATTTTAACATTGCTCTTAGAGCCACAGGTGGATTTGTGGCTTATTTTCCTCAAACCGAGGTCACCTAACTGGTAAATTCAGTCTCGTACTCACACCTCTTCACTTCAGCCTTCCTGAACTACCTCTAGAGCTTAAACACGAAGTATAAACAGAATGAAGAGGCATAAAGGGTAAAGATGTGCTTTATCCCTTACCCTAGAGAGCTTGGCCTCATGATAAAATAAATGAGACAGAAGTGTTGTTTAGTTGCCAGAAAGAAGATAGGCTCTAAGTAGTAGTCTGAGCTAACTTAATAAGCTAAGCTAAAGAAAAGGAAAGCTGGGTTTCCTTCTGCTGTGCCTGAAAGTCATTCTCCTGGGATCCTCACATCACTGTAAAAGAGAGGACACTGGAGACGTGCAGCGATGACAAGTTCTTTTTATTTAATTTTAGGCATAGTTAGTAAGCCTCAAGAAGCCTTTCTTATTGTTCGCCTTTCCTGTATTGATTGTAGAGCTAAAGTATGCCTAATCTTTCTTTAAATACTGACCAGTAAATCTGCTGCTTTCCTATGCCCTGGAAAAGAAAATAATCCAGCAATTCAATGAAAGAGTAGAATCACCTGTTCTTCTTGACACTGAGGAGTAACTTAATGTCCTTGGAGAATTTGCGACTAATGAATTTCAAATTTGAATAATCAGCACTTATAATCATGTTAAATAGCTATGGCTGGAGCATTTTGATTTGCTTCTTAATTAAATCATTTACCAGAAACTAAACAGCATTTTTCAACTTTCAATCATATTGACAACCTGTTTTTGACTTCTTTACTATCCAAATATGATGGTTTTTAGAAAGTTTATAAGCATCACAATTTTTAAATAAAAAGATGAAGTCCAGTACAGTTTCTCATTTATTGTAACGGAAATCCAAATTACATAGCACAGCCCACTCAATAAAAGTCAGCTTCTGAAGTTCTATATTTTAATTCAGTGTAAATGACGTAAGAACCCTTTCCAAAAAGACTTGGCATGTTTGGTAGTGAGAGAGCAGAGTCGCCCACTGCACGTTTGCCATGGCAGTGGGGAATGTCTTGCTACCAGCGAGATGCAACACTTGCGAAGCTCTGATCTGTGTGTGAGATATTCCAAGCAGGCATAAAATTATAAAGAATTATATTATGACGACCATGGGCTAATTAACTACTTTTTTTTTTTTTTTGAAACTGAGTCTCACCCTGTCGCCCAGGTTGGAGTGCAGTGGCGTGATCTCGGCTCACTGCAACCTCCGCCTCCCGGGTTTAAGTGACTCACCTGCCTCAGCCTCTAGAGTAGCTGGGGTTACAGGCGCCTGCCACCATGCCTGACTAATTTTTGTATTTTTAGTAGAGACGGGGTTTCACCATGTTGGCCAGGCTGGTCTCAAACTCCTGACCTCACGTGATTCGCCCGCCTCGCCTCCCACAGTGCTGGGATTACAGGCGTGAGTCACCGCGCCTGGCCTTAACTATGTTTAATAAGCCTTAACATCTTGCCATATTTGCTTTAGATATTTTATCTTTAAAATAACATATTTCAGATAGAGGCATAGCCCGCTGTGCACCTCTCCATGATCCTGTGACTGTCCCTTACAAGAAGAAACCTACCCTGTCTTAGTTATCTATTGTTGCATAACAAATTACCCCCCGCTGAGCAGCTGAGAACACCAAACACTTATTACCCCACTGAGGGTCAGGTATCTGGGAGAGACTTAGCCAGTAGAAGCTGGCGGTTCTGGCTCAGGATTGCTCACAAGGTCAGGCTGTTGTCAGAAGCTGCAGTCACATCAAAGCTGGACTGGGGCTGGAGAATTCTCCTCCAAGTTCACTTACCTGTTGGCAGACCTCAGATCCTTGCTGGCTGTGAACTGGAGGCTTCAGTTCCTCACCACAGGGGCTTTCCCTAGGGCTTCCCTCACCCCCACTGTACCCCCAGCAACAGATCAGAGGGAGAATGAGAATGAGATGCTTAGGATGGAAGCTACAAGTCTTTTAATCTAACTTGGAAGTGACATACCATCACCTCTGCTATATACTACTGGTGACACAGACCAAACCTCATATGGTATGGGACAGGACCACAACAGGTGTAATATCAGAAGATGGGAATCACTGGGGCCATCTTGAAGGCCACCTGCTGCATTCCCAAGAATGTTTTTGTATTTTTACCAGATAAATATTGATAACATAAAAAAGTATAGGTGTTTGCCTATTTTTACTCTATATAAATATCATGCTGTAAGCATCATCCTACATACAAACTTATATCTTTGAAATGTTTCTGGGTTGATACATTTAGATCTGATTCATCCGTTTTCTCTGCTGTATGTTTCACTGTATCAATATGCCATAATTTAGGGATCCAGTATTTAATTGAAAGACATTTAGGCCGGGCACAGTGGCTCACGCCTGTAATCCCAGCACTTTGGGAGGCCGAAGCGGGTGATCACTTGAGGTCAGGAGTTTGAGACCAGCCTGGCCAACATGGTGAAACCCTGTGTCTACTAAAAATACAAAAAATGAGCCAGGCGTGGTGGTGGGCGCCCGTAATCCCAGCTACTCTAGAGGCTGAGGCAGGAGAATTGCTTGAACACCAGAGGCAGGGGTTGCAGTGAGCTGAGGTCGTGCCATGGCACTCCAGCCTAGGCAACAGAGCGAGACTGCATCTCAAAAATAATAAGTAAAAGACATTTAGATTGTTGGGGTTTTCACTATTAAAAATGAGCTGAACATTTTTAAACATGTCAAGTTGTGCACCTGTGCAAAAGTTTCTCTCTAAAGTATATATTTAGACGTGGAATTACTGATTCAAAGTGTGCATATAGCTTCCATTTTCTTATATTACCACATTATTCTCCAGAGTGATTGTATTTATTTATTTATTTATTTATTTATTTATTTATTTGGAGATGGAGTTTTGCTCTTGTTGCCCAGGCTGGAGTGCAATGGCGCGATCTTGGCTCACTGCAGCCTCTGCCTCCCAGGTTCAAGGGATTCTCCTGCCTCAGCCTCCTGAGTAGCTGGGATAACAGGCACCCGCCACCACACCCAGCTAACTTTTTGTTTTTTTAGTAGAGATGGGGTTTCACCATGTTGGCCAGGCTGGTCTTGAATTCCTGACCCCAAGTGATTCACCTGCCTCAGCCTCCCAAAGTGCTGGGATTACAGGCATAAGCCACCACGCCTGGCCCTGATTGTACTAATTTATACTTCTACCAGCTATGTATGAATGTACCGTTTACTCCACGTACTAGCCAACTGAGATATCATCAGACCCTAACTTTTGCCAATCTGTTGGTTTGAATCGGTGTCATATTGTGGCTTTTATTTGCATTTCACTAATTATTATTTAAGAATTATGTTTTTATATGTTTATGGATTATTTGCCTTTCTTCTGAGAATTGCTTTTTCATATCCTTTGTTCTTTTTTCTATCGTGTTATATTTATCTTACCAATTAGAAATAGTTTTTACATATTCTGGATACTAGTTTATTTGTGGATTATACATATTACAATCATTTTCTTCCAGTTTGTGACTTATCACTTCATTTTTAGTGTCTTTTCTAAACTAAACTTCTAATTTTAACGGGTATATAATGTATCATTATTTTTCTTTATTGCTTGTGCTTTTTTTGTGTCTTGATTAAAAAAAAACCCTCCCTAAAAAGGGCATAATGGTATTTTGTTATAATCTTTTTAAATGTTTTAACATGTTTAATTTCAGGTTTAAAAAAAAATTATTTTGACACAGGGTCTTGCTGAGTTGCACAGGCTGGAGTGCCATGGTGCAATCATAGCTCACTGCGGCCTCCATCTCCTGGGCTCAAGCGATCCTCCCACCCCAGCCTCCTGAGTAGCTGGGACTATGGGCACAGGCCACCATGCTCAGCTAAATGTTTTTTATTTGTAGTAGAGATGAGGTCTTGCTGTGTTCTCCAGGCTGGTCTTGAACCCCTGAGCTTGGGTGATCCTCCCTCCTTGACCATCCAAAGTGCTGGAATTACAGGCGTGAGCCACAAAACCTAGCCCATGTTTAAGTTTTTAATATAACTGGAAATAGTTTTTGTTATGGGGTGAGGTAAATCATGACTTTTTTTTTTTCGTATAAATAACCATTGTCCTAGCCTCATTTATTGAATAGCTCATTCTTTTCTCATTTGTGTGCAATGCAAATCTATGTCATTTAGCAAGTTTCTACACGTGTGTATCTGTCTACTTGTATATATACTAAAAACATGAGTTCATACTGAGACCTTGAATTCCAATCCAACACCACAAGGTTTATTCTAGTGTGTCCAATTTGCTTGTTTTTAACGCAATTCCTCAGCAGTGAGAAACTCTTCTTTCTCCAACAATGAAAAACATGGCTGTTATTACACACAACATACTTACTCTTTTGCTCTATCCTAAACTAAGCACAAAGTAGTTTCAATTGTTCATCCACTTATAGCTGGGCATGGTGGCTCACGCCTGTAATCCCAGCACTTTGAAAGGCCGAGGCGGGTGGATCACTTGAGGTCAGGAGTTTGAGACCAGCCTGGCCAACATGGTGAAACCCTGTCTCTACTAAAAATACAAAAATTAGCCAAGTGTGGTGGCACCTGTAATCTCAGCTACTCGGGAGGCTGAGGCAGGAGAATCGCTTGAACCCAAGAGGCAGAGGTTGCAGTGAGCTGAGATTGCGCCACTGCACTCCAGCCTGGGGGACAGAGTGAGACTGTCTCAAAACAAAACGAAAAACCAAATTGTTCACCCATTTGTATATAGCTATTATTATCTTTAGCCTTATATGCTATATAGTTAAGATACTGTTTTCCAAAGTTACTTAGGTTAATTTTTTTCTTCCCCATTTGCTTTAATGTCGTTAATATAATTCATTTGTTTTAAAAAAACAAGTTAGATTCATTGTATTCCCTTTTGGATTCCCCATACATCTGGGTTGATTTTAATGATTAGTTTGATGAGTATGTGACACATTGGTTCTCCTATTGTTTCTGTTTCATTCGCATCAACCCCCTGTAGTGGTGGGATTAGCTGGTCTATCACCCCTATCCAAAGGAGCAGATTCATGTTTATTGCCTTATGCTCTTTCTTACACAAAAGATAGGATACTATAGTGTGAATATTATTTTGCATCCTGCCTTCTTCGCTTTACAATAGACTCTGGAAATCATGCCAGATAAGTTCATGGACATTTTCTTCATTCCTCTTTTTTTTTTTTTTTTTTTTTTTAACAACCATAGTACTCCATTGAGTGACTATACCATAAGTTGTTGGACCATTCTCCTAGGAAGGGGCATTTAGGTTGGATTTTAATATTTTGCAATTACAAATACTATAATGAATGACCTTGTGTATTGTTAAAGATATATCTTCAGGGTAAAATCCTAGATGTACAATTTCTAGATTAAAAAGAAAGTACATGTATAGTTTTATTAGATTTTGCCAAATTCGCCTACAAAAAACTTGGATCAGATTGCATTCATACCAGCAACGTTTAAGAGTGACTGTTTCCTCAAACCCTTGCCCATTGAATATGCTGTTGTACTTTTTTTTTTTTTTGAGACAGAGTTTCATTCTTGTTGCCCAAGCTGGAGTGCAATGGCACCATCTCAGCTCACTGCAACCTCTGCCTCCTGGGTTCAAGCGATTCTCATGCCTCAGCCTCCCAAGTAGCTGGGATTACAGGTGCCTGCCACCATGACCGACTAATTTTTTTGTATTTTTAGTAGAGATGGGATTTCACCATGTTGGCCAGGCTGGTCTTGAACTCCTGACCTCAGGTGATCCGCCCGCCTCGGCCTCCCAAAGTGCTGGGATTACAGGCGTGAGCCACCGCGCCCAGGCTGTAGTTTTTAATTGCAGCCAAGTAGGTGAGAAATGGTATCTCAATGTTGTTTTAGTTTGCATTTTTCTAGTTATATGAAACTTAGAACAATTTTTATATGTTAAAGGGCCATTTTATATTTCTTCTAAGTTGTTAATTTTTCTGTTGGGTTTTTGATCCTTGGTTTTGTCATTTTGAAAGAGTTTTTTATATATTACAGATATTACCCCTTTATCTGTGACACATGGTACAAACATTTTCTCCTAGTTTGTCAGTTATTTTTTGACTATGTCTATGGTAATTTTCATCATCCAAACTTATAAAAAATTATATAGTCACATTTATTAGTTTTTTATTGCATAGTTTTTTTAGTCATAGTTATAAAGTCATTCCCACACTATTGGTTTTGTTTGTTTGTTTGTTTGTTTTGAGGCAGAGTCTCACCCTGTTGCCCAGGCTGGAGTGCAGTGGCGCGATCTCGGCTCACTGCAGCCTCTGCCTCCCGGGTTCAAGCAATTCTTGTGCCTCAGCCTCCAGAGTAGCTGGGGTTACAGGCACATGCCACCACACCCGGCTAATTTTTGTAATTTTAGTAGAGATGGGGTTTCGCCATGTTGGCCCAGCTGGTGTTGAACTCCTGACCTCAGGTGATCTACCTGCGTTGGCCTCCCAAAGTGCTGGCTCACGCTCACAGGCTTGAGCCACTGTGCCCAACCCCACACTATCGTTAAAAGAGAAATTCAGTCATGGTTTTGGGGGTTTTTGTTTTCTTTTTGGTATTTGTGTGGTTTTATTTTGAAATTTAGATCCCTTATCTATTTGGAGTTTGTTCCGGGGCACAAGGTGTAATGTAGACCTAATTTTATCTTTATTCAAATGGCTACCCAGCACTACTTATTAAAATGTTTATCTTTGTCTCAGTGATTTAAGATGCCAGCTTTATCTTATAATAAATTTCCATATGTCCTTAGGTCTATTTCTGAGCTTTCTGTTCTATTCCACCAGTCTATGGTATACACATAAGCCAGTACCACATTGTTTTAATTATAGAGGCCTTGTGGTATGTTTTAATGTCTGATAGATCTAGACCCCCTGCATAAATGTTCCTTAATTTTTCTGGATATTCTTGCACGCGTGTTGCTTTTGCCAAATGAACTTTAGTATCAATGTGTCTAACTCCATAAAACACAGATTTGTTGGTGTTTTCACAGAGATTACATTAAACTTACTTAACCTAGTGAGAACTGACATCTTTATTTGTGATGCTGAGTCATCCTTCCAAGAACAGGAAATGATTTCCATTCATTTGTCTAAGTCTACTTTTGTGTCTTTTCAGACTCCTTTAAAGTTTTCCTCAGAGAGATGTTTTGCATATTTTTGATGAGCTTCTTCCTGTGTATTTAATATTCTTTGCTGCTTTTCTAAATTGGACTTTCTCTTCCATTGCATTCTCTAAATCATGTTTGTGCATATGAAGGCTATTGATTTTTGTTACTTTTATATTTTGCTACCTTATTGAATTATTGTACTGTTTGAGTCAGTTTTATCATTCACTGTTGATTTTGTAGGGCTTTGTAGTTACATTATCATATTATGTAAAAATAGAGACTGTTTTACTTTTTTACCAAATTGTATGCCTCTAATTAATTTCTCTTTTCTAATTACATTGGCTTATACCACTAGTATGATATGAATAGTGGTGGCAGACAGTAGGAATCCTTGCTTTGTTCCTGATTTAAATGTAAATTCTTCTATTGTTTACACATTCAGTAAAATAGTGGCTTTAGAACTAAGGATTTTTATCAGGTTAAGGTGTTTTATCAAGTTAAGAAAACATTTCATTTCCTGTTTTCTTGAGTGCTGTTAACTGGAATGGATATCAAATTTTTGTTGAAGACTTTGTCAGCATCTATGGAGATAATCATATTTTCCCCTTAGATCTATTGGTATTGGTTTTCTAATATGGAACCAACCTTAAATTACTGGCTTAAGTCCCAGTTGGTCACAGTGTATTATTTCCATTCTGTGGTGTTAGATTGTGTTTGCTATTATATAGTCGTTTGCATCTGTATTCATGAGTGACATTGGTCTCCAGTTTTCCTTTTTTCTACTCTTTTTGTAGAGTTTCATCAGGTTTAGGTATCAAAATTAGGTCATACTTAATTATTAAAAGAATAAGGAAGGACAAGTGCAGTGACTCATACCTGTAATTCCCAGAGCTTTGGGAGGCTGAGACAGGAGGATTGCTTGAGCATAGGAGTTCGAGACCAGCCTGGGCAACACAGCAAGACCCTGTCTCTTCAAAAAATTTTTAAAAATTAGCCTGGCATGGTGGCTTGTGACTGTAGTTCTGGCTACTCCGGAGGCTGAGGCAGGAGGATTGCTTGAGCCCAGGACTTCAAGGTTATGCTGAGCTATGATCATGTCATGTATTGGCAGGTTGCATTCATTTCTGGAGGCTCTGGGGCAAAATCCACTTTCTCGTCTTTACCAGCTTCACAGGCTACCCATATTCCTGGACTCATGGCCCAATTCCATCTTAAAAGCCAGCAACGGTTGAGTTTTTCTCATATTACATGTCTCTGACACTGATTCTTTCCTTCCCTCTTCCATATTTAAGGACTATTACAATTACATGGGGCCGTCTTTGATAATCCAGGATAATCTCCCTAGGTAAATTCAGCTAATCAGCTAATCAGAACCTTAATTTTATCTACAGTCTTAATTCCTCTTTGCTATACAACATAACATACTTATAGGTTCTGGGGATTCAGACTTGGGCATCTTTTAGGGGAAGGGGAACATTATTTTGCCTTCTGCATTTTTAAAGCTCAAGGGCAATTTATAGAACACTGGAACTATCTCATCTTTGAAGGTTTGGTAGAAGACTGTAGTGAAAATATTTGGGCCTTATGTTTTTTGTATGCAATAGTTGTTTAATAATTGTTTTTGTATATTATGGGAAATTTGCTCTATTTAAACTTTCTCTGATGGGCTCAATTTTGGGAACCTATGTCTTTATTTAATATAGAATTTCAAATATATCTTACGGTTGTTAATTATTTTCTATTTTCCCTTGTCATTTATTATTTTGTTATTTGTGTTCTTTTTCCGTGTTCAGGTTGGTTAGCAGTTGCTATTTTGTTAATGTTTTTCAAGTAAGTCTACTGGTTTTCTATTCTTTACTTTAATAATTTCTGCTTTTATCTTTATTATTTCCTTCTAATTGCTTCCTTTTGGTTTATTTTGTTGTATTCTAGTTTTTTAACTAGGTATTTAAGTCATTTATTTACTTTTTTATTTTTTACTTATGAAAGTGTTTCATTTTATAAATTTTCCTCTGATATATGCTTTAAATGTGTCCGATATGTTTGGGTTTGGGGGGTTTTTTTGGTTTGGTTTTTTTTTTTAGAAATTCTTTAATTTCAGTTTGCATTTTCCCTTTCACTCAAGAGTTGTTTAATAGGAGGCTTCCTGAATTTTTCAGGTGGAAGATCTTTTTGTTTTTAGTTTTGGTTAATAATTTCTTTTTTTCCTTTTTGCATTGTGTTCAGTATGTTGTTTGTAATATTTCTAACTCATGGAACTTACTAGTATTTTCTTTGTGATCAATTTTGATAAATGGTTTCAGGGCATTTGAAAAACAGGTATAGTCACTATTATCAAAGTATAAAGTTCAATATATAGCTATAAGATTTACATAATGGATTATGTTGAGGGTTTCTTAATCCACTTTATCCATTTTGAATCAAGAGTAGAAAAACTCCTTCATAAAGTTGGCTACTGTGTTTTTTGGAGCATAAATATTTATAAGTGTTACATCTTCATCATGATTTTGGCTTTCAGCATTAAAAGGTGCTAATTTTTGTTGTGTTTAACGTTTTTAGTCTTGAATCCTTATTCGTTGGATATCAGATTGCTACCTCTGCTTTCTTGTTGTTTCCATTTTCCTGGAATTTCTTTATCTATCCATTTATAATTTGCCTTCTTAATCACTTTGTTTTATATATCTTGGATGTTGTATATAGTTGAGTCTTTTAAATTGTGAGCTGAACAGAAAATGTGTTTCTTTCCAATGGTGATTTTAGTCTATTAGATTTATTTTATAGCTGATATGTTTGGTCTGAGTCTACATAATGTTTTATCATTATATATATTATGCATATTTCTTGTGTTTCTTTTATCTGCTTTACTCTTCAATTATGAAAAATGAAATTTAAGAAGTTTGTTGTTGTTGTTCTAGTGGTTATATTTGCACCTTTTTGAATGTCCATTGTCCCGTTTTCTTAGTTAACCTTTGAGCACCTAGCTTGCCAGATTTTATTTTATTTTATTTTACTTTAAGATGGAGTTTCACTCTTGTCACCCAGGCTGGAGTGGCACGATCTCAGCTTACTGCAACCTCTGCCTCCCATCAAGTGATTCTCCTGCCTCAGCCTCCCGAGTAGCTGAGATTACAGGCACTCACCGCCACACCCCACTAATTTTTTTTTTTTTTTTTGTATTTTTAGTATGGACAGGGTGTCACCATGTTGGCCAGGCTGGTCTTGAACTCTTGACCTCAGGTGATCCACCTGCCTTGGCCTCCTAAAGTGCTGTAATTACAGGTGTGAGCCACCATGCCTGGCCACCAGTTTTTAATTGTATCTTCAACTCCCACTTGTTGCCTCTACAACAACAAATGAACTTATTTTACTCTCTTTATTCTGTCTTCCATCCCTTAGCCAGTTTTTAATTGCATTATTTCTATTTGTCAAGACATATAGCATTTGTACATTAGTCTTCAACCTTCAATTTGACTTTTTGTCTTAGATCTATAATTATATATAGCATATATATATAGCACATATTATGTATAGCATATATATATATATAGCACATATTATATATAGCATATATTTATATATGCTAATATCAGTCCTTTTGCTGAAAAATTTCCAGTCACCTATCAGGTGAATAAAGCTCATACACTATCCAATGCCTCAAGAAAAAACTCACAGTTTCAAGATTCCCTAAGGTTTTGTGTGTTTCACACTTTGTCAGTAGCCTTGATACTTGGACAACTTAACTTTATATAAAATGAAGATCTGTATTTTCTTTCACTGAGCTTTTTGTCTGTTTGTTTTTAAAATACTACTCTATTTGTTGTCTTGCTCTGAATATCGAATACTTTTGCCCTTATAATTAAGTGACCTTTTTGCCTAGAGGTTTTGTTTTGTTTTGTTTTGTTTTGTTTTCAGTCTCTGAATTCTAACAGGTTTAATAAGTCTTAGAGTTGCTATCTCTGGGTTAACTTTCCCAAGTACCCAGTGGGCCCTTTCAATAGTACGTTTCAATTATCTGAAAAGTTTTCTTATATTATAGTTTTAAGCATTTGTATTGGTCCATTTTGCAATGCTGTAAAGGAATACCTGAGGCTGGATAATTTATAATTTAGAGGTTTATGGCTCACAGTTCTGCAGGTTGTACAAGCATGGCACCTGCATCTGTTTGGCTTTGGGTGAGGACCTCAGAAAGCTTACAATCATGGTGGAAGGTGAAGGGGGAGCCAGTGCATCACATGGAGAGAAAGGGGGCAAGAGAGAGAAGAGTGAGGTGCAGGCTTATTAAATGACCAGCTCCCATGCAAACTCCTTACCATGGGGAGGGCTTCAAGCCATTTATGAGAGATTCTTCCCCATGACCCATACACCTTCCACCAGGTCCCACCTTCAACACTGGGGACCACATTTCAACAGGAGATTTAGAGAGGGTGAAATCCAAACTATTTTAGTATTGGTTTATTTTTTCTTTTCAGATAGTCTAATTATGTATTAATCCTTCTTTATCTGTTTTCCATTTTCTCTGTTTTCCCTGTGACCTTTGGTATTCTTTTATTTTTCTCATTTTTATGTTCTTGGTTGTTTTCCTACCTTTTAAAATGCCCCTTAGTAAATTTTCATGTTAGTTTATCTTACTCTGGGCACCTTGTAATTTAATCTTCATTTTTGAGATAACTTTGTCATTTTCTTTCATTGCTTTCCTAAATTAATCAACTCTTTATTATATTTTTGTTCTTTGTCCATTTATATTATTCATTTTGTATTTTTTATTCAAGATCTTTTTTCATATCTCAAATGCCAGTTTTAGTACATTTAACTCATTTTGAATGTTCTTGCTCCATGGCTGTTTTCTTGGAAAAAAATTTCAACAGTTGAGATGTGTTGGATCTTATTTTCTAGCTCTTTGTAATAACTCTGTATCTGTTTATTCAGTTTTTTCCATTTATTTTTGCAGTATTGGTTTGCTTCTTAAGATTCCTAATTTGGTGCCTTTTGTCTTGGAACAAAGTCCAGACTTTTTAGTGGAGTTGGGGGGTAACTGGAACAAGGGATTTGTATCTTTTGATTTTTTGGTACTCTTTTGTCTTGCCTGCATTTCCTGACCTGAGCTAAAACTCTGTTGATCACCTGACCTCCGTAAGCCCCTGCTCTAACTGGTAAACCACAGCAATGTTTGGGGTCTTGGGAATTAGTGTCAGTTTAGAGCCAGTGCCCAATAGTCCTTGAAAAATATGATTATTTCTTTTCTCCCAGTGAACAGTTACCTCGGTAAAAGGCAATAGGTCCCCTAGAGGCTGGAAAAAAGATTACATTTTTCAGTAGGAATTTTCAGTAGTGTATTGAGGTCCTTGAGGAAGGGATTTCCTCAAGGATATCCAGCTTCCCCTTCATTCAAAGGGTTCTGAGTCTGTAAACTGGCCCAAGTCTGGGAATTAATTGAGTGGCCATGACTCTCTGTCTTTATGGTTAAGGTTAGACTTTGTTCACTTGACCCAGAACTTTTCTGCTCATACAGATCAAGTAAGAATTTAATTGGCTTCCTATCTATTTCACTTCTAGGAATATCATGATCAGCTAGCCAACTTCCGTAGTTCTGCATAAGTTAGACTATTCAGATTGCTGTTTGGACTCTGCTGTCTATGACAGTAACCATACATATCTTGCCTTTAGCAGTTGAGTGCCTCCGCCTGGCCCCGCTTCCCTAGGGTTCAGATACCCCCGCTGCATTTAGGTTTCCCAGTCCAGTTACTGTGAGATCTGACTTACATAGAAGAAGGATCACAGAGTTCTTCTAAGATGTTGGAGCTCCCTTCACAAATTTATTTCTCACAGTTGTGGTGAAATGTCTGCGTTCTAGACCCTCCCCGGGTGGGTGGGTAGGTCTCAAGTGACAAATCCACTCTGCCATGCCATTCTCTCTCAGCTTTTGAATCCCTTTCTCTACATTAAACCAAGACATGGCCAGCATGTTCAGTTCACTCACTATGGCTACCTTTTGGTCTGTGTTTCAGCCAGCCAAACTGTTAGAGCCCTTTTGGACTCCTGAAGCTGCAACATTAAATCAGAATCTCTGTTTAGTGAGCCCAGATCAGTAAATTCAGCCTGACCTAACTTTTTGTTTCTTCCACCATTATTCCATACACTTAGTGTCCATCTTTACACATGTTGCTTGGATTTCTGCCTGTATAAATTAGAAAAATCCAGTAGTTCCTTTGGACTGTCATGCCCCTCCTCATGGGTCATACATTGTACCTCATCTTTAGGCACCTGCTGGGACTCGAGTCTCATTACAGGTCTAGAAGCAAAGAGGAGTGGCAGGGTGGATCCTGGGGAGAGTCAACGTAATCTTGCACAGCATCTGCCTCAGGAGAGACCATTACAGTTTCCTCAGGTAGTGTGGGGTTAATCCCCTCAGAACAGAGGTGGAAAGACTGGAGGTGGAGAGGTTGATACCATTGATACCACTGAAGGTGGGAAGGCCATTTCCTCTGGGGTTAGGGTGGCCACTTCCATTGGAGGTGGGGAGACCAGTTCTGCCAGGGCTGAGGAGACCTCTTCCACTGGCAAAGAACACTCAGCAGAATCCATGTCCTCAGTTTCATCAGGGCCTTCCCACATGTCTCCATCCCAGTTCACGGGCTCCCATTCTTTCCAAAGCAGTGCTTTCACTTTAACAGTAGACAATAGCTACTGTTGCTGGGGTTCAACTTGTGTTGTCATTCAGCCAGTGGCAGAATGAAATTTTGTGTTTGAGTTTCAGCAATGTCAGCCCTGCAGTTAAAAGGATAAGGGTCTTCTTCAGGACACATGTAGAAGTTCTTACGTTATTTAGGCAACACTTGAGCTGGGAATTTGAATCCCTGAGATCATCCTTTTCTTGCACTGCTGTGTCTAGTGACATTAGGAGCAACCAGCCAACATCATTATGTTCATTAATTAAACAAAAAATTGAAACTGTCATGTATAGAAGCAGCCTTGCTTCTTTTAAGTGGCTGATGAGTATCCAATGCTGATATTTTGCATCTTCCCATAAACAGTTCAGCTGTGGACTATCAGTGCTCTCTTTTCTACTGGAAATAGAGTCATTAGCATCTTCAAATTTAATCAAATTAGAAAACCGTTCCAGAAACCTTATATAGTAGATAGTTTTATCTCCATCTTATAGAGAAGAAAACTGAGGTTCTGAGAGAGTTAAGTAACCTACCCAAAATCACCCAGCTGAAAATCAAACTGAAATCTATCCTGATATCTATGTTGAAACTGCTCTTTTTTCTTCCTTCCTTCCTTAACTTACTTTCTTTCTTTCTTTCTTTCTTTTTCTTTCTTTTCTTTCTTTTCTTTCTTTCCTTTTTTTTTTTTGAGACAGAGTCTCACTCTGTCACCCAGGCCGGAGTGCAGTGGTGTGATCTCAGCTCAATGCAACCTCTGCCTCTTCAGTTCAAGCGATTCTCCTGCCTCAGCCTCCCAAGTAGCTGGGATTTCAGGCCCCAGCTGCCACGCCCAGCTAATTTTTGTATTTTTAGTAGAGAGAGGGTTTCACCATGTTGGCCAGGCTGGTTTCAAGCTCCTGACCTCAAGTGATCACCTGCCTTGGCCTCCCAAAGTGCTGGGATTACAGGTATGAGCCACTGCACCCAGCCTCCATTCTTTCTTTATAGCAAGAGTCACATTGTTTGTTGACTGATACTCAGCTTATGGTTCACTGGGATCATCCTTTCTATCTAACGTATGTCAAATAGACAGATGCACTTGGGGTCTCTGCCAGCTGCTTCCCATTCCTCTATCTGATTTTACCTATCAGTTGTCCAATATTGTCCAACCTATTCATCTAGCTAGTAAAGATAATTTTGAATTTCACTTCTCTTACGAGAGTAGTCAGCTCCTCCGAATATACAGAAACTTAAGGAGGCTGCCTCTCCTGTAATCATCCTAGTCACTGACTTAAAAGGGAAAAAAAGGGTACTGTCAAAGACTAACAGACAGGGAAAAAAAGATTATCTTACATCAGTAGCAACCTTCCTATTTGGGTATTACAGAGAAGTGAAATTTTTTTAGTTCTCTTTTGACAAGTATCTGAGAACATATCTCAGAGCAAAAACACATATGCCATTTCTCTCTTCTTTTTTCTCTCTTAATTTTCTAAATCCTGGTTATTATATCAAAGGTGCTTCAGAGCATCTATTGTCTGTGTGTGGGTGATCGTAACTACCCATCATTCCCAGTTTAAAAATTTCTGTTTTCTATTTTTCCTTTGCAGCCCATTCCCACCTCATTAAAATCTAGATGGATTGTGTTTGGTAAAAGCTACGCATATTTTCCTGGCCCTGGCATTCCCCTTTGCTAAGATCCAGCCCTAGAGATCCTGCTCATATTTTAGATGCATGGAAAAAGGAGGGGTCTGGATGGAGGAACCCAAATAAACAGATGGTTGCCTTGACAATTTGTAAGAGACTCTTTCGTGATCATTTTTCATGGTTTTCTCTTGAAATAAATAGTGAGACTGCGATACAATTTTTAACTCTTTGACCTCCTGCAAATGGTACCAAGGTTCACAAACTGCATAGAACACCAAAATGCCTCTGCCACAGAGCCACCTTTGGCTTTGACTCCTTCAAGGTCCCATCCTGCATTGCCCTAGGAAATGTTCATAGAGACCTATCTTCAAGGCAGATCATAGGTGTCCTGGGTGTAAACATGAGTGTGGCATAGCAAGGAGGCTGTGATACTTTGTAGAAGACAAAGATAGACAATTATTATGATATCGGGCAGGAAATCCTGGGGCAAGAGCATATGGAATGCATGAAATCACAGAGAAAGAGGGAATTCACTCCAAATTGGAGGGTTGGGCAGAGCCCTGGAGGAGGTGAGGTGGTGCTAAGGAGTATTGGGGAGCAGAGTTTAAGCCAAGGAAACTTGAGCCTGACTAGGATGACGGAGGGCAGGGGAGGGAAAGGAATTCCAAGTTTAAGGAAGACAAAGAAACAGAACTAATAAAATTGAACATTTTAACATTGACCTGCATGTTTCTACTATGTCAGTTTTTAGGTTGTTTGTATATTTGTTTGTAAATGTACTTTTTATAAAGCATTGACATAGAGGCTCTTGCTCTAATATAGAAAAATGTGGGGCAATTCCATTTATATGTTTGAATTTCCTTTTACATTTCCCTATGCCCAGATTCCTTATCCAGGTTATCACACAAGCCTGAAGTTCTACAGGCCTTGTAGATGGAAGGCTTCCAAATTACAGTGCAGTTAGTAAAGCGTAGTGGCTTAAGACATAAGCTTTAGAGTTAGACCTGAGTTCATGACCCCTCATAATCACTTCCTGGCTTTATGTACACCTGACAGGCTGTGCAACCTCAGAGCCTCATTTACTCATCTGTAAAATGGAGATGATAATAGTGCTTATCTCACAGAGTTTTGTGAGAGTTACGTGAGATACAGTGCACAAGCCGTTAAGCACAGGGCCGGGCATCTGTTGTCGATCAGGTAGGGAATGCTTATCATTAGTTATTGCTCCAAAACACAGTGTTCATAAAGTTTTCTCCAAGGAGACCCACCATTAGGCTTTCCTATGTCTTTTCTAAATGTTTGTTGCTACTTCAATGCAAGAAAATATGCCAGGAGTAAAAATCACCACAAACTTTTTTAAATATTGGGAGCCAAAATGTCCCAAATTTCATAAGCCTGTGAGGTCATGATTTCTTTTCTTTTCTTTCTTTCTTTTTTTTTTTTTTTTTTTTTTTGAGACGGAGTCTCGCTCTGTTGCTCTGTTGCCTGGGCTGAAGTGTGGTGGCATGATCTCAGCTTACTGCAACCTCTGCCTCCTGGGTTCAAGCAATTCTCCTGCCTCAGCCTCCTGGGTAGCTAGGATTACAATTTTTAATAGAGACAGGGTTTCACCCTGTTGGCCAGGCTGGTCTCAAACTCCTGACCTCAGGTGATACCTCCCTTGGCCTCCCAAAGTGCTGGGATTACAGGCGTGAGTCACCACGCCCAGCCCATGGTTTCTTTTTATGCCAAATTACAACAGTCTAAACCTTCATTGTATTTGCCTTCAAGTTTAGTCTTTTTTCAGGTATCCAAGCATTTGGGTGAGTCCCTGGAGAATTTTTATTCAGAGGGGACCTCCCTATATGGCCCTTAGCTTGCTGCCATATTATCAGGACCAGTTTATCTCTCTCAAAATGAATTTCACTGAGTATTTTTCCTCTACCTGGAATTTAGGCCCCAGCCTCTGAAAGCTCCAAGAGAAGGAGTTGCTTCCTTCTCCCCCTAGCCCAAGGCCCCATGCTGATTTATTCAGTGATTTCTTCAAAGGACATTTTGTCTATGGGAAGGCTCACTTCCTTCAAAAGAAATCTCGCTCCCTTCAAGTGGCTCTCCAAAGACAACAAACAGCACCCATTGTTTGTGGTACCTAATTGTCATTGCCAGCTAGAAGGAACTAGGGCTCCTAGCAAGGATAGATGACTGCACAACTGGAGGAGGAAATACATAAGATGAGCCTAGGATATCTCGTGTCAGGAAGCAAGGAAGGTAGACAAGTGACTTGTGCTAAAAGGACAGAGGGACCAAAAAGAAGGGCTGCAGACCAAAAAGGGGATACACTGAGCATCAAAAAATGGTAATTAGTGCAATGGACTAAAACATATTGTGTATGTCAAAATAGAAACATGAGTTTATAATTTATAATGATGTTTTTAAAAGGTGAGAGGAAACAAACAACAATCTCAACAACAACCTCATTGGGTACCATTTCCACAGTCTTTATTCAGGAAATTGGCATGTAAAAGATGATTAGGCATTTATCCTGTTCTTCCTGTACAAACTATATTGCAGGAAATTAAAATTGCCCTAGTTGTACAAACATATAGTTAGATAGAATACGTTCTAGTGTTGGATAGCACAGTAGGGTGAGTGTAGTTAACAGTAATTTTTTTTTTTTTTCTGAGATGGAGTCTCACTTTTGTCGCCCAGGCTACAATGCAGTGACACGATCTCGGCTCACTGCAACCTCGGCCTCCAGGGTTCAAGGGATTCTCCTGCCTCAGCCTCCTGAATAGCTGGGATTACAGGTGCCTGCCACCATGCCTGGCTAATTTTTTTTTTTTTTTAGTAGAGATGGGGTTTCACCATGTTGGCTGGGCTGGTCTCAAACTCCTGACCTCAAAGTGATCTGCCCACCTCGGCCTCCATAAGTGCTGGGATCATAAGTGTGAGCCACCATGCCTGGCCAACAATAATTTATTGTATATTTCAAAATAGCTAGAAGATAAGATTTAGAATGTTCCCAACACAAAGAAATGATAAATGTTTGCAGTGATGGATATCCTAATTACACTGATTTGATTATTACATATTGTATGCATGTATCAAAATATAACATGTACCCCATAAATATGTACAAATATGTATCAATTTAAAAATGTATATCAAAGAAGTCACCCCAGTTGAAGAAAAATTCTTTTTTTATATAAAAATTCCATCTAATAAACGCAAAAAGACAAAAATAATCAGAACATTATGTTGCAGTCCCCAGTGAAATAATTGATTGAGGTAATAATTATTAACAAATGAAGCCATTATATGAAAGGTTGATGGGGAACCTAACAGTGGAGATGAGGCTATCACGTCCTGATCCACTCTAGCTCACTAAAATTGGAACACCCAGACACACTGTGCTTCCCGACAGAATGAAACATGAAGCACACAGCATCACCTCTGAGATGTTATCCCCAAAATTGAACTTGAATCTAACCCAGATTTGAGAGCTAAATTTCACTTAAAGGGATGCAGGAACAGGTGAAGTGACATTACAAAGAAACAAAGAGGCAAATCCAGCATGTAGGACATTCTACAGGGCGGCTGACCCAGTTTCTGAACAAGTCAATGGCATGGCAGCAAAAGGAGAGGAGGGATGGGGATTGCTGTTCATAGGAGACCCAAGATACTTAAAACCTGATGTAATACATAGACCTAGTTTGGATCCTGATTCAAACAAAGAAACCAGGAAAATTTTTTTTTTAGAAACCAGCAAAATTTTTTTATGAGCTAGATATTGGATACCAAGGAATTATTGTCACTTTTATTGTTTTAATGGCATTGTGGTTAGGTAAGAAAATGTTCATAATTTTTAGCAATGCATACTACAGCATGTAGGGTTTTGCTTAGAAAATACTTTAACATAGAAATATTTTAACAGACCAGGTGCAGTGGCTCACACCTGTAATCCCAGCACTTTGGGAGGCCAAGGTGGGCAGATCACCTGAGGTAAGGAGTTTGAGACCAGCCTGGCCAACATGGTGAAACCCCATTTCTACTAAAATACAAAAATTACCTGGGCGTGATGGCACGCACCTGTAATCCCAGCTACTTGGGAGGCTGAGACAGGAGAATTGCTTAAACCTGGGAGGCGGAGTTTGCATTAAGCTGAGATGGCACCACTGCACTCCAGCCTGGGGGACAGAGTGAGACTCTGTCTCAACAAACAAACATACAAAAAAAAGAAATACTTTAACAAAGAAAAAAGAAAGACAAGGGACAAGTGAAAATAAGGTTAACAGTCTTGGTAATTGCTGAATTGGGGTGATGGGTATATGAAGGAAAAGTAAAAAAATAAAAGTAAAAAAGGATAGATGAAACAAGTGTGCCAACACCTTGATGACGGTTGAACCTGGAAATAGGGATATGAAGACCTTTGGTATTTAGCTCTATTTTTCAGTATGTTTGAAATTTTTATAACATGTAAAGAAAACAAGGCACAATTCTACAACATGAATACATTTCTCAAAATCTGGGTCATGTGCACTGAGATCATAGTACATGTGCGATTTCACCAACATAGGAAGGACTGGACTACAGAAATGCCGTGCCCTTCAGTGCCCTCTGTGCCCAAGAAGAGAAGCTGAAAATCGCCTCTCTTTGTGTAGATCCTCCAGTCTCACGCTAATCTCCTGTGAGCAACTGGTTAGCAAGGGCTCTCATACATCTCCTAAGAATAAGAAGTAATTTTCTAGTATAGAGCACTCTAAACTCTAATTTAGAATAAAACTGTTTCCTAAAGGGAACTATCTGCAGGAAGACGACTGAGCTGGAAGAAAGCATTCTTTAAATCAATGTAGGGAGCTTAATTAGCTTTGCAGGCCTTCCCACCCCACCTGGCTCTGTCCACAATAGGGCTTTGCTCTGTCTTGATTTAATCCATACCTGCAGCTCAGGAGCTGTTTGCCTCTGGATAAATGCAAGCTACCACTTCTCTTTTAGAAAAACTGTGATAAAATATAACAAAAGATTTGCCATCTTAACTATTTCTGAGTGTACAGTTTATTGTTAAGTACACATGATCCTCAACTTCCAACAGGGTTATGACAATGCACTTTCAACTTAACGGTATTTTCAATTTACGAGGGATTTATCCTGCTTTAGCCCCATTGTAAGTCAAGGAGTTTTCTGAATGTGTTACGCCATCGTAAAGTGGAACAGTCATAAATGGAACCATCATAAGTGGGGAACAGTCTGTATATTGGCATTGTAGTGCGAATCCAGAACTCTTCATCTTCTAAGACTAAAACTCTGTATTCATTCAACAATTCCCTACTTCTCCCTGTCCCCAGCCCTTGGCAACCACCATTCCACTTTCTGTCTCTGTGAATTCGACCACTCTAGGTACTTCATATAAGTGGAATCGTACAGTATTTGTCCTTTTGTGACTGGCTTATTTCACTTAACATGATATCCTCAAGTTTCATTCATCCTAAGACGAATTTAGATGAGTTAGGCTTGTTTTGTAGCACGTGTCAGATTAGTTAGGCATGTTTTGTAGCACCTGTCAGAATTTCCTTCCTTTTTAAGGCTGACTAATGTTCCACTGCATGCATACACCACATTTTGTTTATCCATTCCTCTGTTGGTGGATGTTCTGGTTGCTTCCACCTTTTGGCTATTGTGAATAATGCTGCTATGAGCGTGGGGGTATACTAAGCCACCACTTTTTGCAACATAAAGTTTTTCTCACAGATTTCAAAAGCCCTAGAAACAGCTTTCAGCCCAGGTTTGAGCTCAAGGTACTGTGAGCTTCTTTCCCTCTGAGAGGTCTGCCCAAGCTCACTGCCAAGGAGCATTAGCCCAAGTGAGCAGGAGGGAGCTCTGGACCTCACAACATCACAGAGCCCAGATGGGGGTCCCTGCCTTTTCCCTGGCACACTTTGTTTTAAAACAGTAGAAATAAAACATGCTCATGAGAGGGTAAAAAGTGGACATTCACTCCCTCCTGTTTTCCATTCCTTAAGGGTCGGCTGCTATTCCATGAATGTGTGAATCTTTCCAAAGCTTTATTCCAAACATATGCAAATGTGTATGTTTGCTTTGTTTTTTAAATAAAACTTTGCTTTCTCAGTCAACAATGTATATCATCTTTCCATATAATAGAAAGGCATTGAAAATCTAAAATATTCCACATTTTTATGCTGTTACCAACGATGCTGAATTGAAGATCCTTATGCATACAAGCTTGTGTATTTATGTGAATATTATTATAGCATAGATGTGCAAATGTTGGGTCAAGGTGTGCGTACATTCAATATTTTGATAGGTACAGCCAAGTCGCCTTCCTGAAGGATTATGCTAATTTACCTGTTAGCTTTAAAGAAAGGTTTCCATTTATTCTTTCAAGTTTAAGGCAGACATTCCAGTCTGTTCCTATTTGATCACTAAATACTTGCCTTTCTCTGAGCCTATACTACTTAATTAAAATCTGCTTGGAAAATCTCAGTTAAGTTAGTAAAATCATCTAGTTTTAACAACTATTGTCTGTTTACAGCCTTAGGCAATTTAGTGGGCAAAACTGTAATTGTATATTTCTAAACATGAGAAATTTCAAGATTTCTCCTCTGAGGGGTATCAGGGCATATACAATCAATCATGTAAATATTTGCTTCTTTTACTTTCAGGATTACAGAAATATATTTTTAAATACCAAGTCTTTTTTGAGAAAACAGAAACAAACATTTGCTCCCTGATTCTTTCCTTTTCTGATGTTTAACTGTGTGAAAAACTAGAAAGATCAAGTCCTTCAAGGCTTTTATGCCAGTTTGCCTAGGAGAGATACCTGCCCCAAGCCCCAATTTTAATTACTCAAGCCAGTTGAATGGTGTGTGTATGTCAGCCTAGGCAAGCGACTTCACAGTTATATTTTAAATATGAAGATTTCATCGAATAAGGCAAAAAAATTGTTCATGGCATGCAAATTAGAAAATGAGAAATTGGCGGTTCCCATTAGCAACAAATATTCTGAGAAGAGTTTCATGGGAGGAGAGGCCATATACATCACGTTTATAAATATTTTTACTTCCCAGAAAAATAGGAGCTAGGATTGCAGCAGAGCCAAGCCCTGGCAGCCCTTTCGGGCGTCCCCAGGCAGTGCCCTGAAGCCCAGGCTCGCCTTTTGTGCTTCCTGCGTCCGCTCCAGGCGTGTCTGCGCGGTGCGGAGGCGCATCCCCGCCAGGGGAGGGCTGGGAGCGGCCGCGCACCCAGCGGAGAGCAGGCTGTCCTTTTAGGGAGCCGGCATTGGTAAATGCTCTGTGGTTATGCGACTATTGATTTGCCTCACCCTGAGGACTCCAGTGGCAAAGTGACCCTCCCTCCTGCCTGTCCCCTCCCTTCCTGGCTCCCGCCCGCCCTCCCTCCCGCAGCAGCAAGATCTGATCGCTGCTGCCCTGCTCTCCTCCTCCTCTCATTCCTCTGCCTCCTGGATTCCTGAAGTTTAGGAGAAATAAGGTAGCCAAGGGAACCACATGGAAGTTGTGACAGCTCCCAGCGGCGCGCCCCTTTCGTGTGTGCCGGTACCTCGGCTTAGGAGTTGCCCGCTGACACCTTGAATGAAGGAGGTCCCCTTGCCAGCCAGCCTGCCGGGATGGGCCATTGCTGCTGCAAGCCTTATAACTGCCTTCAGTGCCTGGACAAGACGGTACTTTGCCTTCCCTCTCTCTTCTTCCCCCTCCTCCTTTGCAAGGGCAGAGAGAAAGCCGTGAGCCAGCCACCTCTGTGCCTGTCCCCCTAGCATGCGTGTGCGCTTTGTTGGTGAACAGGAGGCTCCCTTTACTCGTTCCAATGTGCTGAATTGTGAGTGGTGTTCACAGAAACATTTGGTCTCACATACTCTGCAGTGCCTTACATAATTCTGTATTCCTGCAGTCTCAAATGTAACTGTTGCATTTTCCTGAAATAGTAGGATTCTGCTCCAACATCTTGAAATCAAAACTGCCAAGAGATCTTTGCAATATTCTTAATGCATTTTAATGTACCTGTGAAACCTAAGACGTTCCACTGGGGAATTTAGATTAGTTAGGCATGTTTTTCTTCGCCAAGTGCTAACTTTGAAAGTTTACCACTCTTTTTTCAAAACAGCACTCATTCTTGTAATTTACATTCTTCACATCAGAGAAGAAAGCACACAGTATAGTTGTTCTCTCTGTACTTCTTTGCATCACAGAGAGATGAATAAACATAGAAGTGAAAACTTAAAAAGCCAGAGAGAGTCTGAGGGTGTGTTCAAGTCTTCATAGAAGAAAAATTCACAGCCAGGGAACTGAAAATAGAGTATGCGAGAATTATATAGCAATTCCAACACAAAGCCTTTCTTTGCTTTTGACATTTGCCTACTGTTGTGAGCTAGCAGAGGGATTAGGATATGCTTTTAATTTCATTACTAGAAATCTGTTGGCAAGAACTCTTGTCTCTGTGAGATATTTTATTGTCATGCATATTTGGATTTCTACAAGATGCATGAAATGGGATTTCACAATTGAATTGTGGAAATTGCCTTCTTCCTACCCATGTGGACATCAGCTATCTAGATAGCTTGAGGTATGTGACCAGGAGAAGGAAAATATATGGCTTAATATACATGCTCATCAAAAAGCGGTCACTTGGGAGCATCTTAGTTACCAGTCTGCTTATGAACTTTGACCTAAAGTAGGGTTACTTACCACCTAGGAAAATTAAACTGATACCTTAAAAGTCACTTACTAGTTTTGCTCCAATAGAAATAACTACTTCCGTGGATTTGGCTTTGCTACCATGAGTATGAACTAAAATATTTATATACACATTTATGTGCTTTTAACAGAAAGAAATATAAAGCATTTGCGCTCAATTGTCTGCACATCTAACACTGAAGTGATTAAGCCTTTTGCGAAGTGGTCACAAAAGAGTATTGAAGACTTACAACAATAGTCATAATAAAAGGGAAAGATTTGCTACATGTAAAACAGTATTATAAATTTCATATTTCTAAATCCTAATGCAAAAGTTTTAGAAATAGAGGCTGTAATATGGAGGACTTTTGGTTTGAGAAAGTATGTTTCAAAGGGAATCTGTTTCCCTATTTTGTTTTAAATCAAGTTCTTGAAAATGATTATCCCTATGTCATTCTTGAATTCAGAGATTTTGGAAGATAATTTAATGTTACTTCATCTCTTTAGCAGTATGATGTTTAAGTAACTTTCCAGTGTTTTAGCTTTGAAACTTCCAGTTCTATACAAATTATTTTTTACTGATGAAAACTTTAAAACTTACACTGCTTTTACCAGCTTTTTCATTATGTTCACACCTACATTTCTTGTCTTGTCTTTGCTATATTTCAGAATAGTATTCCCATTTGAAGTTTTATACATATATTTTCACCGGTGCTCCTTTAATGAATTGAGGACTTTCTTTTTAAATTAAAAAACACATGGTTTTATGTAGTTGCCTACTTTGCAGAATAACTTCACAGGCAGTATGCCAAAATCATTTATTTAATTGATAGTTACCTATTGGGCCAGGTATTGTATACTAGGAGCATGATAGGATTCCATTCCAACTTCAAACTCTAGAAATCAGAATTCCCAAATCCCACAACAAAGTTCTTCAATCTGTTAATCAACTCTAACCACCCCAATAATGTTGATACACAGTTTAAAAGAGGCCTGGTAAAATTGTTGATAGAGTTGTTTCTGATTACCTTAACCTAGCTTGATAAACCTTAAAACAATAAATATCTCCTCAGAACTTCATATAGATCAAAATAGCAAACTTCATTTTGAGAAATCAAAACAATTTAACAGTTTGATCATAGTGCAGCTAAAGCTGTTCTGAAAAACATGGTGGGACAATTAAAGATACTTTTAAAGTAATCAGTTCCAGAGATCTGACCGAAAACTGAATATCAACTAAAAATCATGAATATGAGGATGCTTATTTAGCATTAATTTTTTAGGGGAAACTGGAATCTTGCCTAGAGTATATAATGAAAAAAAAATGTTAAGTGAACAAATTGTTTAAAAGCTGTTTGTGCTTATGTATTTCCAACTTATAAAGACCTATCCATTGGAAATATTTATTACTGGTTTACTCTGTGCCTTGTTACTATTGGGACCATCAAATAATTCTTAAAAGGCATGGCCGGCCCTTATGTAGTTTACCGATAATTGGTTTGGTTGTATTTCTACCTTTTCCAGAGAACTTATAAGTGGGTAGGCAACAATAACACACACAGAACAATTAAACATTAGCACAAGACTGGAGTATAATTAAGTGAAAGTTATGCGGTACTGACCATACCTGTTTCTGGAATTTAGTGAAAGGAGGAGTCAGGCTAGAACCATAGGCAAGGTTTCTTGGCAAAAGTGGAACATGAATTACCCTTTGAAGAATGGGTGGAATTTTATTAAACTAAAGAGAAGGAACGTATTCCAAGCAAGGAGCACATAAGGAAAGGTCTTTTAGCCTCATTTTATGAAACATGAGAGGGGCAACCTCATGGTAAACACAGTGGGAGATATGGTGCATAGGGAGTGTGGGGAAATTTCCAGCATGAAAGCCAGACCCAGGTTTTTTGTTGGTTGATTTGTTTTTTGTTTTGTTTTGTTTGAGATAGGGTCTCCCTCTGTCACCCAGTCTGGAGTGCAGTGGTGTGATCATGGCTCACTATAAACTTGAACTCCCAGACTCAAACAATCTTCCCACCTCAGCTTCCCAAGTAGCTGGGACCACAAGTGTGCACCACCACGCTCAGCTATTTTTTTTTTTTTTTTTTTGGCAGAGCTGGGGTCTCGCTATATTGCCCAAGTTTGTCTCAAACTTTTTGGCTCAAGTGATCCACCCACCTCGGCCACCCAAAATGTTGGGATAATAGGTGTGAGCCACCATGCCTGGCCAAAGACCCAGGTTTTTAAACTTGAGCTAAATAAAAAGTAGGGATCTATCTTGGGCTTTTGAGCAGAGATGCAGTCTGTAGAAAGACTCGTCCACAGGTATTTGAAAGGAATGATATGACCCAGATGGATCCCAAAGGGCCCATTCACCTACAGACTCAACCTGATCCAGGATGAAGCCAGGAGCTCTACATGCACAGAAACTCCTTATCCATAACCTTCCTGAGCTGATGATTGTTAGAATTGTTGAGTTATTAAGAGGAATAAACTAGATGTATAAACTATAATACGAGCTTCCTTTTTAACGATACGAAATATAACTGACAAGCAAACAATAACAAGCCTGATCAACATGTTATTTCTTTTTAGAGTCAAAAGTCTAGCTCATAAGAAGCCTTGATGCGAATGGAATCTGAGCCAGCGAGTTGCTCTATAAGAATCTGGTGGCCTCAAAAGCCTTCTGGGCTCATCTCCCATATCCCTGCTCCCCTGAAATGTTCCTGGCCCTGGTGACTGCCTTTCCTAAGCTCCCTTCACTGTCCAACTCCTCTTGTAATGGACTGTTATTCCTCAGACCATGTTATAGATTCAGTCCAACAGCAACACTTGCTGGTTTAGGTATGGTCCTGTCCCTTTAGGGGTTAATTTGCATATCTCTACCCTAGCCTTGATTCTAATCTCAGAGGCTAGTCTTATTTACCTTGTCTCTAAATTCTTGGCAGGGGTGGGAGTTGGGAGAGGCACCTCACTGTTCCTCCCAGGTATGTGTATGTGCTCTGACAGTAATAAATTTGGGAGGGTTATTAAAGGAAGATAGAATCCAGAAGGATCAAGAAACTTCTTAAGTGATACACAAATGGATTAAAACGCAGGCAACTGGCTAATTCTCCTTTCTCCTGCACTTACTCTGAGACCAGAATTTCCCAGCATGACTTCTTTGGATCAGCATTTCTTCTCCTTGGCCCCATTAATCTCTGTCCTTTGCCATTGTTCATTAGTAATCCAGGTATGGTGTGATATTCCCTTATTAACTACAGCCTCTTGGGAAAGCTAGATATCTTTTTACCCAGTGACTCTTCCCCACATGCACAAAGGCAAAGGCTGAAATTATGCGTTTGTAATCATTTTGATTTCTTCTAATACACGGTATGACTTTGCTCATTTTTCATACAAGTAGACACTGAAATGTATTGAAGAGTATTAAATGGGAAGGATACTTTGTTTCTGACAAGCCTATATGAAATTTCATTTCACAGCAGAAAAGCAGATCATTATACAAAAACACAGAGGCCCTAGTGTTAATTATATGTGGAAGAAATAATACTTATTGATTAACTCAAGGCATGCTATCAGTGCTTCTTTAAAGCTATAATAACTGAAATGAAAAACAAAAGGTCAATCCACCTCCTATGGGATTTTCCCACAGAGCTATTATATATTATGGATCTGGCCAATCTTCATAGTATTAGTATTGAAAACGAGTGCGATAGCCACAAAAGGTGGTATGAAAACAACTCAGATACTTGTATTTTGTTGCTGTTTCCTTGCAGCTGGTTCATTTTGAAATACAAAAGAGAGTGTTTTCCTATGAAGATGAAGTTCTACCATGTTGATTTTAAACCCTAATTTAAACTCATAGAGCCCTACGTAAAAAGCAATAATGTTTCTGAGAAGCGTAAAAAAACCTTTAACCTTTTTGCAATTTAGTGTGCATGTGTGCCACATTTGAATTTTTTAAATTCACAATTTTAAAAGATCTGGAGGTTTCATCAAATACCAGAATTCTATAGCTCTCTTATTTAATTTCCTGTTGTGGTTCGATGGTTTAGCTTGGGAAAAAATGGCCCAGCTCACAGGGTTGGATTTTCCTGATCCGCACGGATTTCAGAGCAGGCTAAAAATATAGGAAAGATTATTTGGAAGTCTTTGGGCTTACGTGTATATTTTTAAATTTACATATATATGTATTTTCTTTTTTTAAAAAAATCAGGTGGGGAAGAAGGAGCTGATGAAAGTGCTCAAATCTGCAGTGAGTTTGATGAAATTGTGCTCAGTACCCCATGTAGCCAACCAAGAATTCCTGCAGGGAATTTCATAGACCAGAGGCAGAAAGTTAGAGGGAAAAGGGGCCCATCTGATGGGCTGAGAGAGGTTCCCAAAAAGTCCCAGATGCTGTTTTGCCTGGGGTGCTCTCTGCATATGCTGCTGCTCTCAGTTTAAATCTCCAAGACAGCCTTGCCCTGCTGGGTTAGATCACAGTGTTCTGTAATTGTTCATCCATTTACTGACTCTCTGGACGTCAAGCTTCTTGAGAGCAGAAATGTCTGCCAGGCACATAGTAGGCACTCAGTGAGTATGTGTTATTTGGTATACATTTCCTATTTCTGGATGAACTGGGGTGAAAGCACCTCAGATTTACCCAGCGTTCAGTTTTAGGAGTAAATAGCTGTTCTGTTGGTTTCTAATTTGAGGAGTGGCACAGGTGGCTGATGCCCAAGCAGAGAATCACACAGATGATGCTAACAAGGATGGGCGTTTTCACTTCCCATTACCACCAGCTTCACGGGATAGCATCAACCATCAGAAGAGATAACGCCCATTGACCACACATGTTAAAATAACAGAGTATGGCAGGCTTGCCTGGGCTTTGGCCACACATCTGATTGCTTGAGGTTAATGGGATGATTAGTGGGTTGTCTGCTTTGCAAGGCTGCTCTAGCAAGGAAAAGTGAAAGGCAGTATCCCCGCGAGTTTGCAAAAAGTCTTAGATTGGGAGCCATGTCTAAAAAGAAGTGGAGGCTTCACTGTAGCAGACTTGCAGGGGTATGTTTAAGGCAAGACGTACAGGGAGTGAGTTGGATGTTTCATGGGAGTAGCTTGTCTTGCATTCCATCTGTGAATAAGAGATAGACCACACTAGAATGAATGGAGAACTCAGCGTGCAAAGGAGAGCGGTACATGAACAAATGAAAGAGGTAGCTAAGAAGAAACAGCTGCTGTTTGGGGGCTTAAATAAATGTTCTTAAAGTGTCAATTTCCAGTTAAGCCTGTCATAGAGTAAACAGAATTTTAGAGGAGTGGCCTCGTTAGGCTTTGCAATTTCTGGACTATATCACCAGGGCAGTTTGGATGATTAACACTGAGTTCTATTTTTAGCCCTCTTGAGTGAAAACAGGAGCTCATGTACTTGGCACTCATTAGGAATTTTCCACTCATCCCCCATTTAGAGAGGCACTGATCTAACCCTGGGCCCTTAGAGGAGGCCTTGATCATATTTCAGTCAACCCACAGTGTCATCACCCAGACCAGGCATAGTTTGGGGAATGGAGGGGAGTAATGACTTGAGATCCTTTCCAAGGGAATCCCGGGTGTTCAACAGAACCTAAGGGCCTTGCAAGATCACACTGGATTCTGTTGAACCTTGATGGATGGAGGAATAACTTTTTGAGGCAAAGAGCAGTAAATGGAAGATTCCTTTAAGTTCACTCTTGCCTAAGGAACAGTGTTCCTGCAGTCACAGCTATTGACTCATTTCATTGCAGGGTGGCACTACGTCATTCTGGTTTGGCTTGCAGGAAGCAAAAAGTAACTTACTTTATGCAGAGGATTCATAAATTAGAAGAGTTGATATCATTTCAAAAACAAGCACTTATGGAGGAAGGGCTGTCGCCAAACTGCGCAGGCTGGCCTCAGCGAGCCAGAGCAGAGCTGTGCCAGCATCTTCAGCAGCAACATATTCAGAGGTCATCAGACAGCATCCTTCTAGAAGCTGGTGGGGAAAACTAAACAACTACTCTCTCAGAAGTTATAGCCCAAGTAAGCGATGCTGAAATGGGTCCAGACGCTGGAAACAGACTAATGTGCAACTCACAAATCAACACCCAGGACACAGACAGGCAGTTCAGGCTGTGGAGTGGGATGTGAATGCAGCCAGGGCATTCTTTCATTGAGACAGAGTAGTCAGGAGCGGACCCTGCCTCTCTCCCAGTCAGACATGAAAAGCTTCATGGTAATAAGTGCTCAGATCCAAGCCGAGGCTCAGTGCAATTTGGATCTTGTTGTTTCATCTATCTAAGCATGGCTAGGAGGGGAAATCTTGGTGTGCTCGTGTTTGATGAAGAGTGTGGACGATGGGTGGAAACTCCTGCCTTTGCCATTTCCTGGTGGGTTGTGCAGGGGCCAGCCGCTTCACCATAGAGTCCCAGTTTCCTCCTCCATAAAGACAAATAAGACCCGGGACGCTCTGGACAGTGTCTGGAGGAGTAAATGACATAAAGGGCTTACCTAACATTGTGCCTGGACTACAGAGAGTGTTTGGTGGTGGACAGCATGAATCACCTGTAGTAATTAGTAAATAATACTTAGCCAGAACTTGCCAGAGTTAAGTTATTTTCCTTGACATTTGAGTCATCAGGTTTGTTGCTTATCTTTGGCAGCCAACCCTTCCTTGGAAAGCCATCTAATGACTATAGTTTGGAACTGGCTGGTTTTAGGGCCTGAACTTGCAAAAGGGTGGATGGGGTCATTTTCATTGGGTCTTCGTGATCTGTTTTAATAGCCTCTGCTTCCCCAAATGGAGATGGTACAAGGTCTCTAATCTCACTTCTATCTCCTTTCCACTTCCTTGCCTCTCTCTCTCCCCATCCCCTTCCTTCCTTTCTTTTCTTGCTTTTTTTTTTTTTTTTTTTACATTCTCACTTGGTTTCCATCAATCTTATTTGTGTTTCTCCTAAAGCAACAGATGGACAGGGAAGGCCTGACCACAAAACATCAGCATTAGGTTTTCACCAAAGTGATTCAAGTCTGAAGGTCTTCATCAGCAGTCTCCCTCATAGTCAGCGCCATACCGAAGAGGCCTGTCCCTCTCATAGGGCCTTCCAGCCACTTCTTCCCCACAGGCCTGATTCTTCTGTGGCTGGGAGTGTGGACTGATTTGTTATGATGTGAGAGATCCCTAGGGCATGACTCTGTTAACGTCCAGCAGGGGCCATGACAGGGAGCTGAGGGAGATGTTGGCTTTCAGTTAGAAATTAGAGTTGATTTGTTGTTTTTGTTATTTTCTGATTGTTCACTGCCTGGCCCAGTCTAAGTCTTTGCAACTCTCATTACTCTGAGAGTGAACACTGTATAATGCTATTTCTGGACTGATAAGCATACTATTTCAATTCTCTGGCTGTGTTTAGATAATTATTTAGGAACGTGTTTAGGAATTAGAGAATATGAGTATTCAGAACTATTCTTGACAGTAAAAGCAAGTTGGTTTTTCCACTAGGTTAAGATTATTTCAGGGTCAGTACCAAAATTAGTGCTCTCCAAAATACCAAATTTGCTTAACCTACAGGAACACATTGATTGTCATCTGGTCATATTATGCTGCTGTTAGAATGAGTATGTAATCCCTGTGATCGGTCTGATTAGAACATGTTCCCTGTTCTGGCTTCTCCAATCTCTGAACCACGTCAAAAATTAAGCAAAATCAGGGCAGACCAGGAAGGTGCTTACAAAAGCAGAGCATAAGGCCAGGCACGGTGGCACACACCTGTAATCCCAGTACTGTGGCAGCCACAGATTGGACAGATTGCTTAAGCCCAGGAATTTGCGACCAGCCTGAGCAACATGGTGAAACCTCGTCTCTACTAAAAATACAGAAAATTAGCTGGGCATGGTGGCATGCACCTGTAGTCCCTGCTACTTGGGAGGCTGAGGTGTGAGGATACATTGAGCCTGGGAGGTAGAGGTTGCAGTGAGCCATGATTACACCACTGCATTCCAGGCTAGGTGACAGAGCGAGATCTTATCTCAAAAAAAAAAAAAAAAAAAAAGCATAAGACTGATATGCAAATTCTAAATGCATTTAGATAATTAATATGGAAAAGCACCTATTATATATAGGGTGTTATCCAGTTGCAAATGAAATAAAAGCAAACAGAAATATAATAACAACTTACACTTGTATGAGCTTGCTAAATGCTGGACACTAACTACATCACATACATTAATTTAATCCTCATGACAACCCTGCACAGTGGGTGTGGCATTAGAGTAGGAATATTGAGATACAGAGTAGGATTATGCAATAAAATACATGCTCTCAGATGTAGTTGTTAACTCTGAAATTCAGGGAAAACAAGGATGCTGTGGGCTGGGATGGAAGGAGAGAACTTCAGAAATGAGATGGGAGGTGTCCGTTGGGTCTGTCTTAGTGTCTTTGGGATGCTGTAACTAAATGTCATAAACTGGGTGGTTTATAAATAACAGAAATTTATTTCTCACAATTCTGCAGTCTGGGAAGCCCAAGATCTAGGCTCCAGCAGTTTCAGTGTCAGGTGCGGGCCACTTTCCCGTAAACATTAGTACCTTCTGGCTGTATCCTCACACGGAGGAAGGGGCAAGGCAGCTCCCTGGGATCCCTCTAATTTTATTCCTGAGGGCTCCACCCTCATGACCTGATCACTTCCCAGAAGCCCCACCTCCTAATATCATCAGCTTGGAGGTGAGGATTTCAACATGAATTTTAGGGGGATTTAGGGGGACACATACCTTCAGACTATAGCAGGGTCCATTTCCCTCAGGGACAGATCTATTGCTACATTTTCTTAAGGAAACCATTAGCTAATAATTTTTGACTCCCACAATGAAAATAGCTCTCAGCGTATTATGAAATAGAGTTTTATTTTTGGCATGATGAATATTATGACACAGCTTAGCAAATGCCCTCTGGATAACCCGAGACCCTCCCACCAACCCAAAGCAGCACACTTGTTCCCCGCGTCTAAAAACAGCACACCAGAAACAATATTGTGAGAACGGTCTGGTCACATTCCGCACACGTCCTTCAGAGGTGCTGAAACCAAAGGCAACAGTGGTTAAGGAAGAAAGAACATTCTCAAGGCCCCGATGATACTCATGCTAGGTATTCGGTCCACATTTTACTCAAAATTCCCTCCCTGGAAATCACTTTGCTTCGAGAGTCCATGCTACAGAATGACAGAGACTTTCTTTGAAGGCCTGTAGTTTTGGTATCTCAAACTTGAAGAGAATTTATATAGCACATCTTTTCTGGTAATTGTGAGTAATAAAATCATAATATGCTGTTTATAGTGACTCAATAACGCAGATTACAAATTCAGCACATCTTCAGCTACTTCCCTACTTTATATCAGAGGATGTATTTGATTTGAAAACAACTTAGCAGTCATTTAGTTATACGGGGCATGTTTTGCACTAAATGGTATTTCAAGCCTGAGATTTCCTTTTTTCATCTATTGATGCTGACAGTGGAACAAAAAACTTGGAAACCTTAGATATTGTTGTTGGTGGTATTACAAAGAGAAATGTTTCATGCTAAGCCTTCTGCCCTGATCTTTATTATTGATTAAGTAGCTAATCATGTATGGACAAAAGGGTAAGTTTAAAAAACAGTTGGTAAAACAAGCATTTGGCCCTCAGAGAAATATGGCACAGACTTTTTTAATGGTCGGAAATCTCATAGTAGTGATAATAATAAACACTGTATAATAATATATGGCAATAGATTAATGGGTGGGACATAAATTTGCAAAGAATTAATGCAGGATGATATACAGGAGTGTCATCTAGACAAAAACACAACCACGGGTATTATTAATATTATAATGCAAGCTTTGCCATTTGAATGGGATACAAATGAATGAGTCAGACTTGACTTTGTAAGTTTTTACATGCTTATATAATGTGAAAATTATCTCCTAAGGACTAGACTTATAAATATTTGCTTAATACGATTCATTAATTAATCATGTGAAAGTGCTTATCTAGCATAAAACTAGGGGACTCTCGGTATCCGTTTTTGTTTTTTCAGAATGAAAGTGCCCTTGTGAAAGAAAAAGAGCTGTCAATCGAACTTGCAAACATCAGGGATGAAGTTGGTAAGTAGGGCATTGAAAATGAGGAGCATAAAGAATGTCTTTTCCTGATTCCTGTGAATGTGTAACAAAAGCAATTATGCCTCCTGTAATAAGCCAGTGCAAACCTGCCTAGATGAATGAAGTATCTTACCCAGCACAGTGGTGGGCTGCTGTAGCCTTAGCAGGGAATCATAATTTTCACGTCTCTGTTGTTATAAAGACAGCTTCCTAACAGTTCACAGTGGAACTCATCAGGCCTTGACTCTGCTATTTGCAGATGGCAGCTCATTCATCAGTCTGCATTCATCCATCTGGGTCCCCTCTTACAAAATGAGATGCTGTCTGCAAGATGCAGATGTTCCATGGCTTCCTGCCACTGTCTACCCTGTCGTGAAATACTCTGTGATCTAGAACAAGGTCAAAAGCACAAATCTGGTTGGATTAAAAATATGAGAGTTCATGTTGAAATTTCTAATATTTGGCTGATGAAACGGTTTGGTTCAGTCTGGACCATGGAGACCTTACAAATAAAATGATCCCCAAACCCTGGGGATGTGGCTTTCACTGTAGGTCAAGGACAGGACCAGATATTTGCCATATTCTCATTGCTTGATCCCATCTTCCCTCTTGACCATCTGTTATTCTCTTTCCCCAGGAATCAGTCAGCAAAGCTGAAATACACATGGTCTGTTCCTATTGCCCGCTATTCTCTTTACCAGTGAGCACTCCTCCTCCATCTAGTGTGGTCCTGGGAGCAGCCCACCATGTGCAGGTGTGGCTTCCTCCGTGAGTGAAGGGATTGGAGCAATCCCAGGTGTCCTTGGCAAGTAGCCAGCCATGCGGATAGGCAGAAGGCTGAACTTCCCCAGGGACCACAGGCCCTCAGGTGTGCAGTGGACAGAATAGTGAGATCCAAGCATAGCTTTCCCCAACCCTTTGTACTCCTCTCTCCCTTTGTTAAAATGTTTTCTTTTTCTCCCCTGTGAGTTCTGTGACTTCTTTTAACATTAAAGTAGGTCTGCAATGGTCTCTTCTCCTCTCTAAGGACAGCAGATGCTTGTGGGGAAACAACAGATAACAGGCCCCTTCCCAGACTTGCTAGTGGGTGATCCGGAGCAGCAGGACCCTGCTACTGCTGCAGGGACACCTACACCCGGACACCCCTTCTCCCCCGCCAGGAGAAGCCCAGGGGTTGATGCCAGATGTAGGCTTCTTCCAGCAGTCAGCTAGGAAAGGCAGGGTGTGAGGAGCCCTGGAAAGCTGAGGTCCACGGGAGCCATATCTGACCTGGCTGGAAAGAGGAGCGGGAGGGGAGAAAGTGGCCCCACTCCCCGCGGACTCTTGCTGGAGAAGTCTCATCCTTCCTTTTTGCCATTGTTGTTGTTTTCATGGAGATTGAGGCTAATTTCTATTTGTTGGGTATCACCCCAAGCAGCATTCACAGTGATAGCTCCAGTGATGACCTCATTGCCAAGGCCTCCATGGTTGAAGCCTCTGTGTCCCCATCTGTTTCTTCACCAATGTGGCCACCCTTCATGATCCAGATGCCCACATCTGGCCTCAAAGACCTGTGTTGAGAGTGGCCCCCACTTTTTCCTGAAGGGAAGCTCCCGGTACACTCACTGGTGACCCTGCCCAATGTCAGGGACTGTTTCTGTTCTTCTCTAAGGAAGGACTCACCACCCTTCACCCGTGGAGCCATGGGTCCCATGTGATTGGCTGCCCTCCCGTGCATGCACACATTGTACATGTGTGCACACACACATGCACACATGGGAGCCGTCCTCCTTGATGACTCCCATGGTTCCTTTAAAAGGACCTTCTGCCTCCTTCCCCACTGATGGAAACTACCTTATCAAAAAGGATTTTTTTAATCAAAAAAATCCTCACCTGAAGAACTGCAAAGACCCCCTTCTCCACTCACTGGCTTTAGGGCCTGTCCTCAGTTAGAGGTGACTCTGAGGCCTCTCCTCCTGAGCGAAGCTGCCAAAGAACAGATTTCACCTCTGCTGACCTTCAGGTCAGTTCCCAGGGGATGTGGAAGTGGAGACAGCTGGGAGACCTTGCCTCGTCCCCTTCTGGAATCTGCCCCTCCCCACCTTGTAGAGGTAGAGACCCTTGGAGATGGCCCCTGATGACACTGTGGGGGCAGCTCAGAGGCCTAGGGTAGAGGTTCCAAAATTCTCAATTCACAGTGACCACAGTGTCTCAGTAATTTTTTTTCACAGTATCAAGGCCAAATAAATACCTCCCAGCTCTATTTAGTAAGGAGGTAAGTCTAAGCCACTTAAGTGTGTATATTCTAACAACTTTGTGGCCGTTTGAAAAACTGAACATAAATGGAAAGAAAACAATATATTTTTGTTTTATTCTTAAGGAACCACAATGACTTGCTTGTGATTGGGCCCCACATAACTTCTCAGACCTTGGCATCTGATTGGATAAGGCTATCCTTGCATCTTGTTTCACACTGATTTTCACTGCATACTTTTTATCACAGCAGCAGCCAAAACCTCAGCTTTGCAGAGATATGATATCGTGAAAGGGGATGAAGTGTGAGCTAGTGATGAGCTAATGTCAAAACTCTGAATCCCCCAAACCAGGAGTTCACATGGTATCCCCCAGGGAGGCAGCATTGGTGTGTTTCCCTCCGAAGTATTAATAGAAGAAATCCTGCAGTGCCCTGTGATTTGCTGCAGTGGCCCAGGGTGCGTCAGCACACAGTTTGCAAACCACAGGCTTGAGGACACTTCCCTGCCCTCAGTGGCCGAGAGATTTGAGCATGAGGAAGGTTGGGTCTTCAGAGACTCAGGAACTGAAAGATGCTTATATAGTTCAGCTAAAACAATGTGCAGTGTGTTACCCCCTGTAATTTATAGCTCCTGCTGCCTTTCCTTCTCTTTTAGCAAGATATGTTGGTCTTTTTTTTTTTCTTTTTTATTGATCATTCTTGGGTGTTTCTCGCAGAGGGGGATTTGGCAGGGTCACAGGACAATAGTGGAGGGAAGGTCAGCAGATAAACAAGTGAACAAAGTTCTCTGGTTTTCCTAGGCAGAGGACCCTGCGGCCTTCCGCAGTGTTTGTGTCCCTGGGTACTTGAGATTAGGGAGTGGTGATGACTCTTAACGAACATGCTGCCTTCAAGCATCTGTTTAACAAAGCACATCTTGCACCGCCCTTAATCCATTCAACCCTGAGTGGATACAGCACATGTTTCAGAGAGCACAGGGTTGGGGGTAAGGTCACAGATCAACAGGATCCCAAGGCAGAAGAATTTTTCTTAGTACAGAACAAAATGAAAAGTCTCCCATGTCTACCTCTTTCTACACAGACACGGCAACCATCCGATTTCTCAATCTTTTCCCCACCTTTCCTCCCTTTCTATTCCACAAAACCGCCATTGTCTTCATGGCCCGTTCTCAATGAGCTGTTGAGTACACCTCCCAGATTGGGTGGTGGCCGGGCAGAGGAGCTCCTCACTTCCCAGTAGGGGCGGCCGGGCAGAAGCGCCCCTCACCTCCCGGACGGGGCAGCTGGCCGGGCGGGGGGCTGACCCCCCCCACCTCCCTCCCGGACGGGGCGGCTGGCCGGGCGGGGGGCTGACCCCCCACCTCCCTCCCGGACAGGGCGGCTGGCCGGGCAGAGGGGCTCCTCACTTGCCAGTAGGGGCGGCCGGGCAGAGGCGCCCCTCACTTCCCCGACGGGGCGGCTGGCCTGGCGGGGGGCTGATCCCCCCGCCTCCCTCCCGGACGGGGCGGCTGGCCGGGCAGAGGGGCTCCTCACTTCCCGGTAGGGGCGGCCGGGCAGAGGCGCCCCTCACCTCCCGGACAGGGCGGCTGGCCGGGCGGGGGGCTGATCCCCCCACCTCCCTCCCGGACGGGGCGGCTGGCCGGGCGGGGGGCTGACCCCCCCACCTCCCTCCCGGACGGGGCGGCTGGCCGGGCGGGGGGCTGACCCCCACACCTCCCTCCCGGACGGGGCGGCTGGCCGGGCGGGGGGCTGACCCCCACACCTCCCTCCCGGACGGGGCGGCTGGCCGGGCGGGGGGCTGACCCCCCCACCTCCCTCCCGGACGGGGCGGCTGGCCGGGCGGGGGGCTGACCCCCCCACCTCCCTCCCGGACGGGGAGGCTGGCCGGGCGGGGGGCTGACCCCCCCCACCTCCCTCCCGGACGGGGCGGCTGGCCGGGTGGGGGGCTGACCCCCCCCACCTCCCTCCCGGACGGGGCGGCTGGCCGGGCAGGGGACTGAACCCCCCACCTCCCTCCCAGACAGAGCGGCTGGCCGGGCAGAGGGGCTCCTCACTTCCCAGTAGGGGCGGCCGGGCAGAGGCGCCCCTCACCTCCCGGACGGGGCGGCTGGCCAGGCGGGGGGCTAACCCCCCCACCTCCCTCCCGGACGGGGCGGCTGGCCGGGCGGGGGGCTGACCCCCCCACCTCCCTCCCAGACAGAGCGGCTGGCCGGGCAGAGGGGCTCCTCACTTCCCAGTAGGGGCGGCCGGGCAGAGGCGCCCCCCACCTCCTGGACAGGGCAGCTGGCCGGGCGGGGGGCTGATCCCCCCACCTCCCTCCCGGATGGGGCGGCTGGCCAGGTGGGGGGCTGACCCCCCCACCTCCCTCCCGGACGGGGTGGCTGGCCGGGCGGGGGGCTGACCCCCCCACCTCCCTCCCGGATGGGGCGGCTGGCCGGGCGGGGGGCTGACCCCCCCACCTCCCTCCCGGACGGGGCGGCTGGCCGGGCAGAGGGGCTCCTCACTTCCCAGTAGGGGCGGCCGGGCAGAGGCACCCCTCGCCTCCCGGACGGGGCGGCTGGCCAGGCGGGGGGCTGAACCCCCCACCTCCCTGCCGGACGGGGCGGCTGGCCGGGCAGAGGGGCTCCTCACTTCCCGGTAGGGGCGGCCGGGCAGAGGCGCCCCTCACCTCCCGGACGGGGCGGCTGGCCGGGCGGAGGGCTGACCCCCCCACCTCCCTCCCGGACGAGGAGGGAGGACGCTCCTCACTTCTCAGACGGGGTGGCTGCCGGGCGGAGGGGCTCCTCACTTCTCAGACGGGGCGGTTGCCAGGCAGAGGGCTGACCCCCCCACCTCCCTCCCAGACAGAGCGGCTGGCCGGGCAGAGGGGCTCCTCACTTCCCAGTAGGGGCGGCCGGGCAGAGGCGCCCCTCACCTCCCGGACGGGGTGGCTGGCCAGGCGGGGGGCTAACCCCCCCACCTCCCTCCCGGATGGGGCGGCTGGCCGGGCGGGGGGCTGACCCCCCCCACCTCCCTCCCAGACAGAGCGGCTGGCCGGGCAGAGGGGCTCCTCACTTCCCAGTAGGGGCGGCCGGGCAGAGGCGCCCCCCACCTCCTGGACAGGGCGGCTGGCCGGGCGGGGGGCTGATCCCCCCACCTCCCTCCCGGACGGGGCGGCTGGCCAGGTGGGGGGCTGATCCCCCCCACCTCCCTCCCAGACGGGGCGGCTGGCCGGGCGGGGGGCTGACCCCCCCACCTCCCTCCCGGATGGGGCGGCTGGCCGGGCGGGGGGCTGACCCCCCCACCTCCCTCCCGGACGGGGCGGCTGGCCGGGCAGAGGGGCTCCTCACTTCCCAGTAGGGGCGGCCGGGCAGAGGCGCCCCTCGCCTCCCGGACGGGGCGGCTGGCCGGGCGGGGGGCTGACTCCCCCACCTCCCTCCCGGACGAGGAGGGAGGACGCTCCTCACTTCTCAGACGGGGTGGCTGCCGGGCGGAGGGGCTCCTCACTTCTCAGACGGGGCGGTTGCCAGGCAGAGGGTCTCCTCACTTCTCAGACAGGGCGGCCGGGCAGAGACGCTCCTCACATCCCGGACGGGGTGGCAGGGCAGAGGTGCTCCCCACATCTCAGACGATGGGCGGCCGGGCAGAGACGCTCCTCACTTCCCAGATGTGATGGCGGCCGGGAAGAGGTGCTCCTCACTTCCTAGATGGGATGGCGGCCGGGCAGAGACGCTCCTCACTTTCCAGACTGGGCAGCCAGGCAGAGGGGCTCCTCACATCCCAGACGATGGGCGGTCAGGCGGAGACGCTCCTCACTTCCCAGACGGGGGGCTGCCAGGCAGAGGCTGCAATCTCGGCACTTAGGGAGGCCAAGGCAGGCGGCTGGGAGGTGGTTGTAGCGAGCCGAGATCACGCCACTGCACTCCAGCCTGGGCGCCATTGAGCATTGAGTTAACGAGACTCCGTCTGCAATCCCGGCACCCCGGGAGGCCGAGGCTGGCGGATCACTCGCGGTTAGGAGCTGGAGACCAGCCCAGCCGACACATCGAAACCCTGTCTCCACCAAAAAAATACGAAAACCAGTCAGGCGTGTCGGCGCGCGCCTGCAATCGCAGGCACTCGGCAGGCTGAGGCAGGAGAATCGGGCAGGGAGGTTGCAGTGAGCTGAGATGGCAGCAGTACCGTCCAGCTTCAGCTCGGCATCAGAGGGAGACCGTGGAAAGAGGGGAGAGGGGAGAGGGGAGAGGGGAGAGGGGAGAGGGGAGAGGGAGCTCTATCTACCACACAGTCTTTCTCCTGAGTTCTTATATTAGATCCAAAGTGTATTTGAGAAAGCATTCACTGAACCTAAGTGCTCAGTGTACTTTGAAGCACACGTTTGTTTCCCTTAGTCATTAAGCCTCAAAAAGTCCTACCATTCCTTGAGGCAGGAATGCACTCTTTTTAAATTTTCTATTCAGCAGAATGAGAAATGTCTAAAAATAGAAATCCCACTTAATGATTTAAGTCTGTCTCCATCCTTACTCAACAACTAGGCAAATATTAAACAAAAAGAGCCCCAGTGCTGGCCTGCCGGCAGCTTTCCCTTCTGTGAGTTGAAACTGGGAAAGCGCAGGGAGGTATTCGTTGGTCTTAGTTAAGATAGAAAAGCATTGAATTATATGAGGGCTGTCAAGTCTGTAGCCCTGAAATGCTATAAGCCAATCCCTGAGTATGCTTCTCTATGAAATAGATGAGTTTCTAGGGGGTTCCAAGGCTTGGCAGTTCTGAGCATGGGCTTTAGGTTCAGGTGGGGCGAGCTGGTAGACCTCTCTGTCCCACAAGTTCCCCTTCATTAAATGGAAAGTCAATTAAAGAAGATAATGCTGATGAAGCACTCTGTAAAGGTGACTCTCATAACTATCTGGTGTGTAGCACCTTGAAACCAAAGATAAAAGATGGAAATTTCCACTCCAGGGTGAATTTCTCCCTAGAGAGACTTCTGCACTCCCCATGGGCAAGCTTTGGCTCTGGGGGCCCTGTGTCCCCTGATGCAATTGGGTTGGGTGCCGGGTGTGCCAAGTGCAAGGCTGCTTCTCTCTGTGCTTTCCTGAAGCTTCTAAATGCAGCAGGCGCTACACAAGGATTACATTGGGTTTTGGGTTGAAATCTTATTTGATTTCTGCCTAAGTGCTAAGAATAGAACCAGAATTACCTGCCAGATGAAAAAGCTACTGGAGGGAGGGCGGAAGGCCTTGGCAGCACCACTGCCTGGTTCCTTCCGCCCAGCTTTCATCCCTGGCACACACTTCAGCAGCAAGCACCCAGTCCATAGCTGAGATTGCATTGGTGAGAGAAGAAAGACGGAGGGGAATGTGGGGATCAACTGTCAACCGTAAAGCGCATAAGCTCTGGCTTCTAGACGTACAATGTATTCTCTTGATGGGAGAAGAGCATTGAGCATGCAAACCTGGCTTACAGGTGGCCCAGAGAGAGTACTATGGCCAGTCCCTTCCCCTTAGCACCAGTCCTGTCCTAAGTTAAGGCTCTTGTCAGCTGAGTCTGATGGGAGCTGGACGTGGAAGGATGTGGGGGGACATGGGGGAGATGGAATTTCTAAGGCTCTGAATTCAGACAAGGAAGAAGGGAAGAAGGTGCAGAAAGTCAGAATAGTTAGGTGTATTTATTGCACATTCCAGAACAGGGCTGCCCTGTCTCCCAAATCTAAAAATTGCTGCTTAAACTGTTTCATATCCATTAAACTGCTGCCCTAAATTCCACCAATATCTGTTAATAAATACCCATCCATTGTCCAAACTTCTGAGGTGAATAAATGCAATCAAAAGCTTTAGCATCTGGACTTAGCACAGCGGCTCACACCTATAATCCCAGCACTTTGGGAGGCTGAAGCAGGTGGATCACCTGAGGTCAGGAGTTGGAGACCAGCCTGGCCAACATGGTCAAACCCCATCTCTACTAAAAATAAAAATAAAAAATTAGCTAGGTGTGGTGGTGGGTGCCTGTAATCCCAGCTACTGAGGAGGCTGAGGCAGGAGAATCGCTTGAACCTGGAAGGCGGAGAGGTGACAGTGAGCCGAGATTGCGCCATTGTACTCCAGCCTGGGCAACAAGAGCAAAACTCTGTCTCAAAACAAACAAACAAAAAAAACCTTTAGCATCTGGTCAGAATCAGCTTTGTCTGTGTTCACAGACCTGATGCATGTTAGACTCACCTGCAGTGCTGCCCTAGGCAACAGAATCAAAATATTTGAAGGTGAGGCCTAGGCCGTTTTTTTTAAAGCCCCCTTATTAAGTACAGTGAAGTTGGAGATTCAATGAACTACACTGAAGGAACAGGGAGTTTGATTTGGGCCAGGGACAGGGTTGAGGCAGGGAGTATATATCATTTGAGATAAGCCCAGGAGGGCAGGATCCCATCATGGGGGGCCCTGGGCAGCAAGGCAGGCCAAGGGAGAGTGGCACAGGTGGGTGGGGAAAAGTGCAGAAAAGGAAGATGCAAAAGACAAATTGTACCTGTTTGGAAATTATACAGAGGCTGGCCTGGCTCCTGAGAAATGACAGAGGATATCCCCTTCCTTCACTCCCGCCTCCTTCCTTTGCCTTTGCCTGTCTGCCTGGGGGACTCAGTCTTCTCAAATCAGCTACCCTCCTGGTTAGATGGACTTTGGGGAGCTAAGCATGGAAAGTAATCCCCAGTACATTTGCAGACACTGCCCATTTATACCTTCCCATTTGTGACATCTCTGGTGGTATCACGACTGAATCTTCTAGAAGGTCTGTAGTTTGCATAGTGCCTTCTACCAGAGACTTGACTTGTGTCCTCACACACTGGAAGATAATCTCCAATAGTTTTTAAGTAGGAATTTCCTGGCAATTGATTTAGAAATAAAACTTGAGAACATGCCCTAGTGAGTGCTGTTTTCTGATGCCCGGGGTGTGGAGGGTTTCTCCATACTGATGGCCAATTCTTCCTCATCCGCTGAGTGTCCAGTGATTCCATTCAGTTCTGACACTAAGGACCCAGTGTTAGTATAGACTCCCAGGTTGAGGGCTCAGTCCCACAAGACCACCTCCACCTCAGAAACCAGTCCTAAGTCTCGGTGGCCACCCAAGGTTCTGTCCAATCTGCTATAAACTCAGAGGTTGCCATAACTGCCTCCTTAGGTTTGATAATTCACTAGAATGATGCATAGAGCAAGGTATATGGCAGGGGGCGAGGTGGGGAGTTTCCATGCCCTCTGGGCGCACCATCTTCCCTGCACTTGGTATACTCACCAACCCGAAGCCTGTTGAATCATGTTCAAGAGTTTATATAATTCTGGCCAGGCACAGTGGTTCATGCTTATAATCCCAGCACTTTGGAAGGCCAAGGCAGGTGGATCACTTGAGGCCAGGAGTTCAAGGCCAGCCTGGCCATGGCGAACCCCATCTGTACTAAAAATACAAAAAAAAAAAAAAAAAAATTAGCCAGGTATGGTGGCAAGCACCTGTAATCCCAGCTACTCGGGAGGCTGAGGCAGGAGAATTACTTGAACCTGGGAGGCGGATGTTGCAGTGAGCCAAGATTGTGCCACTGCACTCCAGCCTGGGTGACGGAGCAAGACTCTGTCTCCAAAAAAAAAAAAAGAGAGTTTATATCATTCTATCCCCAGCCTCTTCCTCTCCCTCTCTCCCTGGAAGTTGGTGGGTGGGACTGAAAGTTCCAATCCTCTAATGACTTGTTCCTTCTGGTGACCAGCCCCATCCTAAAGTCAAATAGGGACCCTACCCTAAGTCACCGTTAGCATAAACTCAGGTGTGATTGAAAGGGGATCATTATGAGTCACAAAAGGTAATCCTACCACTCGAAAAACTCCAAGCATATTAGAGACTTGTGCCAGAAACTGGGGAGAAGGACCAAATATATTTTATACCACACCCAGACCAGGTCCTACAGTCATGGAGAATGATTCACTCATTTAGCGAGGTTCTGAGCACCTTGTATGGAGCAGCCAGGGAAGTCATAGGATTTTAGGGCTGGTCCAGACCAGAGTGACAGTACCCTATCCATTTCATTTTAGAGATCAGTCTACAGATTTGTTTCAAAGATCTTGGCTAAAGCTGGGACATGTGCAAAAAGCACCAAAGGAAAAACTTTGTTCTCCTTAATCTCAGTCCGTCCATTCATGCATCCAACAGCTATTTCTTGAGCACCTACTTTTTGCCAGACACAGGCTGGTCAGGGTCACCAAGGGTACTGCAGTAGATTATACCCTTTAAAGGGGCACCCCTCTGGGTCAGGGCTGAAATGCATCCATATTGCAGCTACCACCAAGCCCTGTGCCCTGGCATGAGGCTGCTGCCACTCAGAGGAAGGAACACTTTTTCCCCAGATTGCACAGAGGCGCTGTGTGGGCTAGACTGACCCGATGCTTAGTACCAGAGATTCTGTGGTGCATAAGACTCAGCTCATCTTCTCAAAGAGTTTACAATTAAAGGCTCTGTGAAAGAGGTGCTATCTACTGTGGACCTCATATGCTAAGATGCAGGTAGATGCCTGTGGGTGGGGGAGGAGAGCACAATCATTGAGCACCTACTAACACCTACTCTCCCCAGCAAATCTGCCCTGGAACAGTGGTTGCCATGAGCACTTCCAGGCACTGCCCATTTTGCACACCTAAGGACAGAAAGAGTGTTTCCTTATTTCTCTTTCTATGTATCAGAGTCTTCATACTTGTCATTTCATAGCCATAAAATGTTCTATAGTGCTGACAAACTACAGTAAGTTCCTTTTCTTTGAGCATTTGGATTTTTACCATTTTTTGCTGTTAGGCAACAAGTATAGTGTTTGCAAATTACTTTTTACCTCTTTTGTTATTTTGTTGGGAATATATTCTCAAAAGCACTGACTGATAATTTTGGGAGGATTTTACATTTGTCCCAAATGTATCTGTAATGCAAAATGTGTTGGATATTTATTCTGTAAATCAAGATTATGGTGGATTTCATCTTAGTGTTGCTAGGGTTGCCTTATAAAGAGGAAATTAAATTTTCTCTCTCTCCCTCCCATGCACACACACATACACACAAATGAGAAGAGACACATAATATCCAAGTGTATATCAGGGTGTAGTTTAGGACGGAGCCTTTTATGGTTCAAGAGTAGAGTCCCTATGGAGTGGCTGAATTTGCTCATATTTGTGTTACATTGTACATGTTGATTATCCACAGTTCAAAAATCCAAAATCTGAAATGCTCCAAAATCCAAAACCTTTTGAGCACCGACCTGATGCTCAAAAGAAATGCTGATTGGATACTTTCGGATTTAAGATTTTTAAATTAGGGATGCTCAACTAGTAAGTATAATGCAAATATTCCAAAATAAAAAAAAAATCAGAAATGTGAAATGCTTCTGGTGCCAAGCATTTCAGATAAGGTATACTCAACATGTGTTTCCTTGGAGACAGGGCACTCTGGTGTCAAAAATGAAATCAGATCAAGTTAGATTTTAAAGAGTATATGATGCATACAAAAGAATACGTCATGAACTGGGAGACCTCAAACCAAAAAATGCCACTACGGCTCAGTTTTACAGCAGTTGCAGCACAGTTTCTAGAGCATGAAGGGGGAGTATTTTGACTTTTTTTCATGATACGCTGTCATATATTCTTTTTTAAGGCAAATAGAGCTATTTGAGCTGATTCATCTGTAGCTGATTGGTTTGATTTCATTGAATCATGCTTATAAAGACCAAAAGCTTACTTGTGTGTTTCATTTAGGGCTAGGATAATTACCCGTTTGGGGAAATCAGGGTGACTTAAGTTTTGGTTACCTGGCTCTAGGTGGTTGGCCTTGGGGTATCTAAACTGTTGTCTCCATTTTTTTTTTTTTTAATGCTGGTCATAAAGTATCTCATCCTCAACTCACCCTCCATGGGTGATGGCTCTTGTCTGTGGGGTTTTTGGGAATTGGGTGTGTCCCTGGAAAAGCCTTCCCCAGGTGGTGGTGGTTGTGGGGATTAAAGGGCATTTTGGATCCCCAGGAAACCAGAATCCAGCACCACACCCAGGGAGGAAAAGCAGAGATGCTAGAAATATATTTAATATTTGATTTTTTAATCACATTTAAAAATTTTCCAGAAAATAAAATATGACCCTTGATTTTTCTGATGGAACACCACACTCCAAATTCCAAAGTCGAATATTGAATAATTGAAGAACACTGATGTATTTGTAAGCACTGAAATCGGTTTATAAGATGCTCTTCCTCAGAAAGGATTATCTCCTTTCGAGATCATATGCCTCAAGTTTTGTTTACTGCCATCAGGTGGATGTTTAAGGTTCTCTCCCTAGCCAAGCTGAGAGAGAAAATGACATCACAGTCACATTGTGACTGCCTTATTAGAAAACCTGAGTCTTAAAAATCAATATGAATTAAACAAACTCCACCAGACAGAAAACATGCAATGCAGCGGTGATACAATGGAGCCTTCTGGCTGGCACCCCTAGCTAACCCTGCTCCCCTGCCAGCCAGACTGGAAGGCCTGTTGATGTGAATGAACCAGTGATGCTTCCCCAGCAAAACACCTGTCACGCTCTTTCCTGGGGCTGCTCAAAGCTGTGACTATCTGAATGTGGTGTGAAATTGGCTCTTAACTTTGAAGTTCTCAATCACCCCAGCTGCTGGCTTCGTTGGCCAGAACTAAGTCACAAGGCAAATTTAGCCACAGTGGAAATGGGGAAATGTCTTTTTTTTCCCCTTGGTGACCTTGCCCAGATATTGCCCAATTCACCTGCAGCTGCCCCCAGTCCCCAGTACTGCTGGACAAAGCTGCCTCCTGTGCCTGTGCCCCTTTCAGAGCTTGTGACAGCCTCTATTCTCGGTGTCCCCACCCAAGCCAGGCCACTGGTTTTCATCTTCCTTCTGAGTTCAGATTTAAGATGGACTTTACTTTTTTATCTTTTCTGAACACTTTAAAAATACTTAAAATGGAATACAGTTGAAAAACAGAGTGCTTTTTTTTTTTTTTTTTTTTTTTTTTAAGACGGAGTCTCACTCTCACCCAAACTGGAGTGCAGTGGTGTGATCTCGGCTCACTGCCACCTCCATCTCCCAAGTTCAAGCGATTCTCCTGCCTCAGGTTCCCTAATAGCTAGGATTACAGGCACGGGCCACCACGCCCGGCTAGTTTTTGTATTTTTAGTAGAGATGGGGTTTCGCCATGTTTGCCAGGCTGGTCTTGAACTCCTGACCTCAAGTGATCCGCCCACCTCGGCCTCCCAAAGTGTTGGGATTACAGGCATGAGCCACTGTGCCTGGCCTAAAGCACTCTTTCTAGCAGAGTTTCTCAGGTATTGTACAGAAATCCAAATAGTTAAATCCATGTTTTGATTAAGGTCAGTTTATTGAACTATAGCAAAACAATACCTGAATGTTTTCTATAATATAAAATAAAGATATAGAAAAAAATTTTGAGAGCTTGATATTAACGTATGGTAGGAATATAAGTTTGTGGCAGTGAGCACTGAATTGTTATTTATTATGTTCTTAAGTTGTTAACTAGCATGCATTTTTCAGTATGCTCTCATTTATGACTAGTAGCCCACACATACACACACATACAGTGGAAGGTATTTGTGAAATGATTTACCATTCATGGTTATCCAAAAAAATTATCTTCTGGTCTTAATGATTATAATCCCTTATAGTTACACAGTGCTTAGTACCTCCAAGCTCTTCCATATGACATGTTTTATTTATTCAAACAGTAAAGGAGGTATTGGTATCCTTATTTTATACATAAGAAAACTGAGGGTCAGAAAGAGTAAGTGATTTCCTAACAGCGTACAGCTGGTGTGGGAGAAAAGTCTTAAATTCTTCCCACATACAGTATCTAAGTTCACCATAGCATTCGCACCCTGACCACCAAGTGGGTTTTTTTTTTTCCAATTTTTAATTTGGTAAATTAAAATATCAGATAAACAAAATAGTTGTTACTCCTAACTCCATATGACTTCTACATAAAACCATGATAGATGCTAGTATAAATCTGTCCAAACATGGATTATAACACAGTGTGATTTAATTGGTCCTAGACTATATCCATTAGGATTGGGTTCAGGCATGAATAACCAAATCCCGAAACAATGGTAGCTTAAGGCAGCTGTTCATTTCTCTCTTACATAAGAGTCAGAAGGTGAGCGCTGAGGAGTAGCTGTGGTTCTGCTCCCTGTCCTCGGGGACCCAGGCTCCTTACAGCCACTGTCCTATGACCGCAAGGAGGAGGACCATGATGCCCCCCTGACCACGGTGCAGTGTGACCGTTGGTGTGACAGTCATCACATCTATATTCCAGGTGGCAGGCTGGAAGAAGGAATGAACAAAGAAGCAGAGAAAGTGGGTCTGCTCTCTCTGGGGGAAAGTGTCCAGGAACTGCACTTGACTATACATCTCTTTGGCCAGAACTAAGTCACAAGTCAAATTTAGCCACAATGGAGCTGGGGAAACGTGCTTTTTTTCCTGTTGGTGACCTTGCCCAGCTATTATTTTATTACTATGGAAGAAGGGGAGAATGTGACTAGCACCCTATGCCATAGGTCCTCAATTGCCTCAACAGTTAGATGGGGATAGTAGTCCTGTCATATGTAAGTATGAGGTAGGTGAGGGCAAAGGATCTAGCAGAATGTTTGGAAGAATAGTGGGTGCTCAGTGTGTGTTAATTCCCTTAAATTTCAGATTACATTCTGCTGTTTCCTCTCTCGCCCAGCTTTAAAGAAGCTGACTCAAAATTAAGAAACCAAGAAACCAGCAGAAAAAATAACGAACCTTGGGATCACAAAAAGAATGTACGTTCTCTGATTCATAAAAATATCTGTTCTAAGCACACCAACTAAAAGACAGAGTTTGTCAGATTGGATAAAAAAAGAAAAGCAAGACTTGGCTACGTGCTGCCTAAAATAAACCTGCTTCAAATATAAAGACACAAATAAGTTAACAGTGAAAGGATGAAAAATATATATACTATACTAACATCAATCAAAAGAAAATTGGAATGTCTATATTCATATCACACAAAGTAGACTTCAGAGCCAGGAATATCGCTAGGAATGAAGATGGCCATTACATAATGAAAAAGAGGTTGATTTACCAAAAAGACATAACAATACCAAATACCTACATACCGAACAATAGAGCTTCAAAACACATGAAGCAAAAATTGATAGAACTGAACGGAGAAATAGACAAATCTACAGTTATGATTGGAGACTCTAGCACTCCACTCTGAGTAACAATAGAAAAAGCAGGCAGAAAATCAGTCAGCTGTAGAAGACCTGAACAACGCTATCTTCCAACTTGACCTTACTGACATTACAGAATGCTCTATCCAACAGCAACAGAATACACATCTTTTTCAAATACATGTGAAACATTTGGCAACACAGACCATATTCTGAGCCATAAAACAAACTTCAACAAATATAAAAGAATTCAAAGTATACAAAATGTTTTGAACTATAATATAGTCTATAAATCAATAACATAAAAATATCCGAAAAAAAACCCTTCAAACATTTGGAAATTAAACAACATCCAAATAGCACATAGGTCAAAGAGGAAACCACAAGATAAATTAGGAAATATGTCGGATTAAATAAAAACACGACATATCAAAATCTGTGGAATGCAAAATTCTCTCTGATTAGCAGAGTTGGATCTTCTCATTCAATTTGCCCAACAATATTTAGAGGGCACCCGAAATATATACCAAGCTCTTTCCTAGGTAAGGTGATGATGAGGTGAGGAGTATTATTTGAAAGAAGGTTTAGATTTAGTAGGTTTCGTGTACTGTCCAAATTTTTTTTTTTTTTTTTGAGATGGAGTTTTGCTCTTGTTGCCCAGGCTAGAATGCAATGGCACAATCTCAGCTCACTGCAACCTCCGCCTCCTGGGTTCAAGTGATTCTCCTGCCTCAGCCTCCCAAGTAGCTGGGATTACAGGTATGTGCCACCATACCCAGCTAATTTTTTTTGTATTTTTAGTAGAGACGGGGTTTCACCATATTTCGCCAGGCTGGTCTCAAACTCCTGACCTCAGGTGATCCACCCGCCTCAGCCTCCCAAAGTGCTGGGATTATAGGCATGAGCCTCCATGCCCAGACTACTGTCAGAAATTTGAGAGTGACAATATAGCTTCAAATAAAATTACTGATTTCCTTGCACAATGGACCACTCAGCATGACTAGGTCTGGGAATTACCTGCCCCTCTTATAGGAAAATAATATCAGTTCTAAGCTGGGAAAATTTCAAGCCAGTGATGTCAACTGCCATGATTAGATTTTATTCCAGTAAATATAATTTTCTAAAGTCATTTTAGTTTCTATCCCAAACAGGTGCTTACCCATGCATAGTAATATCAATACTGCAAACTCCCTTAAATGTACCAGAGACTGGGTTTGGTTGCCATGGAAAATACATCATCAGCTACAATTTCACAAAACTGCTACACTTTGAGAAAATGATTCATTCCAGTTGGCAGCAACATATTTTTTGATATTTATAAAATTCTTTTACATCTATATGCATAACACTTTCTGGTTATTTTATGTGGAGGTGTTTGTTTTGTAACCCTTTAAAATGTTTACTCTTTTATGAATAAAGATAAAGATAACTTTTTTCTGATAGATGCTATTATTTTCGAGACAGAGCCTTGCTCTGTCACCTAGGCTGGAGTGCAGACGTGCAATTGTAACTCCTGGGCTCAAGTGATCCTCCTGCCTCAGCCTGCAGAGTAGCTGGGACTACAGGTGTATGCTACTACACCCAACTGTGTGTGTATATATATATATTTTGTAGAGACAGGGTCTCACTGTGTTGCTCAGGCTGGTCTCGAACTCCTGGACTCAAATGATCCTCCTGCCTCGGCCTCCCAAAGTGCTGGGATTACAGATGTGAGCCACTGTGCCTGCTAATGTTAATATTTTTAAATCTGTGAGTTTAATCTTTAACTAACCTGAACTGACTGGCTAGAATAGCTCCAATACCAAGGGCAACCCCTAAATCACCCTGGGGACAAGCAGCTTCTGGAAACAGAGTCAGCTGCCTCCACTGGTTTGGGACTCCATAAATCTAATATTTAAATAGTGGTGTATAGTTTACAAAGCTCTTTCACACATTATTGCATTTGATCCTGACAACAACAGTAGTAGATAGGCAAGGGAGATAATACCACCATCAGTTTCACAGTAAATACATCATGGCTATACAGAATAGAAGCAAACCCCAAATCACATACCTATTAAGAAGAACAGAGCTGCATCCTTATCTCTTCCCACCATAACCATATCAGGCCGTCTTCGCTTTGTAAGATCTAAATTGGTGTCTGAGAGAAGATAATAAATAGCAAGAAAAAGACAACGTGTTACAGATATAACCTGAAAATGGCTGAAGAGCATTTGCAAAATATATGTTGTAAATTACAGACAATCACATGCAAATTATGCAAACATAATCGACTCAGTTGAGTTTCTCGTGAACCTCTTATTTTTCAGGATATGTTAAGCCTCTGGCCCAGGGATTAGCACAATGAATGTGGGGAATTCAGCTGCTTCCTTTTATAAACTTGATTGAACACAGATGTACCTTTTGCTATGCCAGGAGGAAAAGAAAGATGTGACCAGGGCTCTGAGCTCCTGAAATGCCTGTGTATTGGAGAGACAGACACATAGCAGGTCATTCATATCCAGTGTAGGGAGCAAGGTGCTGGTGGTCTGGGAGTTCAGAGGAGGGTTTGTAACCCAGTCAGGGGTTCAGAAAAGGAGGTAGGGGAAAAACAGCTTAAAGGAAATGTAGGAGTCAGTGAACAAATGATTCTTCCATACACTTGATCAGTTTCAGAGACAGCATTAATGACAACATTGACTTAATCTCTCTACTGGGAAACAGGAAAAACAGTGAAGACAGTTCTGTTTCCATATGGCTATCTCTAAGCAGGAGGAGTAGACCAAATGAGTTCGTGTTTATGAAACTTACTATTGCTTGCATAAAAAGCAGGGCCGGTGTCTGGGATATGAGGCTCAAATGATTCTTGGCAGATTTTTTTAACATGTGATTTTTTTGTGTCATGTCTAAGCCATTATGAATTAGCCTGATTCACTCAAAGAACCACTGATACCACCAGGGCCATGGTTAGGTATTAAATGTACTATCAGTCTATTTCCTTAATTTGGCAGATGATTTGAACAAATATATAAATTGCAGTGTATGTTTATATAGTAGTCAAGTCTCTTTCTGATAAGAATTGCACTTTTTCTTTTTCGGTCAAAGGAAGTTAATCTGTTGAACAAGATGATAACTTGACCAATTCTGCATTGCAAGTAATCAGGTAAAGACATAAGTAGGTGACTACTACTGAAGCCTAAGTTTCAGTATGAATCTGATGAAGAGCCAGGGCTCTTCAACACAGCTGTTTTCTTTTTACAAAGGTCCTGATGAAGAACATGGTCAGAGTTTAGCCAGTCAGAAAGATGATTCCAGGTGAGCTGTCATCTGGCTGGCAGCTAAGTGCAGGCGCTTACCTTAGTGGATTCCCTGTGGTCCAGCTTTTTAAATTTTCCTTGTTAGGACACCAGGAATGGTTCTGACTTTCAGGGAAATACTTTTAACTAAGTTTACTGGAGCACGATGTAGAAAATCAAATTGCCAATTTATTAATTTACAATAAGAAATATGTCTCTTTGTAGGCAGATCTACCTGGGAGCAAGGTGATAGTGGTCTAGGAGTTTAGAGGAGGGTTGTTACCCAGTCAGGGGTCCAGAAAAGGCCGTAGCAAGGAAACGCAGGAATCAGTGAACAAAGGATTCTTCCCTACACTTGATCAATTTTAGAAAGCCAAAATTGTAACCAGTGGCTGCTCAGTGGACCAAAGTCAGTCGTGTGCTGTGTAAATACTAATGGCATCTTGCCGAGATACCCCTGAGGAGCTATCTGCATAACTATTTCTTTTCTAGTTCCTCAGTCTTTAGACATCCCCATGGGAGGAGAGGGAATCCTATTAGAATCACCTGGAAGCTTGTACCAACTCTTCATGCCCTGTCTTCTGCTTCTAGCCATAATAGCATAACTGTTACTGGCTGTGATAACCACCAGTACACAGCTATAAAACGGACCAAACATGAGGCAACTGTTTCTAAGCACTGCACATTTGACACCATAGCCTGTAATCCTTGGGAAAAGGGAAGCACATGAAATGAGTCAGCTTACTGCCTGGGGCTACTCACCAAACCTGGGCGTGGGAGGTGTCCAGGTAGCGGCTGCCATCTTGCTGGGCCGAAGAGGTAAACACCAGAGTACAGGGCAATTGAAGTGACTGGGAATTCCTCTAGCTACTAGTGGGGTGAGCACTGGACAGGAGTAAGCTGAGCAGAGGAGGGCCCCAGGGATTACATGGGGGGTTTCCCTTGTGATCTTAGCTGAAGGGTAGGCTGCACATATTCAGAGGGCCTGCAGGGGGCAGCTGAAGCAGGTCTGAGCACTGAGTGGAGGTTCCTCTGGTTGTGCAGTGCTGGGAAATACGGGAATTCCAGCCCAGTCAGGGTGGGAAGAGTCCCACCAAGTACTGTGAGCAATCAGTTGAGACCTGAGAAAGGCCAGTCTGTAGAATGACCATTATCTAGAACAAGTGTCTCTCTAGCGCGAAAGACAAATAAAACCACGTGTGACAGAATCAAAGGAATCCAGTAAGTTAACTGCCTGCCAGAACAACACACTCAATGCCCGTTGAAGGAAGACAGTGTCATACAAACTCCCTGCAATACATCATCCACAATGTTGAGCATGCATAAACAAAAATAGACATACAAAGAAGCAAGGCTATAATCAAGGAAAAAAGTAGTCAATAGAAATGGGTATTGAGGGTCAGGTATGTTAGCTCACACCTGAAATCCCAGCACTTCTGGGGGCCAAGGCAGGTGAATTGCTTGAGTTCAGGAGTTTGAAACCAGCCTTGGCAACATGGCAAAACCCCATCTCTACAAAAAATACAAAAATTAGCTGGGCATGGTGGTGCACACTGGTAGTCCCAGCTGCTCGGGAGGCTGAGGTGGAAGGATTGCTGGAGCCCGGAAGGTTGAGGTTGCAGTGAGCTATGATCACACCACTGCACTCCAGTCTGGGCAACAGAGCAAGACCCTGTCTCAAAATAAAAATAAAAATAAAGTTGTGTAAAAAAGAGAAAGAAATGGGTATTGAAATGCTCCAGATGTTGTAATTAGCAGATAAAAAAATGTAAAAGCTATTATAAACACGTTCTAGCACTTCTAGAAATAGAGGAATGTAATGAGTAAACAGGTAGAGAAGCACAACAGAGAAATAAAAACTATTATAAAAGAACCAAATAGAAATGTTAGAACCAAAAACAGAACCTCTGAAATAAATCATTCACTGATGGGCTTTTAAGCAGATTGGAGACTGCAGAAAAGAGTCAGTAAATTGAAGATAGATCAACAGATATTAGCCAATCAGAAGAACAGAGAGAAAAAATGCTTAAAAAATGGACAGTCCCAGTGATCTGTGGGACTATAGCAACCAGGTCTAACAGATGTGTAATTGAGTTTTCAGAAGGACCAGAGGGAGGAGATTGAAGGGAAAAAATACTTGAAGAAATAATGGGCAGAAATATCCTGAGTTTGATTTTAAAAGAGCAACCTGAAGACCCAAGAAGCTAAGTGAAACCCAAGCAGGATAAATGCAAAGAAAGCCACACCGAAGCACACCAGAGCCAAGGTGCTGAAAATCAGATATAAAGAGGAAATGCTAAAAAGCACCCAGTGAAGACACACATTACATGTAGGGGAACAAGGATGTAAATGACAGTTAGCCTTGTCAGAAATGAACAGAGCCCAGAAGGCAGTGGAATGACATTTGTATTAAGTGATGAAAGAAAGAAAAGAAACTGTCAACCAGAATTCTATATCTTGAGAAAACATCCTTTAAAAATGATGGAAACTTAGATGTATAGGAAATAATTAAGAAGGTCAAAATGGTAAATATGTGGATAAATATAAAAGACTAGGCCGGGCACGGTGGCTCACGCCTGTAATCCCAGCACTTTGGGAGGCTGAGGCGGGCGGATCACGAGGTCAGGAGATGGAGACCATCCTGGCTAACGTGGTGAAACCCCGTCTCTACTAAAAATATATTTAAAAAAAAAAATTAGCCGGGCGTGGTGGCAGGCACCTGTAGTCCCAGCTACTCGGGAGGCTGAGGCAGGAGAATGGCGTGAACCCAGGAGGCGGAGCTTGCAGTGAGCCGAGATCGCGCCACTGCACTCCAGCCTGGGCGACAGCGAGACCCCATTCAAAAAAAAAAAAAAAAAAAAAAAAAGACTATTCTTTTTGTTGTTTTGAATTTGTTTATTTTTAAATGTTCAGTTTGAGAAGTTTGGGCTATGAATACATCTATGTAATCACCACCCAAAACAAGATATAGGATATTTACATTGCACCAGAAAGTTCCCTCATGCCTCTTTCCAGCCAAGCCCCCCTTCCTCTAAAGCAACCCCTTTCTTATTTCTATCACCATACATTAGTTTTACCTGTTCTTGGATTTCATATGGATATTTCATATGGATATTCTTCTGTGTCTGGCTGCTATTGCTCCACATAAGAGATTAATCCACAGTGCTGAGTGTATCTGTGGTTTGCTCCTTTTTATTGTTGACTAGCATTCCATTTGCATGAGTAACTATACACCACAATGCATTTATCTATTCTTCTGCTGGTAGACATTTGGGTGGTTTCCACTGTCTTGCTATTATAAATAAGGCTGTTATGAATATCCTTATTACAAGCCTTTTGTGGACATACATTTTCTCATTTCTCTCAGGTAAATCCCTACATATAGAATTGCTGGTCATAGGTTAGATGTGAGTTTAACATTAGAGAAAACACCAAACAGTTCTCCAAAATGGTTGTACCATTTTGCACCCTCCCCAGCAATCTTCGAGGGCCCCCAGTCCCTCTACATTCTTGCCAACAGTTGTCAGTAATTTTCTTGTTGTTGTTTTAGCCATTCTAGTAAGTGTGAAAAAGTATCTCATGATGGTTTTAACCTGCATTTCTCTGGTTGCTAATGATATTGAGCACTTTTTTTTTAAATGTAGATTTTTAGTAGAGAGAAGGTTTCACCATGTTAGCCAGGATGGTCTTGATCTCCTGACCTCGTGATCCGCCTGCCTCGGCCTCCCAAAGTGCTGGGATTATAGGCGTGAGCCACTGCACCTGGCCGAGCACTTTTTATGTGACAACTGGCTATCTGTGTATCTTCTTTTGTGAAGCATCTGTGGCCCATTTTCTATAGCGCTATGTGTCTTCTTATTGAATGGCACCTGCTGCCTTCACCCCAGCCCTTGGGCTGTCTCATGCTTGCCACATGTCCCAGCTGGCCCACCTCACTCCTTTGTGTTTCTGACCTGTCTTCTAAATCTCAGCACTTAAAGACTGACTCAGAATGGCCTAAGTCTACAGTCATGAAATGGAAAAATAGAAAGTAAATCTATTGCCAACATATAAAGTATTTTAAAAGTGCTGTTCTTAAGATAATTTTGAATGTCTGTTCCGCATAAAAGTATTCTAGGGGTTTTATTCAGGGATTCGTAAGCTATAATTCATGAACCCAGAGAATTTATAATCAGGTGAGAAAACATGCATGCCAGCAAAAGATTGTAACAGAAAATGAGGTAAGTGCTTTTTCCTTAAAATATTTGTCCTAGATGCTGTCTTAGGCCTTCACTTTCCATGATCTCTCTGATGATCACATCTACCCCTACAGCTTTAACTACCGCCTATAAACCACTCTCTCCCAATCTCTAGCCCTAATCTCTCTCTTATGAGCTCACCTCTTGGTGAACCACAGGCAGGACAACTCTCCATAGTCAAAAGTCTTATTTCCACCCACTGCACACTCCCCACCTCAAAGGAAAACAGAATAAAACATATCTCTGCTTCTCCTCCTATATGCCTATGTTAGTTCAAGTGCAGACTAAGCTTCTGTAACAGAAACCCCCAAACATAATGAAATAAATGATATAGAGGGATATTTTACTCCCATGTAATAGTCCAAAGTTGAGAGGCCTATGGGTGGCCGTGCTTCTCTGCTCCACAACGGCATCAGGGACTCATCGCCACTGTCCCTAGGTTGCTGTCCTCATGGATGGCTGAGAGTGATGCCCACAAAGGGCATATTTCAGCCTGAGGGAAAGAAAAAGAGAAAGCAAAGGGCCAGAAGTTTCCCTGTATGATCTAGAAGTTGCACACGTCACTTCTTCGCATCGCTTGGACCCAAGCGGAGTCACTTGCCTGCACGAAGCTTCCAAGGAGATTGGAAAATGGAGCCTCTAGTGGGGAAGCCATTTTGGTTAAAACTTGCAGACAATTATTCACAAAATAAAGAAAGGGAGATGAGGATGGCGGGGGTATTTAAAAGTTGAACCACAACTTTGTGGCTCAGTTATTGACATGCCACAATTTACAGAATAAGCTGATACTTGATCAGGGAGTCATCATCAGCTCTCTCCCTCCTCTCCTTCATACTTTACATCCAACAGGTCATCAGTTTGTTGATTATAATTCGGAAGTGTGTTCTAATTCTGCTTCTTCCTCGTTATTATTATAGTGACTTAGTCTTTCTTACTGCAAAAGCCTCCTCACTAGTCCTTACCCCTACCCTTGCCCCTAAGTCTACCCTCCTGACTGCCACCACTGGGGATACATTTGAAAAACAAATCTGACCTCCCCTCCCTGATTAAAATCTGTCAGTAACTAGAAACATGTTTTCCTCCAGCAGGAACACCAGTTGTCTAGCTGGAGGGTCTGGGGTGAGAGGGAAATTTACTTTTTATTGCATTCACTTTCATAATGCTTGAATTTTTTTTAGCATGCAAAAAATAAAAATCAAACCACTATGATAAAGAGATCCTTCTGTGACTTTCTATCATTCATAGGTTAGCTAGAATTCAGGCTTTTTAGCACAGCATCCTCGGACTGCTGTCTGCCCACCCACACACAACTCCTGCTACTCCCATAAGATAGCCACATGCCCCTTGGAAGTTCTGCCAACTTCTCCTGCCTCTTCCTAAACTGTTCTGTCCCTCTCTTCACTCCACCAACCTCCCCAGGCTTCCTGGAAGACTCAAGTCCACCATCCCCTCTGTCACACCCTCCCTGGGCTGTTCCGCAGATGCTTGCAGACCACAGGTGTATCATTCATAATCAAAGCTGCCATTTACTGGATGCCAATGAAATATCAAGGAGCATAAATGCATAGTTTCTGATGTTCACAATAACCCTGCAAGTTAGGTCATGTTATCTCTGTTTTACAGATGAGAATATTGAGGCTCAGAGAAACAGTCAATTGACTTGCCCAAGGCTAGAAGTTGTACAGAAGGGGGTTGACTTGAAGGTTATCAGGCTCCAAAACCATGCCTGTTTTTCCTACAAGCGCTGTGCCTCTCATGCATCCTCAGAGTTTTTGTTTTGTTTTAAACTCTGTTTCTCCACTCCAATCATAATGGCTCCCAATATTAGGACTGGATTTGTTGGTTCTCCCCCAACCCCCAATCCCGCCCATTACTCCCAGAGACACTGTCTTAAAGCGCAGGCATCAGCAACTTGTTCTTGTTTTTCAGCTCTCTCCTCCTGACAGGCTGGGCATTCAATGTTCAGGTCCAAGTTTACTTTCCTTCACTTTTTTCTTCCCATCAGAGCTTCACTGCAAAAGCCCCCATTTCTGCTCTGCCATCCATGTTCTCTCCCTTTTCTATCCCCAAGTCCTGTTTTTCCTTCTTAAATCATTCCCAGCAACAATGAGTTTATGAAGGGCTTCATCTGTCGTGTTGAGAAATGTATCCTCTGTTCTCAGATGATGTGAAGTCACGAAGGACTTGACCAGATGGGGCCAGATGCAGACACACAAGGCCCAGGAAAGGCTCAAAGTGTGGTCCTTCTTTACATTTACTCAACTTTTTTTAGTGAGATCAGGGGATAGACTGATTTTTTTCTTACTAAAAAATATTCACGGACACATTCATAGACTTAATATAGTTCCACTCCTTGAAGGAAAGTCAACAATCTAAAAAAAAAAAAAAAAAAAAAAAAATTGGCAAAAGCATTTTGTATTTTTCTGTGGGATTTTTCTCTTTTCTTTAGTGAGTTTCTAAACCAGGTAGTTTCTTAGGGGTGTCTTAGTCCATTTTGTGCTGTTATAATAGTGTCTGAGACTGGAATTGATAAAGAACAGAGATTTATTTCTTAAAGTTCTGGAGGCTGGGAAGTCCAAGGTTGAGGGCCTGCTTCTGGTAAGGGCCAACTTGCTGTATCATACCATGGCAGAAGGCAGAAGGAAAAGTGCAAGAGAGAGAGTGAGGGCAGGACAGAGAGAGAGAGAGAAGGGAAGGGGGGGTGAACTCATTCTTTTATCAGAAACTCACTCCCATGATAACCCTCTCCCATGATAATGACATTAATCTATCCATGGAGGGCAGAGCCCTCATGAGTCAATAGCCCCTTAAAGGTCCCACCTCTCAACACTGTTGCATTGGGGATTAAGCTTCTAATACATGCTTTTTGGGGTGATACATTGAAGCCATAGTAGGGGGTCATTTAAAGGGTTTTATTTTAGATAACAAATCACTCCATCCCAGGAAGTAACCCCACAGTATACAAAGATACATACAAATACCCCACACATATACAGACAAAGTGCATATCAAAGTACATTCAACAGAGAGCAGTTGGAATGACAAGGAATCTTCTTCCATTCCACTCACTGTTCTCCCTGGTGGAAACAGGACAATTTGCTTGCGGCCACATTTGCAGGGAGTTACGTGTAGACCCCAGAGTTCTCCAGAGTATCAGGCAGAGTACTATCAGCAAGCAGAAACCACACCAGATATTCTACCAGTGAGAATTTAATATAAAGAATTGTTAATTAGGCATTTGAAAATCAAAAAGAGAACTGTAAGTTATCATGAATGTAGCAACTGTAAGAAGCATCTGGGGTACTCCAGAAGAGGTTGGAATTATTTAATATTAAAACTTAGAAGCTTGGCTAAGGCACTGTATGGGAATCTCAGACTGACAAGGGGCCATTGGTCTGCTGATGCTCATGTCTCTGAGCCTGGGGGAGGGATTCCAGGGGCTCAGATCCAGACCCAAAAAGAAGGAGCCAGGTGTCTGCTGAGGGAGCTGGGAGAAGGGATTTCCATGCAAGGAAAATCACAGGTACAAAGGCCCTGAGGCTCTTAAGCATCAGAACCACTTGGAGGGTTTGTGAAAATGCAGATTCCTGTGTCCCACCTCCAGTGTTTCAGATTCAGGGGAAGAGGGTGGAGCCCAAGAATTTGCATTTCAACATGCTTTCAGGTGCTGCTAATGTTGTTGGTCTGGGGATCCTCTTTTGAGAACCATGGGCTTAAAAGTGTTCAAGAAATGGCAAAGTGTGGCTGGAGCAGAGTGAACAGAGGAGAGGACCGAGAAATGAAGTCAGGAGGCTACAGAGTCCAGATGGTGCAGGACTTGGTGTTGACCCTGAGGGAGGTGAGGGCTTTAAGCAAAGGAGCAACATGCTCCATCTATAGTCTTCAGAGTCTCTTTGGCTGCTGTGCTGAGACTAAATGGTACAGGAGACAAGGACTGGAACAGTGGAGAGAAAACAGTTGGGGCCATTGCAGTTATATGGGTGAGAGATAGTGGTGGCTGCAGCCAGGGTGGTGGTGAGGAGGGGAGATGTGGCCAAATTCCAGATGTAGTGAAAAGGCAGAGCTGACATGGCGTGATGGCAGTAATTTGAAAGTCAGTGGGAGATAGGGAATTGGCAGGGACAGGAGACCTGTGTTTGTTTTGTAAGGAAGACTATAAAGAGGGAGAGAAATGGAGGGTAACCACATAGCTAGAGGACATCATAGGAAGGAAGGCTGTGCTTTTGTGTGGTCTTGTTCTGCTTGGGAAAGATGAGAGAGACACCACCATTTGTAGAGGCTGTGTGTATGGAGACCGAGTGAAACCCCTAGTGCCAGAGGGAATCACAGGGAATGAGGCGCAGGAGAAATTGAGAAGGTGCACCAGGCTGAACGACATCCCCGATGATGTCCTCGTTCTAGTCCCCAGAGCCTGAGAGTGTGTTACCTCCTGTGGTTAATGGACTTTGCAGGTATGATTAACTCAAGGATCTTGAGATGGGGAGAGTATCCTTTGGGGCCCATTGGAATCATAACGCTTCTTGTAAGAGGGAAGTTATAGTCTCAGAGATGGAGAAAAAGATGTGAGGATGGAAGCAGAGGTCACAGAGAGATTTGCTAATTTGCAGATTCTGCACTGTTGGTGCGTCTGATGGAGGAAGGGGCCATGAGCCAAGGAATACAGGTGGCCTCGAGGGGCTGGAAAAGGGGAGGAGATGTATTCTCCCAGGAGCCACCAAAGGGAGCACACCCCTGCTGACACCTTGATTTGAGCCTAGTGAGACCAGTTCAGCCTTCTGACCTCCAGGACTGTGGGGTCATAAAGAGGAGTTGTTTTAAGCCCCTAAGTTTGTGGGAATTTGTTAGAGCGGCCACAGGAGACTCCTAGAGAGGTCACAGGTCCAAGAGTGTGAGAAATGTTCATCAAGGAATATCACCTTGAATAAGACACTTCTAGAAGGAAGATTTTTTTTAGTTTCAGAATGAGGAACAGGAGAACTTTGTGCCTGTTGACTTCAGTTTTCCCAGTGAAGTAGGCTCCAAGGGCACATGCCCTATTGGGGCATTTTGTAGCTGAGGAAGTTGAGGCCCAGAGCTAGGTGACTTGCCCTAGGTCACACAGCCACCGAAGACCAGAGGTGGATTCAATCCCAGGTGCTCTGCCTCCTGAGCCCACACTGTTGACCACTTCACCACAGAGTCTCTTCTGAGCAAAGAAAAGGGAGCCTTCAAAATGATAGATGGGGTGGCTCATGCCTGTAATCCCAGCACTTTGGGAGGCCGAGGCGGGCATATCACTTGAGGTCAGGAGTTCCAGACCAGACTGGCCAACATGGTGAAACCCCATCTCTACTAAAAATATGAAAATTAGCCAGGTGTGGTGGCACGTACCTGTAATCCCAGCTACTCAGGAAGCTAAGGCAATCGCTTGAACCTGGGATGCAGAGGTTGCAGTAAGCCAAGATCGCACCACTGCACTCCAGCATGGGTGACAGAGTGAGACTGTGTCTCAAAAGAAAAGAAAAGAAATGATAGATGTTGGCTGGTGGAGATGGCGTGGTAGAGCCATTCCTGCAGACTCTGGAGGTCCTGGCTGCTGGCTGTGGACAGGATCTGAAGGTTGTGGTGTTGAGCAAGCCATTCTTGCAGATGTGGAAGGTGCCTGCAGGGAGGCTGGGAACAGGTGTGGAGAGGATGGCTGTGAGCAGGTGCCTGAGAGCAGAAAGGGATCACTCTGTGACTCTAAGAGATGTGGAGGATGAGAAGCTGAAGGCGGAAGCCTGGACGCAAATTCAGTAACCTGAGACTCCACTAGCCAGGAGGGCACAGCCTCGGACCCAAGTGTGAACAAACAGTTCTAAGGCCAGGAGTTGGGGCTCAAGCCAGGGAGAGAGAACAGGAAGATCTAGAATTCAGACAGGTAGGAGAGTCAGAGTGGTAGCCCTGGGCAGGTCCCTGTAATCAGTGATAGGGCACTGTCTGCCCTCTGCTCTGTTTTTAAGCAGGCTTCCTGGCACAAGTGATAAAGGCTGTTGGTATTCCACACACCAGAGCTGGCAGGGCTCTGTGGTCCAGAGTCCTGAGTATGGAGACCTAGGGCCTTGTGATTCCAAGGGTGGTCCCTAGGGCAGCAGCGTTACTATACCTGGGGGCTTGTTTGAAATGCAGACTCTCAGATTCCACCCCAGCTAATTCACAACCTGAATTAGCGTCTGCATTTTAACAGGATCCTCCGATAATTGGTATTGCAGTTTAAGAAGCACTGTCTTTGCTTACAGCAGTGGTTCTCAAAGTGTGGTCTCTGGACCAGCAGCATTAGCATCACCTGGGAACGTGTTAGAAATGCAGATTCTCAGCCCCTGCTGAATCAGAAACTCTGGGTATAAGGCTTAGAAATCTGTTTTAAGCAGCCGTGCTAATTCTAATGCATGCTCGAGTTTGAGAAGCACTGGCTTGGGACAGGATGATGTGGCAGTTATAAGCATAGATTTGAGATTCCACAGATTCAGGTGGACTTGGTTCTGCGGCCAGATTCCTCTTTTTTCATTTGGGAAAATTAAGCAGGAATCACACCTACTTCACAGAACTTTTGTGACGTTCAATAACCCTCTCTACACAGAGGACACAGTAGAGCAGCCAGCACAGAATGGGGGCTCAGTACCCATTAGCCGTGAAGCCATCAACAGTGAATGCCTCAGCTAATATTTATTGAATTACTAGTAGAGGCCAGGCATGGTGCTGAGCACTTACTATGAATTATCCCATTTAAACCTCACGGTACCCCTAGGAGGGAAGTCCTGGTGCAATCCCCATTTTATAGATAAGGACAGTGAGGCTTAGAGGGCTTAACTCCTTGCACAGGAGCATCAGCTGGTAAGCAGTGAACAGGCCTCAAGCTCCAGTGCATTGGACACGAAAGCCCATGCTCTTAGACACTTGTGCTTTACTTACCGCAGCACTGGGAGAAATGCCATAGCTGGAGGCATCCCCAGTAACGCATTTCACACCAGGTAATCGCGTAGGCTACCCTTAAAATTATAATCTTTGCACACTAGTATTTCCACCCCATTGAGGATTTCCATGTCCAGCCCTGTTTCCTGCCCTGGGGTCTGGGTGATGCCTCATCTAGTCCCAATTTGTTTCTGTTTTCCCTCCAACTCACCATTCTTTCTGGCCTCACGTCCTGAAACTCCTCAGTCCGTGCTCCTTCCACTTGACCATCAGTGACCTTGGCAAGGGGCAGGGCCAGCCAGCTGCCGTGCTGGGGGCTTCGTGAACATAAATACATTTAATCCTGGCCTCTGCTCCATGAGGTTGCATTACCTTCATTTTCTAGTTAAAGATCGCTTCTCTAAATGTCCACTCTGTCTTTGTGACTAAGTTAGAACAGTCTGCCTGCTGGCAGGAAGCCAGGGCTGCATGGAGAAACCGCAACCATGGGTGCAGCAATTCCCGTGAATGCTGTCCTGTTCTAGATGCATTTCAGGAGGAGACAGTTACCAATGAAATGGGATTCACACCTGCAGTAGGGACGCACACCCATTAGCCAGGACATCCAGCATCTGAAGGTTGGACACTGTCCTGGAAGGGGTGTGGCTTTCCAATGCCGCTGTCTCAGACAGGCCTGCCCTTTGGGAACAGGCCACCTCCCACCTTTTGAGGACTCTGCAGGAAGGTATCTCCTTGCTTTGTTTCAAGTCAGCACATATTTATGTAAATGTGCCATATGCTTGGCATTGCATCAAGTGATGGGAATCTGTAGTTGAAGGCAGCCCAGCTGAGGTCTAGCCAGGGCAGTGTACAGACATTTTTATTAGCCGTTGCCATCAACACACTCTTGGGCTATTGATAACTGCCTGAAAGCCTTGCTTCTTCTGTGTCTATGCCTAAAAGTTCCTAGGTGGAAACAATTCAAGGTGATCTCTTTTGTTCCTAGGAATCCATTTGATGTATTTGGTTTTAATCAGGAGAAGCTGAGATGAGTTGATAAGGAAAATCATGCCTTTCCTGGTTAAAGTTAGGTTCTGTAGATTTAAAACATAAATCCATTCCTGTGCAAAATTAAAAGCCATAAACTGATGAGTAATCAAGAAAATCATATGGCCAGGTGCCGTGGCTCACGCCTATAATCCCAGCACTTTGGGAGGCTGAGGCAAGTGGATCACTTGAGCTCAGGAGTTCGAGACCAGCATAGGCAACATGGTGAAACCCCATCTCTACCAAACTACAAAAAATTAGCCAGGTGTGGTGGTGCGTGTCTGTAGTCCCAGCTACTAGGGAGGCTGCAGTGGGACGATCACTTGAGCCTGGGAGGCAGAGTTTACAGTGAGTTGAGATTGCACCACTGTACTCCAGCCTCAGTGACAAAGTGAGACCTCATCTCAAAAAAAAAAAAAAAAAAAAAACAGAAAAGAAAGAAAGAGAGGTGCCTCCCACATCCTGTGGAAAATATGCTTTGCATTTGACAACCTAAAAAAAAAAGGTATAAAATTTTGAACCTATTACCATCAAATGCATTTAGATTTATTATCTAGCAGCCATTTGGTCTCCTACTCACCTAAGAGCAAATAAGGTCACCCAAACTATGGGATAGAGGAATAAAGTTAGCAACAGGCTGTGGAAAGAGGCCCCTCCAAGCTGTGAAGCTTATTAAATGATTGGGTCACGGGAGTTCATTTTTTAGAACCCCACAGGGCAATTCTACATAGCGAAGAGTGGTCGCAAACTTAAACTTTTGCCTGTGTTTAAACATTTTTCAGTCATTTTTTAAAAGCTCTTTCTAAAAGGGATGTTCAACATGGAGATGATGGTACCTTACAATTTATTGTAACAAATATTCATTTGAAATAAAATTAAAAATCATTTTTCGATGCCACTTTGCACAGGAAAAAAAGAATTAAAACTAGTAAATGACCACTGCAATCACAGGGAGCTATTATCTGGCCTTTCCACTGCCTGGGCCTTCTGGATGGCCCCCATGTAGTGTATTATATGAACCGGTGCCGTGGAGATCTAAAAACTCTGCAAGGCCAAATTAACCTGGAGGAAAGGAAGAAATGGGCTCTCTGCAAAACCATTTCCTGTTAAAGCCATTTCCTATTTCTGGGCAGTAGTGTTATTAGTTCTCACTTGGACAGCATTTTTTTTTCTTTGCAAAAACTCATAATTATAACCATCCTCTTAAATCCATTTCCCCTTTCTTCCTTTGCCTCCATAAATCATTCTTGTATTTTTCTCCTCTCAGACCAAGAAGGTTATAACCTTGCAATTATATTCGCACACAGGATCAGTCATTATCCATTTGTTGAAATGCTTATCCTCTAGTTTAAGAATGCATAAAATGCGGCCAGGCGCAGTGGCTCACGCCTGTAATCCCAGCACTTTGGGAGGCTGAGGCAAGTGGATAGCTTGAGTCAAGGAGTTCAAGACCAGCTGAGGCAACATTGAGAAACCCTGTCTCTACAAGAAAATACAAAAATTAGCCAGGTGTGGTGGCGCACACCTATAGTCCCAGCATCGGTGGTGGGAGGATCATGTGAGCCCAGGAGGTGGAGGCTACATTGAGCTGTGATCACACCACTGCACTCCAGCCTTGGTGATAGAGGGAGACCGTGCCTCAAAAAAACACAAAAAAATCCCAAAAGAGTACATAAAATGGCCAAGTATTTATTACTAAAAAAGAGCTTTAAACTAATCAGGATTTTTATTCTGCTTTTCCTTATATTTCTTTGTTTCCTTTCTTCCAAAGCCTATGGCAGAATAACAGTATTTTTATTCTTCAAAAGATCATTACTGAGGCTGGGCACAGTGGCTCACGCCTGTAATCCCAGCACTTTGGGAGGCTGAGGTGGGAGGATTACTTGTGGTCAGCAGTTCTAGACCAGCCTGGCCAACATGGTGAAACCTTGTCTCTACTAAAAATACAAAAAGTAGCCAGTTGTGGTGGCAGGCACCTGTAATCCCAGCTACTCAGGAGGCTGAGGCAGGAAAATTGTTTGAACCTGGGCTGCACAGAGGTTGCAGAGAGTTGAGATTGCATCACTGCACTCCAGCCCCGGTGACAGGGTGAGACCCTGTCTCAAAACACACACACACATACACACACACACACATTACTGAGATTTGAACACCTGGACTGAGTCCTGGCTGGTCTCTTTCTAGCTGTGTTAGCTTAGATGAGTCACTGAACCCCTCCAAGTCTCTATTTCTTCTAGTAAATCGGGGAAAATGCCTGCTTCACCCATCTTTGCAATATGCAGTGAAGGTTAAGCAAATTCATATTGTGTGTTAAGAACCTTTATAAACTATGAAACTCATACAGATGCCAGGCATTGATATTGCTATGAATTCCTCATGTCTCTGGGACATGAAGTGATTCTGCAAAAGCATGTTTGTCCTGTAATTGAAGCTTATCTCTTCAGGGGCCCATTTTGGGAGGAAATTATAATAAAAACTGGTACACCTTTCCCTGTTAGCTTTAACAGACAATAGTGGATGTAATAGATACGCCTGCATCATCACAATACCCATAGAATTTTAGGATGCTAGGACAGAAAGGGGCTGAATACTGAAGGTGCCCAACCTCCTCGTTTGACAGATGAGAATGCCGGGCCCCTGAGAGGCCTGTGCCTTGCTGAAGCTCCCACGGCTGGTGTGGACGGAGCCTGGGCCGGAGGCTCCTGCCCCGCCTCTCCTGCCTGGCTTCTGCTTTGTCCTTCTCCCTCCTCTGACCACTCCCCTTCCTGGACTTTTCACTTTTCCCACCCACCCCTTCTAATCTCTCTTTATCGGGAAACTCTGACCTGCAGGATTCAGTGTACAGTAAGTTCTTTAAGAAAGAAGGCGGCCAGGCGTGGTGGCTCACGCCTGTAATCCCAGCACTTTGGGAGGCCGAGGCTGGTGGATCACGAGGTCAGGAGATGGAGACCATCCTGGCTAATGCGGTGAAACGCTGTCTCTACTAAAAATACAAAAAATTAGCCGGGCGTGGTGGTGGGCGCCTGTAGTCCCAGCTACTGGGGAGGCTGAGGCAGGAGAATGGCGTGAACCTGGGAGGCAGAAGTTGCAGTGAGCCAAGATCGCGCCACTGCACTCCAGCCTGGGCAACAGAGCAAGACTATGTCTCAAAAAAAAAGAAAGAAAGAAAGAGAGAGAGAGAGAGAGAGAGAGAGAGAGAGAAAGAAAGAAAGAAAGAAAGAAAGAAAGAAAGAAAGAAAGAAAGAAAGAAAGAAGAAAGAAAGAAAGAAAGAAAGGAAGGGAGGCTGGGTGCAGTGGCTCACACCCATAATCCCAGAAATTTGGAAGGCCAAAGCGGGAGGATCGTTTGAGCCCAAGAGTTACAGGCTGCAGTGAGTCATGATTGTGCCACTGCACTCCAGCCTGGGTGACAGAGCAAGACCCTGTCTCTAAAAAATAATAATAAAAATAAATAAAATTTAGTTTTTTTAAAAAAAAGAAAGAAGGGGTGAGATTTCAATGCAGCACTTCTGACATGGATTAGGGGGATCTGGAGGCCTCTGTAGTCATCCAGTTTGGGGTCTGTGTTCTCAAAGTTTGGCTCACAGGGAAGGAAAGCATCAGTGCCCTTTAAAATGCCACCTTGATAAGAAATATTTATGTATTTTTTACATCCCATCCCAGACTCCTAATGCCCAAAATGCCCTTCACCTTAGTACAGCCAAATCTCAAATATCCTTTCACAAACTGTTTACAGACCCTCAGGGAGAAAAACACAACTATTAACCTACCCCACTGCACTGGGGGAGTTTAATAACTAGAGTCCATCCTGAGGCTCCATGCTTTTAATAACTCAATACCGTATAAAATACACCACAGCATGTGAACCAGGTGATACCATCACTAATCATGAAAGGCTTATCAAAATTTAGCAGTCTTGAATTTTATATTTTTCATACTAACTGACAACCTCCAACATCCAGAAACGCCCTTCCTGAGGATTGTGACCCAGAGGGGAATTCCACTGTAAGATTACTGTCTGTCCTGCACCTCCCTCATCCCATCCATAAGCAAGTCAATTTGTCTTTGCCCCCCAAATGCATCCCCCATCAATCCATTCCTCCCCATGCAACAGCCTGAGTCCAAGTCATCACTGAATCTCACCACCTGGGCTCCAAACACATTCTCCTCACTGATTGCCTCGCTTCCATCCTTGCCTCCTACAGTCTATTCTCCATGCAACTACCAGCGGGATTTAAAAGCTTCATTCGTTCCTGTTATCCCCTGTTTGATACTCTCTGGGGACTTTCCACTGTTACCTGAGCATAACCCTAACTCTTTTGAGGGGCCACAGGCCCTGCATGATAAGTCCCTACCTTCCTCTGGAACTTCACCTCCTTCTGCTCTCCTCCATGGGCACTCAGGCCCCACTGGTTGTCTTTCTCTCCGCAGTATGCTAGAATTTTTCCCATCTTAAGACCTTGGCACTTGCAGTTCCTTCTAACTGGGACTCCCTTTGCCCATCTCTCCACGTTCTTCTCTGTCATTCAAGTCTGTTTGAATGGTGTCTTCTCCGAACAGCCTTCTTTATCCACCCCAGCTGAACTTGCCTTCTCCTTTCCCCAGTCTTTCCCTAGCCTTGCTTCTGTTTCACTTTCTTTACTGCACTCATCTAAAGTTTTTACTATCTGAAATTTTGCTTCCTGGCAGGGCGCGGTGGCTCACACCTGTGATCGTAACACTTTGGGAGGCTGAGGCAGGCAGCTCACTTGAGGTCAGGAGTTTGAGACCGGCCTGGCCAACATGGTGAAACCCCATCTCTACTAAAAATACAAAAATTAGCTGGGCTTGGTGGCGCGTGCCTGTAATCCCAGCTACTCGGGAGGCTGAGGCAGGAGAATTGCTTGAACCCAGAAGGCGGAGGATGTTGTGAGCCAAGATCACATCACTGCACTCCAGCAACAGAGCGAGACACCATCTCAAAAATAATAATAATAATAAAATAAAATGAAATTTTGCTTCCTACATTTTTTGCTCATTTATTTGCCCGCCATGACAGCGTCTGTTCTCCACTATGCCAAGAACTATGCTTGTCACACAAGAGGTGACATAAAGTCAACACCAGTTTATTGACTGTTGGCCTGCCTATCTGAACACAGATACAAAAATGAGGATAGCAACTGTCCTTGCCCACCGCTGCGGGAGACAGACAGGTAAAGAGATGTGTTGCAGTTTACAACAGTGGTTGTTTTTAGGAAGCTAAGGTGAGGCATTGTCCTCCCTCCCAGTATTACCACACGGGCGCATCGTGGAGGCCCCCACTGGAGGAGTGGACAAGAGGAGAGGCCTCAGCTTATGCTCCAGCCCCTGCTCTGCAGGCCCAGCCCCCCACACATTGATCTTAGGTCACTTAGTTCCTCTTTCTGAGCCCCTGCCTGCTCTTTGCAAATGGATTAGGCTACTTACGGGACCCCTAGTAGGCTTACTGTGGGTAACGGTATGAGGCAGGTGCTTGGCACCCAGGAAGCACTCGCAGCTGCCACCTGTGATTTTCACAGCGCCAGCTCCCTTTTGGTCACCAGGCCCTAGAGATGCTGCAGGGACCTGCAGAGATGACAAGAGTCCCGGTGACTCCTGTTCTTTCACTCTTGGTCCATTAACTTTCTGTTGTTTTTCTTTTTGAGATGAAGTCTTGCTCTGTCACCCAGGCTGGAGTGCAGTGGCATGATCTCGGCTCACTGTAACCTCTGCCTCCCGAGTTCAAGCGATTCTCCTGCCTCAGCCTCCCAAGTATCTGGGATTACAGGCACGTGCCACCAAGCCCGGTTCATGTTTGTATTTTTAGTAGAGATGGGGTTTCACCATGGCCAGGCTGGTCTCCAACTCCTGACCTCAGATGTTCTGCCTGCCTCAGCCTCCCAAAGTGCTGGGATTACAGGCGTGAGCCACCGTGCCCTGCCATGGTCCATGAACTTTCATCCTTCATTTTCAGCCGTTCCTTTCTCACTTCTTAACATTGTCATCAAAAATCAGTAATTAGAGAGAGTAGGGCTCTACAGGGTAGTGTGTCCGGGATCCCAGGCAGTTGTGTTTCATGCAACCCACCCTGACCACCTTGCGGATGTTCCTGTGGCCTAACAGGTTTGGACAAAGACATTTGCCACCAGGGGGCATTTTTCAGGCAGCACAGCTCCGCCTGGTGGTCACAGGTTTGTTACAAGGATCTGTGCCACCAAAAAATAAAAACTTCACTGCATAAAGATGCTCATAATATTTAATCCCATGTAATTTTACACCTAGGAATGTATCCTAAATGAAAAAAGCAAAATGATATATGGGTGAACATGTTTGTTGCATTTGTCTATAATGGCAAATCTTGGAAACAAACTAATTGTGCAATAATGAGAGAATATAAATTGTGTTACATGAACATGAGAATATAAAGTAGCCGTAAAATGTTAGGTAGGAAGACATGGGAAATTCCTAACACGATATTAAGAATTCACGCCACTGAAATGCTATGAAGGGATTACACAATTTAAATTTTCATTTTCTTTGTGTAGTGACATTAAGGGTAATTTTTTAAATTAAATTTTGTCCTTGACAGTTATTTTGTCTTTTCAATTACTCCCAATCTCTTGAAGAAACAACTTAATCTTTTATCTAACTGTGATATTGTCTTTCATCAGTATGTAATGATAGTGACTATTATATAGTGACCTAAATATGTATAATGTGCATGTAAATATGTAAATAATATATACTATGTGTGTGTATATATAATGGTAACATGTATATATATTATATATACACACAAAGTATTGGTTCATCATTTATTTTATAGCTATTATAAAGCATTCGCTATGACCTAAAAGGCCACATAATATTCTTATTTAAGATTTTATTACGAGCTGTAGAGCCAGATAGTTCTCTTTTGTTTCAGTCTAGTTCCGTAACCACCTATTTTGGCTGCCTCTTTGGAAAACCAATGTAAAGTTACAATTATGCAGAAGACACTTGGGACAGTCGTTGAGAGCAAATCGATCTTACTCGCTGAGTGTTCTCCTACTCAATTTATGAACTGTGGTTGAAATTAAGCTTGTCTTATAAATGGTTCCAACAGCAATTTTACTCTGCTGTTGTTTCAAGGATCACACTACATCTTACTGGCTTACACTAAGAAGTTGGTAGATTGATATCTTTATGTATTATATATGCCGGAGGATGTTCAGAATGCAGTTTTAATAATATTTTAGGTATTTTTATATCAGATGTGTGTGTATTATTCATTGTCAATAAACATCAGTTATTTAAAACTGTACAACAGATTATAATCCTACTTTTGCTTTTCAAATCTATGCTTATAAATTAGAAATGTTATATTCTCTTGGCCAATCATAATTTGATTATTTGAAAATTTATTTTCTCAGCTCCCTAGATTGTAGGGGTTTATGATAGTGGTGTCTGCCTTTCACTCTAAAGGATTAAATGTTTTTACCTGAGTAGAAATAATGAAAGTGAAACTCCAGGTGTTGTCTAATGCTATTAAATTAGATTACATTAATCTCTGTCTGAAAAGTGCCCAAATAGATAGACTTCTGAAGGTTTACTAGAGGCAACAGGATATTTCTTTCTTTAGGGACTCCATTATTGGAGCCATTTCCCCTGGTGCCAGCTGCTCTTATTATCCAATGTTTTCTACAGGCCTAGGGCTTACAACAGAGAGCCATTGGAAGAATGTAAGCATCACCTCTCATTTTATAATAGCAATTGGGAATTTGGGGATTGGAGCTATATGTGCAAAAAGTGATTACTTTGCCACTTTATAGACAGCAAAACTGAGGTGTACTCAGTTTGTGATTTATTTAAGACAACAGTGCAGTTCAGGGACAGCCCTAGAATGAAACCCAATCATTTCTGAGCCTCTAGTAGAGTGCCTGGTCCATGAATCGTCCTATCACTGACATGGATAAAACTAAGTGAAATTGAACTTTTACCAGAACTTTTGAAAACCCAGACTTCTCTTTAATTATGACAATAATTTTAAAAATCTTTTTACTTCTAAGTCATGCAAACAATAAATAGGGATTTAATGAAATATATATCATGACAGGAATTCAATATACAGTGAATCCCGTACCTTGGCACCCAACCTCCCAAAGGAGAAAGAGTAGAAATATAGATAGATTTTTATCACAAATGTAATTTTACAATTACACTGTTTTGCATGTTGCCTTTTCTTGGTTTAACAATATATTACAGAGGTCATTCCATGATACTACAAAAAGATTTGCCTTATTTTTTTACTGGTTACCTATATCCCATTGGCACAGGATTCAACCTATATGTGTACTGGATTTCTCATCATAATTTGAGTAGCCCCCTACTAGTTCCCTAAGGCAAATCATGCTATAGTGGTTGTCCTTGACTCAGATTTTTGTGCACTTGTGAAATTATTGTATTAAAAGATATGTGTCATTTAATTTTTTCATCAATGTAAATAAGTTGTTTTTATTCATTTATATGTGTTTTGTCTGTTTTATTCCACCTACACAAGTCAACTTATTGCCTTCATCTTCTGGAGTTAAAGCTACTGATATTGGCACGTGATAAATAATTTTTTCCCATGCAAAACAGTGCTTTCTAAAAACAAAATAAATGATTAGCATTTTTCTTATTATTTTCATGTGAGTTTTATGTGCTCAATGTATCTCTAGCTAAGAAGTGGTAAGAATGATTCCTAGGTTCCACGTACAGCCATGCACCACATAACAACATTGCAGTCAACAACAGACCTCATGTATAAAGGTGGTCCCACAAGGTTATAATGCAGCTGAAAAATTTCTATCACCCGGTGACGTCAGAGCCTCATAGCACAATGCATTACTCACATCTTTGTGGTGATGCTGGTATAAACAAACCTAATGTGCTGCCAATCGTATAAAAGTCTAGCACATATAATTATGTTTAGTACATAATACTTGATAATATAAATGACTTTGTTACTGGTTTCTGTATTTACTATGCTATATTTTTATAATTATTTTAGAGGGTGCTCCTTCTATTTATTATAAAACAAAATTTACTGTAAACATCCTCAGGCAGGTCCTTCAGGAGGTACTGCCGAAGAAGGCATTGTTTTCCTAGGAGATGACAGCTCCATGGATGTTACTGCCCCTGAGGACCTTCCAGTGGGACAAGATGTGGAGTTGGAAGATGGAGATATTGATGGTCCTGAGCCTGTGTAGGCTTACGCTAATATATGCATTTGTGTCTTAGTTTTTAACAAAAAAGCTTAAAAAGTAAAAAAGTAAATAAAAATTTTAAAAATAGCAAAAAGCTTTTAGAATAATGATATAAAGAAAAACCATGTTTGAACAGCTTTACAGTGTATGTGCATTTTAGGCTAAGTGTTATTACAAAAGAGTCAAAAAGTTTGAAAAAATCAAAAAGTTTGTCAAGTAAAATGGTTATGGTAAGCTGAAGTTAACTTATCTTGAGCACAGAAAAAATTTTTTAAATAAATTTAGTGTAGCCTAAGTGTATGGTGTTTCTAAAGTCTATAGTAGTGTACAGTCATGTCGTAGGCCCTCATATTCACTCATCATTCACTGACTTACCCAGAGGAGCCTCCAGTCCTGCAGGCTTCATTCGTGGTAAGTACCCCGTGCAGGTGTACCGTTTTTTATCTTTTATACCGTATTTTCACTGTACCTTGTTAATGTGTAGATATGTTTAGATTCACAAATACTTAGCATTGTGTTATAACTTCCTACAGTATTCAGTACAGTAACATGCTCTACAGGTTTGTAGCCTAGGAACAGTAGGCTACACCATATGGCCTAGGTGGGTAGTAGGCTATGCCTACACTCCATGATGTTTGCACAATGATGGAATTTCCTAATAAAGCATTTGTCAGAACGTATCCCCATCATTAAGCAATGCATGACTGGATATCCATATATGTATATATGTATGTGTGTGTGTATATACAACAATGTTGTGGTAGAGTTTTCATTGTTGTTTTATTTTGCCAGCATTTATCTTCACCATTGTTATCTAGAGTTTTAAAATCAGAATATGAACTTTCCTTCTATAAAAACATCTACATTTATCCTCTGAGATATATTCCATGTTATGTTAGTTTTTTAAAAATGTTCTTCCTCTCTTTTGGTAAAAATTTTATTGAGATATAATTCACATACCATACAACCCACCCATTTAAAGTATACAATGTGGTGGTTTTCAGTATATTCCGAGTTCTGGAAAACTGTCACCACAATCCGTTTTAGAACATTTTCATCACCCCTGAAAGAAACCCAGATTCTTTATCTCCCACCCATAATGCTGCCATTCCTGTCATTTAAATTTTGAAAGATACCTTTTCCCTCCAAGGCAGCTGTATCAGTTATATTTCACCTGGAGTCCATCGAGTGACAGTTTCCTTATACTCTTCCTGTATTATCAGAACATTTCATCTTTATCAGCCTTGTAGGTGAAAAATGATTGCCTGCTTCCATTTGCAAGGGCACTGACCGTCTTTTCATGTTCCTTGGCCATTTGTGTCACCTCTCAGTGAGCTTCTTGGTAAACCTAAATAAAAGCAAACACGTCGATGTCACTGCTTTAGTTATCCCATCCACAGGTACATGATACGTGAGGCAAAAGCCACTATGAAGCTACTGCACATTGAATTTTAGAGGAAAGAGCACTTTGCAGACAGGCCCCGTGCACTGGGAAGTCCACATGGAGCTTGTTCCCTGGGCTGCCCTAGTAAGCAGCAGGAGCCTGTGTTTTTGTCTGTAGGGTGACTCTGTGCTTTCTCTCAATGTAGATAAAATTCTTGCTTCTCTACTTGACTTAATTTGACTTTGTGTCAATCTGTCAATCACCGTTTTTTAATTGACATTCTATGGTCTTTGTTCTATTCTCTCAACACCCAGTCATCTCAGGATAAACCTATCTTTATATATCTACCTCTTACCTCTTCTGTGATTCCTAAGAGCTTTGTTCGCTAGCTCAACTCCCTGGTGGAATCCTGATTACTTTTTCTTAGTTGGAGGGTCTTTAGGGAGAGCTGGAGCTCAAGTAAGCTGGGGTCACAGAACTCCTGGGAACAGGCATGTCCTCACCCCTGCCACCACACCTGAGCCACATTGCCTATCAGTCATTGTTCATTAAGTTCCTTGTGTGGGGACTGTAGCCTCCAGTGATCAGAGGAAGGGGAGGACCCTGGGGGTCCCCTGCCACAACCTCAGTACAAGGTACCACAAAGTCTCTGACCAAGTCTGCCTTTCATACTAACAATTATTAGCAGACAAGCAAAATGTCAGCTTCCTACCTGTGCTCTGAAGCTTGGTGCATTCCATCTCTTTGTTCCTTAGAAATACCTCACCTAAAAGATCTACTTGCAGCAGATGTGACAATTATATATATATATATAATTGGTCCATTTTGGGTATCAAATTGGACCATTTTTAACACCTTGTCTTCTATACCACAAAATTATTTTCAGCATCACCATGTAATAATCAGTAATACACATTATTTTCCTGACTCACTACATAAATAATTTAAAAAGAAGAAATTTCCATTTTCACGATAATATTTAAATTTATTAATTGAGAAGAATTCAGTGCTACTTCTGTAATATTCCTGCCAAACAGGCGTAAGCTCAATGGGATAAGAAGAAAACATCAGATGCACTAAATTCAGAAACATTCTACAAGATTCCTGGCCAGTTATCTTTAAAATAGTGTCCAGGTTCTAAAAGTCAAGGAAAGACTGAGGAACTGTCCCAGCCTGAAGGAGACTAAGGAGACAGGAGCCTCCTTTGGTGCAACTTGTGATTCAGGGCTGGATTCCTTTTCTAGAAAGGACGTCATCGGAGTAACTCGTGAAACTGAAGTAGGTCTGAGCACTGGGCAGCACTATTGTAGCAATGTTTCTTTCCTGATTTTCATGACAGTGCTGTGGTTAAGTTGGGGAAAGCCCTTATTTGTAGGGAATGTACATGGGGAGATATGGGGTTCATGTTCAGCAGGTCAGCATCTTACTCTCAAATGGTTCCAATTATACAATAATGTCCTTGTACTGTACTTCTATGTTTTCTCTGTGTGATTTAAAAAATAAAAAGCCCTCAAGAGTTCAAAAACCTGAAAGGTAAGTCACTGTAGCAATTGTTCAGAACTTAGAGCAACAAAAGCCTTTTTTGAGGAGGAGTCTTTTTCCATCAATATTGTTTAGAATTATTGGTGCACGGCGCTAATCAAAAGCCAGGGGTCTTTTAAAGTCAGTTTGGTTTTCGCTTGTAAATTCTCTACCTACAGCGCATCTCCTTACTGCTTACACATGGAATGGAACAGCTCCAACCACCCTGCCCTCGGTGGGCCCTGATTGCACTGGGAGATCAGAGTCCTCCATTAAATGATGGGATGTGGGACACTGGCCCAATGGAAGCCCTGGGGTAGGCTAGGAAGACCACTGGGGACAATGTTAGGCTGCTGGGCTGTGTGAAGGATGTTAGGACACGCCCTTCACACAAGGGCAAGGTGCCTGTGTAATATCTAGCGAATCCATCACTTATTTCACCAGAAGAAGAAAACGTTAACATCCCTTATGCTAATTAAACTTTTCAGAGCCAAATGTGGCAAAGAAGCCCTTTAATTAGCTGCCTCTATAGCGTGGGACTTCTGATTAGGGTGTTTCAAATGCTATCTAGCAACCTTGGATGTATATTCCTGTCATCAGTAACCACCACTAGGGTGTGGATTACAGCTAATCAGCACCTGTACCTGCTCACTCTATTTTAACGTAAATGCCAATGTCTCCCCAGTTCGTAGCACAGAGCAGCGAGCATGGTAGACCTTTGTAGAATGTAAATGATGTGTCTGTGTAGCTCGGCATTTGCATTTGGGTGTGTGTGGAATCAGTTCCATTTGACCTAGATGTAGTAGATTGTCAAGGTCTCGGAAGCAGGTGTGCAGCTCAGGGAGAGGTCTTTAGAATGGAAGCACTTGGCTTTTGCCCACAGCACAGGGGAGGCACAGACACTAAGACAGAGCAGGCTTGGAGAGTGAGCTCAGGCAGGAGCGATGGTGGCCGCTGTCATTGCCTCATGCCCTGTTGTCAGCTGGCACACCTGAAGCAAACCATGAATCTGTGATTAGGGGTGGAGTGCCTATGCAAAAGAGATACCGAGTAGAAAACTTAGGGTACCTGAAAGGAAACCCCCACACCTTCTCTGAGATCATCCTGTTTGGCATTTTAGCTAGAAGAGAATAGCCTTAGGTGCCAGGCTCTATTCCTATCTCCAGCTTCCATAGTGTGCAGCTCTCAAGTCTTGATGGACGTAAGAGTCACCCAGGGGTTTTGCTAAAAGTTGAGATCCTGAATTCCTGCCTCATGGGCTCTGATTCACCCAGGGCATATTTCAGAGTCTACATTTTTACCAAACGCCCAATATTTTTTATGTCTGTGGACCACGGACCTTGTGACAACCTGCCCTAGAGGCCTTGCGATCAGAAAGCCCAGATTTGCCTTCCCAGCTCCTTCTCCAGCCGCTGGATGACCTTGGGCAAGTCTCCAGACCTCCATGAGGCTGCAGCTTCTCAACATCCAGGGTCTGTTGTGAGGATCTAATGGGTGGAAAGGAAAGCACTTTACAAACTGTGTAGCCCTGCAGAAGTCAGAGGACCTCGCCCTGTTTATTACGCCAGCCTTGATGATCTGACCATGGAGGCTGAGTCCTTCCCATGCCTCCTAGGGCCATTTTTTAAAGAAAGATCTTGTGCTTTGCGCCCAGCCTTCCATACAGCAAAGTGCGAGAAACTACAAAAGGAGAAGGAGGAGCTGGAGAGGCGGTTCGAGGACGAGGTGAAGAGGCTGGGCTGGCAGCAGCAGGCCGAGCTCCAGGAGCTGGAGGAGCGGCTGCAGCTGCAATTCGAGGCGGAAATGGCACGCCTGCAGGAGGAGCACGGTGACCAGCTGCTGAGCATCCGGTGTCAACACCAGGAGCAGGTCAGTCTGCAGTGCGGCTCGAGCTCTGCTGTTGGGTGATGCAGGTGGCGGGCGGCGGGGATCCGGTGCCACATTAGCAAGAAGTCCTATTCAGTAGGTGAGCTTTCCGAACAGTTCACTTTCTGAGTTGCTTTCTCCTTTCTCCCCCCTCCTCTCTTCTCCTCCAGCCACTGTGGCCTCCTTCACTCTTCCTCAGGGTTTTCACACTTGCTGTGCCCTCTGCCTGGAATGCTCTCCCTCTAGACAGTGCATGGCTCCCTCTTGCCCTCCCTTCCAGACTTTTCTCTAATGTCACCTTGCTCAGTGAGACCTTTATCCAAAATTATTATTCCTCCCCCAACCACATACACACTCTTTCTGTCCCCCTCCCAGTATTAGTGTTCCTTCAGCACTTATCACTAACACATACATTTTTGCTTTTCTACCTTATTTATCATCTCTCTATTCCATGAGGGCAGAGAGAATAACAAGCAAACATGTATGTAGCACTCGTCCTACACCAGACACTGCTCTAAGCTCTTTACAGGAACTGACTCATGTAGTCCTCACAGTTCCCCTAACGAGGAAGGTACCATTCTTATTCCCATTTTACACGGAAGAAAGCCAAGCCCCCATGGTTCAATAATTTGCCAGAATTCACAGAGCTGGCCATGGAAAAGCCAGGGTTCAGCCAGTCTGGTTCCACACCCCTGCTGTCAGCCACTAAGTTAGAATTGCCTGCCAGCTCTCCTGCTGGATCCTGGCACCTGGATCCATGCCTGGCAGAGTACCACACAATATCCATTTGCTGAATGAAAGAATGAATGCCCATGGTTAACCTTCACCCAGAAACCTTACTGGAGAGGAAAATGCATCCATGGACTAACCAGAGGATAATTCCCAGGGAGCTTGTCAGTATGAAAGCTAGAAGGAGGCAGGTGCTGCCACCCCCACGGCAGCTATCTTGTCCATGACTGCCGTTAGCGCTGATGAGAGGCAGGCGGACGATTCAGTGTACCCCCCCCACCACCACCCCCGCTTCCATGAGCACTGCTGCTCCTTTCTTTTCTCTTGTTTCTAAGTTCTCCAGCTCCGATGGCTTCGTCCCCACCCTCTAATTGGTGTGTTGCTTTATATAGTGTGCTTATGATATGCTTAAGGTAAGTTGACATTTGTGAAGAGCACCCTTTAAATCTCACTTGACATTCAGGTTAGTGTCGAGTGGCCTTCATTGTCCGAAACCCTTGGGCTACCCTCCTCGGCTGCTTCCAAATGGACATCTCAGACGACAGTACCCACCCAGCCCTCCCACTGCCCCAGAAGAGGCTTGTGAATCTTAGGGGACCTGGGAGAAATTTAAGAGTAATACTAATTACTGTCATGGTAATAAAAACCTCTCTTACTTTATGGCATTTTGTTCTACACAGTATCTCAGGTTAGTCATTCTTCTTTCCTAGAGGCCTATAAAAGCCAGACACACCTCCCTGTTTGAGGTGGGTTAGACCATAGAGACTATGAAACAGAATAGGTTACAGCTAAAGTTACCTGTTGGTGTTAAGATGAGAAACTGAACCCCCGGTGTCGTGCCTCCCAGTCTGTCTGCATGTAACTCCAGTCAGTAGACATTTGCACAGCCTGCTGTCTACAGTCTTACTCATTTTACGGCCGCTTTATACATCTCAAACCTGGTATGAATACCAGCTTGTTCTGTGCCTCTGTATCTATGGGCTATTCATTCCCAGTTTTACACAGAACACGTTTATACCCATATTTACCAAAGGCCTCTGATCTGAAGGTCTGAGTTGGTTGAGACGACACCAGAAGTTGAGGAGGAGACGTAAGAGGTGGTCCACAGGCAGGAGACCCTGAACGAAGCCTCTCGTGATGGTGCCCTGGAGCTGAGGCACGGCTGAGGGGAGCATGTCCACTCAGGGGCCAGGACGCCTCGCTGAGGCCTCACCTATGCAGAAGCATGTGCTGAGAGATGTGCTTCACCTCTTTTTAAAGCCGGGACATGGCGGCCTTTTAGAGATTTCAAACTGGAGCGATGAAAGGAAAGAAGCCCTTGACTTTTCCACATGAAAATGACTTACATAAGCTACCTGGGCATAATTCAAACACGCTCTGTTGTATGAGAGCCCTGCGCTCTGTTCATGATCCTTTATGATAGCAAAAGCCATTTATTTATTTACTCATTCACCTGTGCAAAGAATATCTATGGAATGTGCATTGTATGTACGCAAAGCACCATGACAGGATACTGCAAGAGATACTAAGATTTATAAAATGTGGGCTTGCTTATCTATCCATTGAGGAAGCTTCGAGATAAGTGCCCAAGGAACTGTGACGCAGGTGAGAAATGCAGACAGGGTGTGGAGGAATTGAGAGTTTCACATCTTATCCTCACAGCTGGAAATGTCAGAAATCACATCTGAATGCTTTACATTTGACTGAATATTTCCAACACAAACCCATTGGTTTGGGGGAACCAGAGAGTGAAGCCTGTGAATTATTCAGGCCCCTGATTCTGCTCCTGCTGCAGAACGTTGGCTGTTTCCCCAGGCTTCAGTTTCCCTAGCAGAGAACATGCAGGAAGTGAGGAAGATGAAATGCACCCCAGGCCAACAGTCTAACTACCAGATAGAATCAGTGTTTCTGTTTAGTGGGAGAGGAGACTCAAGGGTGTGACTGAGATGGAGATGAGGATGATCCGTGGTTTCAGGGTCCATGGTGGACCTGTCCACTCTTGGGGCCTCCTTCTCAGGGACAGTTGCACTGGGCAATGCTAACCCCACAGATAACGACATCTCTGTCCTTCTGGAACCTTAAAAATCAGGTTCACTGGCCTGGCATCTCCTCATGACCCAGTGGCCCCCAACATCTGGCAGCAGGGGCAGGTGCTGCTTCAGTTCTGACATGCAGGATTTTCTGAGGCCGCAAATATCACTTTACTCAAATTGGGACTCGCCGGCCGAGGCAGGCTGACCTCTGGCTTTGCAGCAGCACCTCCATCGTGACAAAGCCAGCCAGAGCTGCTTCTTGCTTGGCCCCCCGCCATCTCACAGGGCAGGGGCTGGCTCTCCGCCCATGGCGTGTGCTCCGGCTACACAGGTGGGTCACTTGGAGAACTGGCAAAGCACCGCTTCTCAGCCTGCCCTGACACTAATTGAATCAGAATCACTGATGAGGCCTGGCAGCGGGTTGTTTTTGGGCTCTCCCAGGGAATTTCTGTGTGCAGCCAGGGCCCAGAACCGCAAGCATCACGGGAGCTGCAGGACCCTGCTGGCTCGAGTTAAGGACCTGAGGGAGGGGCGCTGAGGGGGACCTGAGGGGGTGGTGTTGCCTCTTGGCTTTCTTAAGTGAGTTTAAAGACAAGGTATAACTCTTATTTTAAAGGTGCAATTATAAAGGTGTTTAACGTGTGAAAGCCAGCTCTCCTTCTGTAGCAAGCTGCACATTAACAGATGCCAAATTGCCACAGCTTCCCTTTGTCAAAGCACGCAAAACAGACTCACTGTAAACACACATGCATTTTCCTTTTTTGCCCCAAACATGTTCGGCCCAGCTTCCAGCCCTAGTTTCTGGGCTGCCTTTGGCTGTCCCCACACATAGGCAGCCACAGAGCCTGGCATGCAAAGATCAGGCTTGTGACCTTTGACCCATTCCTCCAAGACCCTAAGTTTGTCTTACTCCACAACTTGCTCCAGAGCCACTCACTTCAGGGACTGCCAGTCTGGATGCATGATGATTCTGCTCCATCAAGTCTCAGCAGAGATTCCTCCTCCATAGGGAGCAGCAGAGCTCAGCCTTTGGAGTTTAAATTTGCTTTGTCTCATATCCAGGATACACCTTCTATGCTTTCGTAAGGAAATCATTTTAGACTAAATGACTAAAGGAAGAGCATCCCAGGATTAATCCAAATGCACAGAGGCCACTTTGTCCATCATCTGCATTATGCCTCCTTAGCCCTCCTGCAGAGCAGGCTCACAGCTGCCATGCAGCGGAAACCACATTCTCTCTAATCAAATAGAAAGAGATCCCTGGGGGCCCTCGTCTCTCAGCACCAGAGTCTGCCATCACAGCCCAGAGGTTCCATGCTCCGGGAGGAGGCGGTGCAGTGGAGATGGCACCTCTGTCAACACCTGCCTGCGTGGAGGGCTGCAGAGGGGCAAAGGCACAGCCCCACATGGGATGACAGCAGACTGGGAGCTCTGGCATGGCTCTGAGCCGGTGTCCAGGATACTGTAAGCCTGGACCAAGTGAAGGAGGGCCCCCTCGTTATCTAAAAAGGAAAAGTCATTAAGAGCATGGGAGAGAGTGGGCCTGGGCAGCCTCCCTCTCTCTCATCCCATGTAGGATGGGCGCAAATGGGAGTTTAATCTGGTTTGGGTTTAATGAGTAAAGCTGAGACAACGTAAAACACACGTTTCTTCATTTGAAATCTAAGTCTTCTCTAAGTGACTTGCCAAAGCCCTAGATCATTGCATTTTGTAAATGGCTAAATGAAGTCAACCCACAGCTGTATTCTTACCCGTCTGAGAGGGTGGTCTTCCAACCCTGTGCTCTGCTGTCCGTCAGCCCAGCTGAATAGCAGGCAGCTGCAGGAATGGAGTCGTGTCACAGGGAACAGCTGGTTTTCTATAGAACGAGGACTACTACCGGATGGCCGTGTTGACAGACACCTCCATGGCCCAGCCCAGAACTCTGTCTGTGAGGAGGGAGGAGGACAGCCCAGTGGTGGTCTAAGGGGCCTCACCAGGGTTCTAAATGGAAGAGAAGGATGCTTCAGCCAGCCCGAGTTTGCCATAGGCCATAATGGTCGAGCACTTTTATCTTTGATTTGGTGATCTTCAATGCATAGAAAGATCTTGTGCTTTCCTTGGGTCAGCTTGTTTAAATCTCCTCCAATTCCTTCTGGTTCCAAGGTCCTCTCAGGCTGGGAATTCTTATTGGCTGCTTCATAAATGTGAACCTGTGCTATAGAAAGAAGCCAAGAACCACAGGAGAAGACGTTATATGGATTAATACTATGACAAGAAAGAGGATGGCCAACAGTAGACAGCTCCTTCCTCTTTGAGATAACATTTTTTAAAAACCATAAAGTTGCATGAAACCTGAATTACTAAAGAGTGGGGATTATTGTGTTCAGATTTTTTGACTCATGGGCTCCCATTAGTTTCCTTCCTAACATACTGGGCATTTCTCTAATTCCATATGAACTTTTAGAGTTAAGAGATCAGTATTTCATTCATAAAAGCACCTCGGAAAGGTTGTAAGGAATATATCATGCCATTACATTACCCTTAATACAATGGGCATGGTATTCCATCACCAATGACTCAAAGGCATACCTTCCAGCAAGCCAGAATGGCATACATTGATGCCACAAACACAGTGTAGTACTGCCGGTCAGGGCACGTCCACCTCCTGGGACTCACGGGACTCTTCTGAAACTTAGTTCTTCCATCTGTCTGTCTTTTCTGAAACCACTCATGATCATTTGTGTAAGCACCGAATAAATTAGAATCACGCCAAGGACCGATGAAAGGTTTTTGCTCTCCTGAACTGTGTAGCAACCCTCCAAACAGTGTGTTGCGGGGGCGGGGGAAGCAGGGGCCTGTGTTTTTACGTGCGCCATGGCCTAAGTGACACCTGTAATGGAGCAGAAAGAAAAGATATTTCCTTTTTTAAACCAGTGATTTATTTTTCCAACAGATTGAAAGGTTTTGGACAAAGATTCCATGAAAACCTCCTATAAACAGGAATTGGACAATTAAATACTGTTGTAATCAGCCTTTCTGCTGGTGGGTTCATAGCTCTGAGCTTCAAGTAAATACCGTTTGATCAAGAATGGCCTTTAAATGGGAGTGAGCCATTGTGCACCACGTCCGTTCTCACACTGCGATGCAGCTTTCCTAATGCCATAGGTCCACTGTAGGTTTTGCCTAGTGATATTTGTTTTAGTGGATGAAGTTCTCATTTACCACAAGAGAGAGAAGTCAGGATAATTATTTGATGAAATCATAGTATCCAGAATGGGAATCCACCCTTTTTTAAAACAAATATATCCTCATGTGTCAACTTCACAGTCAGGCTTCCTTTCTTGAGGAGAGCCCTTTCTCCATTCAGATCAAAGGTTAGCCTGTGAATTCTCCCCAGAGAAATGTGGGAGCCCAGAGGTGGCTGAATATGACCAGCTAGAAGCAATGTCTTCTTAACTGGGCCACCAAGGAGCTTCAAGACCAGTGCACATTTTCTAGTTCAGTGGTTTTCAAATGCCAAGTTTTGATGCAGTAGTAGCTTGTGAAATAAATGTAGTGGCCTCTAACTAGCGTTTTGTAAAACAAAGTAAAATAGAGGAAACATTTTTAAACCAGATTTTTCCAAATGGAAGGGGAAGTTTTGTTTTTGTGAAACTTTGGTTTTGGGTATGGTTGTGTGTCGGTGTGTGCACTGTGATATTGTGTACAATGGTGATTTTTACAGTGGATCACTGACAGAGAATTTGTATAAACACTGTTGTAGTGCATCCAGGAGAGATTTGCAATCATAGGGAGAGGTCGTTTTAGGCAATTACTCCTGCAAGTCATACATTTGAAGTTAAAACAACAGCCACAATAAGAATAACAAAAACAGTAAACCTGGTAGGCAGGCAGGTGAGGGGTAGGGGAGGGGGTCAGGAAACATGAAAATGAAGAATCCCGGACTGGACTGGCTGCACTACTTGCGATTAAACTGCTAGACGTGTTCCTGCAGCTGGGAAGCAGCAGCCCTTCCCAGGAACACCACGTTGCCTGAGCAGAAGGTCCAAGTTATAATCTGGTGGGCAACCTTAGGTTTAAAAACAGACACACAGACCTGCCAGCCTCACCTGGTATTGGCGAGAGAATCCTAAGGTGTTCGTTGCTAGTCTTGCTTGGGGGAGGTGAACACAAAACAATAGTGCATTAGAAAGAACCTCATCTTTGGAGTCAGACAGACCTGGGTCTCACTGTTAGCTCTGCCATCTATTAGCCCTTGGGCAAAACATTTCAAATTTCTCTGAGCCTCAGTTTCCACATCTGTCAGTTGGGCATAAAAAGATATACTTCATAAGGTGGCTCTGAGGGTTAAGTAGAGTAGCCTATCTCAGACAGCCTAATAAGTATTCGTTCCCTCCACTTACCTTGTGTACTGTAGCTCCCCCTGCCACTGGGAAACAGACCACCTCGTAGGGAGGACCCTTTTCTTTTCCTTTGCCGTCATCGCTCATAGCGGTGCAAGCGGGTGGACAAGCAGTGGGAAGGGGATGGTCCAGGAGCCACACTCAGGACTCTAAAGAGGTACCTCAGACAGTGATCCCCTGCCTGGAGTTGGACCCTCCTACAAAGAGCCAGGTTGTGGCAGTGACCTCCCTGTGATTCCGAGGGCTGCCACATCACCACCAAAGTCCAGCTCTCCTGCTTCGGCACGAGGCTGTGACTTGTCATTGATGTTTTGAGTCACGGACCTTTTCCACTCACGGAATTCCACTTCTGTTCTCCAAGCAGCTCTCTGTCTAACCAGTAACTGCGACTCTCCTCCAGGTGGAAGATCTCACCGCCAGCCATGATGCTGCTCTCCTAGAGATGGAAAATAACCACACAGTTGCCATCACAATCCTGCAGGATGACCACGACCACAAAGTCCAAGGTAGCTCCCAGCCTCGTGTGCAGCAGGCAGGGGCGGGTGCTGCAATCCGAGCCTTTCCTGCTGCAGATGTGTGGAGCTCCCCCTTCCTCTCTTGTCCCTCCTTTCCTGTCTTTCCCTCCTGGTGCATTTTTTCCTGTTGGCTCCTGGGAAAAGAAGAGATAGGAATTAAGGATCCAGGTAGTTAGTTGCTTCTTTCCTCCAATGCAGTTATCCTCAACCTTGCTGAATACTGGAATTCCCCGTCCCCTGGGGAGCGGTAACAAAAGACCAATGCCAGCCTCAGTCCCACCCCAGGGATTCTGATGTCCTTGGTCCATAGTGCAGTGTAAGCATCAAGATTTCTTAAGACTCCTTAGGGGATTCTAATGTGTAGCCACACTTGAGGGCCACTGTCTAAAGCAGGCATGGAAATAGTGCACTTTTTTTTTTCCTCTTTTTTTTTTTTTTTTTTGAGACAGAGTCTCACTCTGTTGCCCAGGCTGGAGTGCAGTGGTGCGATCTCAGCTCACTGCAACTTCTGCCTCCTGGGTTCAAGTGATTCTCCAGCCCCAGCTGGAGACTCCAGCCCGAGTAGCTGGGATTACAGGTGCCCACTACCACACCCGGCTAGGCTTTATGATGTTTATTGCCTTATAAAAACAAATGGAAGCCCCGGCGTGGATACACTTTCTTCATATTTGTGATGTTCTCCGGGCCACTGCAGCCTCTGGTTGGATCGGGGTATCCAGAGCTTACACTCATAGACCACATTCACCGTGGGTGTGCGTTAAGTCTCCAGATCTTTCTTTCTACATTTTTGTAACTTTGAATTATCTTTGGGTTTTACGTGGGTCATAACAGCATCATTACTAAGTTCCAGTGAGATTTTCCTTTGTGAAAGAGGCAGCATTTTACACTTTCACATGCATTTACATTAATACGTACAGTTTATTTTTCAACTTTCTCTCGCTTTACTTTCCCTCCCAGTCAGCTGGTTGTTAAAGTGTGTATTAAAGGCCGGGAGCCGTGGCTCACACCCGTAATCCCAGCACTTTGGGAGGCTGAGGCAGGTGGATCACCTGAGGTCAGGAGTTCAAGACCAGCCTGGCAAACATGTCAAAACCCCGTCTCTACCAAAAATACAAAAATTAGCCAGGCGCGGTGGGCTGGCTACACAGGAGGTTGAGGCAGGAGAATCGCCTGAACCCTGGGAGGCAGAGGTTGCAGTGAGTCAAGATTGCGCCATTGCACTCCAGCAACAAGAGCGAAACTCCGCCTCAAAAAAAAAGTGTGTATTAAAAGCAATGACAGTTAACAATACATTGATAAACTTTTACAATTTGAGAATTAGCATCAGAGTTTTTATTATTGTAAAAATGTTCTCTGTGAACAAGACCCAGTGTGCCATAACCAAGGTCTGTGTTATTGTCACCCTCAAGCACCACCCCCACTACCTCTGGGAACTATTAGTAAGTGACCAAGCCGGAGGCAAGGGACGGGATTTTCCTGGGGACTAGTTAAATGGATTGCCTCGGTCCTGGTAGTGTGTTTCACACTCAGAGTACTGGTCTCTACCCTCGGCTACACATTGGAACCACCTGGAAGTTTTTAAAAATATACTGATGTGTGGCTCTTACCTCTGATATTCCAATTTAATTGCTCTGGGGTGCAGCCCAGGCGTCAGAAGGCTTTAAAACTCCCTAGGTGATTCTAATATGCAGGAAAACTTGAGGACCATTGTGTTAAACACCGTATTAAGCGTGAGACAGTGTCATGAGCTTGAAATAAATACATGATGAAGACACAGTTAGCAATGGTTTATGTCATCTTCAGAATGGATACTGCCTCTTCTTTTCCCTTGGGGCATTGGGATCCTTTGAAAACGCCCTGAAATCTGTCACTAGAGGAAGCTGGTCTCACGAGAAAGAACGTGAGTGGAAATGGTGCAGCGAGCCATGGTGTTGCCTTTTCTTTCTGGATTTTCACAGAAATCTGGTGGATTTTTCTGACTAACGAAGTCTCACTCAGACACCACATTCCAGGTCTTTGAATTATAAATGATGTCAAGGCCATGTGGGTGTAGGTAATGGTAGCTAAAAAATTTATTATTATGGTCAGGATGCTGCTCTCGATGACTGTAACACTAATCATTTAGTCAGAGGCAGGCAGACCGGAAAGGCCATATGGTTCTCTATCAGTGAAATCAACACAAAAGGCCATATGGTTCTCTATCAATGAAATCAACACAAACATTTATTTTCCAAATGTAAATGTCACCTATAACAACTGGATTTCTTAGTGACCCTTACCACCATTAGTTAAAAGATTTGGGTCAATGAAAACCACAAAGTTTTTCCTAATTGCAGCACACGCCACCCAGAATGGTAATTGTCGGTCTCCAGTACGCTACCATTCTGAGCATATGATCCAGGCCGATTAATGAGAACCTCTTCCCTCTCATTATAACATGAAAACAAATTGCTTGTGTAGCCAGAATGAGATGGGCTTCACCCAGCTAATAAGACTCTTCCCATCAGGAGGAAAACAGAATCCATTTGCTTAATAACTCTTACATGACATCTCTTTCTGCCTAACTTGCAAATTATTGCTGGAATGACACTTTTCACGGAACAAAATTGTTTCAAACCCTCCAAGAGGAACCAGTCCAATTAGTTCTTCCTTGCATCTGAGTTGTCTTAACACCGAATCTTTGCTGAAGCAAATCCCAGGGACGTATGGTTCTCAGAGTGCAGCCAAGAGGCTACCAAGGTGTCCGTGTAGACACAGCACTGAGCCTGGCTGGTAAGCCCGGCTGGCAGGATGGCTGCTCGCAGCTCTGCTGCTTTCCTCAGCCCCAGATGGCTGCTTTGCAGTGGGAAGGAAGAGTGATCCTGGGAGGGGAAGAAAATAGGATTTAATGTTAATTACCTATTTTGCCATGAGAACAGTTTAGAGAATCAATGAATAACGTGAACAAAGGATCTGACTTGGGCAGGATGGTGGTATAGCTGAATGTAGAAGTGTGTATGTGTGTGTGTGTGTGTGGTGTGGGAGGTATGGGGGGATGCGGGTTTGTGTGTGTGTGTGTGGTGGGAGGTATGGGGGGGATGCGGGTTTGTGTGTGTGTGTGTGTGTGTGGTGGGAGGCATGGGGATGTGGGAGTATGTGTGTGGTATGTGTGCGGGTGTTTAGTGTGTGCAGTATGTGGGTGTGCATGTGTGTGTATATGTGTGGTGTGTTTATGGGGAGTGTGTGGTGTGTGGTGTGTGTATGTGGTGTATGGTGGGGGTGTGGGTATGTGTTGTGTACAAAGGTGTGGGTGCTGTAAGGATGTGGGGGAAGGGCATGTGTGTCCTTGTGTAAATGTGTATGATTTGGAGGTGTGCAGGCGTGGCAGGTTATGAGGGTGTGATTAGTGTGTGTGGGTGTGTTATGCGTGTGTGTGGTGTATATATGTGTGTGTGGTAGGTGTGTATATGGTATGTATGTGTGTGGTGTGTGTAGTGTATGTGGGGGTGTGGAGGAATGTGTGTGGTGTGTGTGTAGTGGGTGTGTGGTGTAGGTTTGTATGGTATGTATGTGGGATGTGTGTAGTGTGTGTATGTGGGGGTGTGGGAGGCATGATGTGTGTGGTATGTGTGGGGGTGTGTGTGTGGTATATGTATGTGGGGGAGTGTGCAGGGGTGTGTGTGATAGGTGTGTGTGTGTGGCATATAGTGTGTATGTGATTAGTAGGTGTGTATGTGTGTGTGGCATGTAGTGTGTGTATGCGATTGTGTGTGGTGTGTGTGGCGTGTGGTGTATTCGTGTGATGTGTGTGTGGTAGGTGTGTGTGGGGTGTGTGGGGGGGTTTGTGCATGTGGTGTGTGTGATGTATGTATGTGCTGTGTTGTATGTAGCGTGTGTATGTGATGTGTGTGGGGTAGGTGTGTGTGGTAGGTGTGTGTGTGGCATGTGCTGTGTATGTGATGTGTGTGTGGTGGGTGTGTATGTGTGCATGGCGTGTAGTGTGTGTATGTGATGTGTGTGGTAGGTGTGTGTGTGTGGCATGTAGTGTGTGTATGTGATGTGTGTGTGGTAGGTGTGTGTGTGGTGTATGGTGTGTATGTGAATGTGTGTGGTAGGTGTGTGTGTGTAGCGTGTGTATGTGATGTGTGTGGGGTAGGTGTGTGTGGTAGGTGTGTGTGTGGCATGTGCTGTGTATGTGATGTGTGTGTGGTGGGTGTGTATGTGTGCATGGCGTGTAGTGTGTATGTGATGTGTGTGGTAGGTGTGTGTGTGTGGCATGTAGTGTATGTGATGTGTGTGTGGTAGGTGTGTGTGTGGTGTATGGTGTGTATGTGAATGTGTGTGGTAGGTGTGTGTGTGTAGTGTGTGTATGTGATGTGTGTGGTAGGTGTGTATGTGTGCCATGTGTATGTGAATGCATGGTAGGTGTGTGTGTGTGGTGTGTGTATGTGATGTGTGTGGCAGGTGTGTGTGCAGCATGTGTGTATGTGATTGTGTGTGGTAGATGTGTGTGTGTTGCATGTGGTGTGTATGTGATGTGTGTGGTAGGTGTGTGTGTGATGTGTGTGTGGTAGGTGTGTATGTGTATGTGTGGCATGTGGTGTGTGTTATGTGATATGTGTGTGGTAGGGGTGTGTGTGTGTGTGGTAGGGGTGTGTGTGTGTGTGGTAGGTGTGTATGTGATGGGTGTGTGATGTATGCGTGTGTGTGTAGTGTGTGGTCTGTGTGTGTTCATATGTGCTCTATCTGCCCCCATCTTCTTTTTCCCTCCCTTTCCCCAGTCCCTTCTTTCTTTCTGTCTCCTGAATACTAACCCGGTCATGACATACAATTTCAAACCAGTGGAGGAGTCCCCTTAGGCTTGAATCTGCTATACGGGAGTCATTTATTTACCTGAAGTCACAGGTCTTAAGTCTGCCAAAAGAGCCTTGTTTTATCCTTTTCAAAAGAAAGACCAACTTAACAATTTAATGTCTTCTTTCCAGAATTGATGTCCACTCATGAGCTTGAAAAGAAAGAATTGGAAGAAAATTTTGAAAAACTGCGGCTGTCATTGCAGGTTAGTATTTCTTTAATTTTCTTACCTGGTATCGAGATAATGGCAGCATCATTATTCCCACCCACAAACATTCATTCAGCACCTACTGTGTACTAAATCCTATACTAAACAATAGAATATAAGGTAAATAAGTCATACTCGCTACTCTTAAGAAATGTGCTGTCTGCTCAGAAAGCTGTGATGCAAATAGTATCAGACAACAGGTAACACATACTTGCACCAAATGAATAATACAGTTGGTGAATGCTACAGACATTCAGAGAGATTACTCTGCACTTGCTGTGGTCTGGAGTATCCAAGGAGTAACTGAGCTATGTTCAAAGCAAGAGGGCTGGGGGAAGAGAGTGTTCTAGGCAGGGGTAACGGTGCAAGGAGGGTTGTGCAGGTCAGAATTCACAGAACGTGCTCTGAGACTTATAAAAGGGGCTGCAGTTACCTGGAGGTGGCTGAGACGAAAAGCACCTTCTCTTCCTCTCACTGCTACCTTTAGGAAATGCTGGTCTCAGATGCCAGAGGAGCTGCCTGGTGTCCTGCAGGCCTCTAAGGAGAGAATGCAGGTGTCCCAGATCACCTGTGTCTCCTTCCTGCCTTACAGAGACCGAGGCAGCTGCTTCTGTGAAAAGGCATTGACAACCCCCAGCCCCATGGAAGAGCTGCCTGGGAAGCCAGGGGGACGCTAGGGGCCCTGCTTCCATTTCCAAGTGTAGCAATTCCAATCACAGCAAAATTATTTTTTAAATGTTAGGCACACTCTCATCTGGAAATTGTGGGAGGTGAATCCCATAGCTGTAACACGTAGGCAGAAATTCTGCTTCTTCGATGGCTCACTTTCCTCTGGCAACATACGTGGCACTGAGCCTGCCCCATCAAGAGTCCAGGATTGTGGAGAGACCCAGGGTCACACTCTCCAGTGTACTCTTCAAAAACTAAAATGTGTTATGCCTGCACAGTGCTTGTGTGGTTTGCCGTTGGCCAATGAACCCCAGACTGCCTTCCTCGTATACACATCCTGCACCAATAGTTGTGCTGTCCTTAAAGGAACACAAATCAGGAAAGTGACGGCCATACAGCGATATCACAAAAATCCCATCCAATCCCAAACCCAAAGAAATGAGAGTTTTGTCTTGTCTGGGAGTCTGCGCCCTGCCACTGACACCAGATGGTCCTGAACTGGGCATATGTTTGTTGTGACTGTCCAGCAGAATCCGTTTGGGCTGGAGGTTATTTGGTGCAAGGAGGGTGGAATTGCTCAAGCCAACCTCCTTGGTCTACAGGCACCTGGAGAAACAGGTTTGGTGGTTAGAGATTTGAGTTTTTGTTTAAATCCCCGCTGCACTAGCTCTTACTAGCTTTCACATCTTGGAGAGTTATGTAGCCTCTGTAAACCTTAGTTTACTCTTTAAAATAAGGATGATGACAGTATCTTTCTCAAGGTATGAACAGATTAAGGGAAATAACGTGTGAAAAGTGGATAGCCCTGGGTTGGCTTAGATCACTGCTATTAAGTGGCAGCTATTGTAACTATTGTAATAATAACAAGCATTGTTACATTTATTGTGATTATTGTCATGCTGTTGGTTGGCTCCAGCCAGGTCTTTGTGCCTCTTAGCATGACATAAAGAAGCCAGCCCAAGTTAGTTGCAACAGCACATTCTGTCCCTGTAGATCTGCTTTGAGTGATGGTGAATAAGGCAGAAACATCAGTTTGGTATTTTAGATCCATCCTATGTTGTAATTGCCTGACGAGTTTGCTGTTGTTTTGTTTTTTTAATGGAGGGAAAGAGGCTTAAAAGAAATGCTTTCTCTGGCAGCACTGAGGAGGTTTGGTGTAGGAGCCATGGAGGGAGAGTCGTTTTTATAGTCAGTGTAGCAGGTGACCTGTGCTAGGTCACCTGCTACACTGCCCAGGCTGTGATGAACATTTCAGCTCATAGGCGCGCAAGCCCCCACCTGCGGCGTACTGCCCTAATGCACCGGCATTTGCATTTCATGGCACTGTGGGAACTTCTATTTCTTAAAAATAAAATGGAAGTAGGCTGGGCACGGCGCCTTATGCCTGTAATCCCAGCACTTTGGGAGGTCGAGGGGGGCAGATCACCTGAGGTCAGGACTTCAAGACCAGCCTGGCCAACATGGTGAAATCTGTCTCTACTAAAACTACAAAAATTTAGTCGGATCTGGGTCGGGCACATTGGCTCACGTTTGTATTCCCAGCACTTTGGGAGGCTGAGGCAGGCAGATCACCTAAGGTCAGAGTTTGAGACCAGCCTGGACAACATGGTAAAACCCTGTCTCTACCAAAAATACAAAATAAGCTGGACCTGGTGGTGCGCGCCTGTAATCCCAGCTACTCGGGAGGCTGAGGCAGGAGAATCGCTTGAACCCGGGAGGCAGAGGTAGCAGTGAGCCGAGATCGCGCCATTGCACTCCAACCTGTACAACAAGAGCAAAACTCCGTCTCAAAAAAAAAAAAAAACAACAACAACAACAACAAAAAAAAAACTTAGTCAGATGTGGTGGTGGGGGCCTGTAATCCCAGCTACTCGGGAGGCTGAGGCACAAGAATCACTTGAACCCGGCAGGCTTAGGTTGCAGTGAGCTGAAATCATGCCACTGCACTCCAACCTGGGTGACACAGTGAGTCTTTGTCAAAAAAAAAAAAAAAAAAAAAAAGGAAGTAACTGGAAAAGAGAACAAAAAAGAGGAAAAGAAACCTACTCAGGGAGGTTTGCAGACAGGGTCCTCCACCATAAGAAAGCAAGCAGTCAAGCCCAGCACTTCCCATGTTAGTGTCACTGTGTGCACTTATTAGCATTCACAATATCACTTCCCATTATTTTGTGGGATGATACCATTTCTCTTGCCAGAAAAGTTCATGGGAGGCTAGGAATGGTGGCTCATGCCTGTAATCCTGACACTCTGGGAGGCCGAGGCGGGTGGATCACTTGAGGTCAGGAGTTCGAGACCAGCCTGGGCAACATGGCGAAACCCCATCTCTACTAAAAATACAAACATTAGCTGGGTGTGGTGGTGCACGCCTGTAGTCCCAGCTACTTGGGAGGCTGAGATGGGAGGATCACTTGAGTCTGGGAGGTGGAGGTTGCAGTGAGCCAAGATCGTACCACTGCACTCTAGCCTGGGCGACAGAGTGAGACCCTGTCTCTGTCTCTGTCTTTGTCTCTCTTTCTCTCTCTCTCTCTCTTTATATGTGTGTGTGTGTGTATCTATATATCTATATCTATATCTATATCTATATATTTTTTAGAAGAGTTCATGGGAGACCCTAGTTTCTGTGTTTTGATATTACAGAAATGGTGCTGGGCAAAGAGCTTTGGACTGGTCTGCATGAGTGAGACATGAAGGGTGAAGGTCTCCTTGGGCATCAGTGGTCCTTTCCCAGCCTGTGGTCCTGAGAGTCATGGCTGGAGCTGAGTGGGGCAGGGTCAGCGCAGGTGCATCTGCCCTGGGACCTGGGGAAGGGGTGCAGTGTCTCCATAGACATGCCTGTATTCCTTCAGCCTGCAGGTGGAGAGCGGCCAGCTGCCTGCCTAGCTGACAGGCATGGGAAGGTTGAGGGCTGGGAGCGCCAGTCTGGCCACGGGGCAGGTCTGAGCAGGGAGGAGGAGACTGTGTGGACTCAGCTTACGTGGCAGCTCCTATCAAGGACATGCAACCCAGTCCTGAGGCCAGGAAGACTGTGTGGGAGCCAGAGTGAAGCGGGAGTGAGAGGGAGCTGGCTGGAGGTAGGCACTGCCAGCAGGAGAGCTGGCTGCGAGAGGAAAGGGAGGCAGCGGGGCTGGGAGGATGCTGTGTTAGGGAGTGTGCACTGCACCTTGAGGGCAGTGGAGTAGGAGACAGGGGAAGGACAGGTTCCGGTTTGCACATTAGAAAGAGTGCCTGACTGCAGTGTGAGGGCAAAGGAGTGATAATTCAGAGAAAAAGAGGAACCGTGCCAGGAAGGAGCCGGCAGAGTGGCCTGAGCTCAGGGCACTCTGGGTTCTAGGGACATTCAGGAGGCAGGATGGCAGGAGTTGATTATGGACTTGGTGATTAGAAGGTTTGGTGATGTGGGAGGGGTCCCAAGGGAGAGAAAGAAGTCAAGGAGGGTTTGAAGGGTTCTGGATTGAGCTTCCTAAATGAGAATACATCTTTGAAATACATTCATCGTGGTCCTTCCCAAAGCCAGGGGCTAGGTGCCTCCTGGACAAGAGGCACCTCTGAGGATTCTCTCCGAGGACTGTCTGCCTCTGTGGGGTCAGATGTTGTGAAATGCCTCCAGTTCACAGTGTTTTTGTGGTGTCTTCCTGACAAAGCACTAAGAAGGAGGGAGCCGAGGGCAGGCGTTGGGGGAAATCATCCTCTGTTGTGTGGTTGTGGGGGCTCTCCTTTGGCACCTCTTTCTTCAGCCCCAAGGGAAACACTCTGAGGATGCCCAGGGCACAGTGGTGGCCTGCTGATCACAGCTGCCCAGGCTGTGGTGGCTGCTGTCTGTAGTGGCCCCAGCTGGACTCCTTGTATCATTACTTGCAGGACCAGGTGGACACGCTGACCTTCCAGAGCCAGTCTCTGCGGGACAGAGCCCGCCGCTTCGAAGAGGCCTTGAGGAAGAACACAGAGGAGCAGCTGGAGGTAGTTTCTGGATTCCAGGCTTCCAGCCCCGCAGGGACCCTGCCCCAGCGAGGCCGAGGGACTCCCTCAGCAGTCTCGTCCCAAGACAAGGCCTCTCTGTGAATCCGCTGCTGAAGTGACAGCTGGTCACGACCTCCCCTGGATTTTTAAACAATTCCTGTCAGCAGCTCTCCCCTGAGACAGACAGCAGCTGTGGGTTTCTCCAGCTACGTGTTATTTTTGCCAAATTCCACAGCATTCCCCAGCTGGAGTCGTGGGGCTCCTATGATAAGCATGGTCTGGAAACCCCCCTCCGCTGGCCTGACCACCCCTTCCAGCCCATTCTCCCGCAACTTTTTAAGCTGACATGGGGCAGCCTTGGCTGCAGCATGCGTTCAGTTGAGGGGAATTTTTTCCAGAAAAGCTGGCAAAACTCCTTCCCTCTAACATGGGGTTGCCAAATAAAATACAGGACACCCAGTTAAACTTGAATTACAGATAAATAAATTTTTGAGTATAAGTATGTCCCATGCAATACTTATACTGAATTTTTTAAAATGTCATTTATCTGAATTTGGATTTAACAGGACACACTATATTTTAATTTGTTATATCCTGCAGCACTACTCCAACATGACTTTTTCTAAAATGGCTTTTCGGCTTCTTAAACCACTTTGCTCATTTCCTATGCCTGAGCTCTTTATGGGCATAGGTGGGACCTATAAGAGTCCCAGCTACCTGGTGAATCAAGTCGGCCGGGTGAATGTTAAAAGCCAGTGTTGGGTTTACTCTTTCTACCCCATGAATTCCCTGCTGGGCACAGGCTGGCAGCCCCCAGCAATTCTGGAGTCAGACTTGCCAGTGGTTGATGGCCATGTCTCACCTGTTCCCCCACAGAACTGGATTTTAGGAGGGTTCTCAGCAGGAAACTAGCAGGGCCCCTTTATCAGGGAAGGCTGTGAGCATCCTCTCTCTTTGGTGTTGCAATTGCCATCAGGGCGCTTGTCCCAGGAGGATAGATTTAGCTGGATTCGTGACATTGGTTAATATTGGGTTTTGCCAGGAGCCCTGGTCAACAGCTCATGGCTCTCTGCCTCTGTAGATTGCATTGGCTCCTTATCAGCACTTGGAAGAAGACATGAAGAGTCTGAAGCAGGTATTAGAGATGAAGAATCAGCAAATACACGAGCAAGAAAAGAAGATTCTTGAGCTGGAAAAGCTGGTGAGTTGGTCTGTTTGCTCGGGAGAGTAACCTCCATGACATTCCTGCTGTCATCACTGATATCATCGTTGATGGCGTTCAGCCAGGTGTATCCCTTACCTGCCCATTGCTTACACCCAAGCAGAAAATCCCACAGCTGGCCTTTCCCAGGAATCCAGGAGCTCTCATAAGGAATCTTGGAGGTGGCCTCACCTTGTCCAACTCTGGAGCCTTCCTGATGGGCAGTCTCTTTCTGCTTTGCCCTGGTTTTCCCACAGTTGTGCTGTCTTCTCGCCCTCTCTTGGGGACGTGTGGGGACCCAGCACAATGCAGCATCCCTGATGCCCAGGCACTGCACGGAGCACTTTCCCCGAGCCTGCGCCTAACTCCTACGGCTGCCTGTGGAGCAGCTGCCGCCACCAGCCGCTTTACAGATGCGGAGATGGAGCTAAGGAGCCCTGGCCCAGTGCTTCCAGTCCTCACAAGGCAGAAGGGGCCAGGGATCTCCCTGGGGCCCTTTTTATAAGGCTATTAATCCCATTCACAGGGGCTCACCCTCAGGACCTAATCCCCTCCCCAGTTCTCTGCCTCCTAATACCATCACTTTGAGGGTTAGGTTTCAGCATAGGAATTTGGGGGGACACAGACATTCAGTCCAGAACAGAGTCCTAGCTCTCACCCACACTCGCCCACCTCAGCCCACCAGCCTGGCTCCTGCAGAGCTAGCAAAGGGCACTCCCTAGGGGGCACAGAACACCCAGGATTTCACCCTCTACCCTGGGGCACAAGCCCCCGGCCAGGGCTAGAGTCCCAGAAAAGTGTGCGAAGGGAGTGGAGGAGAAGCCTCCTTCCAAGGGCAGCCCATCTTGATCTGGAAATTGGCCCCAGGATCTCAGATTCTTATTTTTTCCCTTTATTATTGTTACTTTAAAAATAAACTTTTGATACTAACAAAAGTAAATATGTGTACTGTGGAAAATTATGAAATAAGATAAACAAAAAATAAGCAGATTATAACATCATATTCCTACCAGTGCTTATGCTTTCCAGAACTTTTTCTCTGTAAGGTAGTATCTGCGTGCACATGTGCACAGGCACACACCCACCCACCCACATGGCCCACATATTATACTGTATAAGTGTTTTATATCCTTAGCTTGCCATCTCAGGCAGGAACTGATCATCTCATCGAAATTCCCCATTTGTGAAATGTCCCTTGCATCTGTATAACCAAGCCAGGGGCTGATCTAGGGCCACCCATTGCATTTGGTGGCCATGTCACCTCTCTCTCTGGAAGCATCCCTTTTTGCAGACATCTCTTGCTGCACGGGTGCAGTTAATGGGGGCAGACCAGGTGATGCTGGATTGTCGCCAAGATTCTGGGCGATGCTGACCACTCTGCACCCTCCAGCAGCCCAGGACTTCCCAGCTCAGGCCAGGCCTAGGGCTGGCGGGGAGCTACAGGACAGCGCCTGCCTCAGCTGAACCCTGCCTTGCAGCCTTGCCAGTGTGGGGACCAGCTGTTCTGAGAGCAGCCACCCATCTTCCCCCTCCTGGCTTGGCCATTTGCATTGGGTCACCAGCAAACCTCTGGGTTTACTTGGCTGATTTTAGCCATCCTCCAGGCTTTCTGCCTGCCCATATGGCTTCTCATCCCAGAAACCTTTCCAGGCAAAAAAGAATCTGCTCGATCACTTCATCTCCTGGGAGCAAAAGTGAGGGCTGGGTGAGGTGTCTTGCTAAAGAGCGGGTACAGAGGCCAGTCCTGTGGCTAGGATTCCTAAGTCCTGTTCATGGAAAAGGGACAGTTTTCTTTAAAGATTAACTACATTAACAGTGAACTTGTCACATTCTTTTCAGAAAATAATTTATTTCTAAATTGGTCTTAGAATCAAACTGTACTTCAGCTAGGTCTCAGGCCCTCGAGGACACGCTAACAGAGGGAAAGGCATCAATTGCCGGGGAGTAACAGCCATGGGATGATGGGATTTGGGGATAATGTACCCAGCTGCTCTTGGGCTTTGCATTCCTGGCTGCCTGTAGCCTCAAAAGGAAAAAGCGTGCTTACATTATTTAGATTTCCTCCCTCCATTGATTCAGAATGTCATGTCGTGCACGCAAGGCTGGCCAAGGATGCTGCTGCAGTGTGGTTGACCCTTTGGGAAGAGCCATGAGACCCAGTACTCAAACGAGGTCCTAGTGGTATTCATGGCTTATCTCTGACAATGGCAAGGGCCTGGGGACATTCACTATAAGAAATACATTTTACATCAGAAACACACACACACACACACACACACACACACACACACATTGATACATAATATATATAAAATAAAAATATCTGAAATTTGCTACCTACAGTGCACATGGGCATTTTCTATTCTGTTTCATTTAAAGAAGAAATGCTGGTCACATTCCTCTGACCTGATTTTAAAACCCACTAAAGCATTGCGAACTGATGTTTGCAAAATGCTGTTCTTGATAATCCTCCAATGCCCAGAGCTGAGGGCACCGGTTTGCTCCCTATTTTATGGCCTTGCTAGAACCTCTTAAACACTGTTTCCTTTGTAGGCAGAAAAGAACATTATCCTAGAAGAAAAGATCCAGGTTCTCCAACAGCAGAACGAAGACCTCAAAGCAAGGATTGACCAAAACACAGTTGTCACCAGGTAGGTGGGCTGGGTGTCACCTACAAAGTGACTTTCCTCTTGAGCTTCTTTTTGTTGCAACATCCAGTTTCCCTCACTCTGGCCTGTGAGTCTTTCCCCACAGTCTCTTGCTGTTTCCCCCAAGACCTGAAGAACAAGAACAAACCCCTGCGGCCATCTTGCCTATTCCTGGCCACATATCAACGGGCCCCACCTTGAGAGAAATGAGTGAAATCAGCAAAAGTGTGCAGCAGGGTCCTCCTGCAGCACTGGGAGGGGAAGGGGTTTATTTTTGGAAGAGATTAGGAGAGGAGGGCCAGCTGGGTGTTCCCAGGCTAAAAAGAGAGCCACCACTGGCTGATACCCCAACTTCCAGAAATTCACAATTTCCATCCAGGTCTCGCCTGTCCCTGTGGGGCCACGCTCTGAGGTGCCCCAGCTTTCAAGGAAGGGTGTTCAGGCTCCTCCCTCACACAGCACAATGCAGGGATAAAGCAGGGTTTTGGCTTCATCAGCTGCTCTTCCATGAGGGCTGAGCCATATCAGTAAGACCCAGGCCCGAACCCTTGCCCACTCAACTCAGCTAGGCTCCTCAATGCTCACCCATGGTGTGTTACCCTTGCACACATAACTCGTGCATATGCATACACTCACATGCACTCACACAGGCACTGCATGCTCACTCACACACACACTTGCATATTCCCACTCATGCACACTCACTCTCATACACTTACGCACACATACACTCATACAATTCCTCACACCTATTCACATGCCCTGTTTGCACACTCACACGTGCATGCTTATCTTCACATGTACATGCTTATTCTCACATGTACATTCTCTCACATACATACGCTCTTGCACACATGCATGAATGGACACACAGCCATTGCCCCCATAACTAAGCCCCTAGTGCAGGCATTTTGTTCTCACCTCAGAGGCACATAGGAAAGGCTGTGCTGGGGGCAGCAAGCTCTCTTTGCTCCGGAAGCTGCAAAGGTGCCCTTGTCAGCAGAGCAAATGCAGACTTTATTGAACAGAGGTGATTTTTCTGGACTTCAGTCTGTCCAGCTTTAAAATGCATATGTACTTATTCCTGTCAGTTCCTCAGAGGTGCTGTCATTCTTCAAAAATGCAACAAAGCAAGCAATTCGGATTCATTTTTTCACCCACCAGCCTTTATCGGCAAACATTAACTGAGCATCTGTTATGTGCTTAGCACCAGCTGGATGCTGGGAATTCAGCATGCAGAGCCTTGGCCTCTGTCCTCCAGAGCTCCCAGTCTAGCAGGCAGACACAGACCCCTAGAGCAGCATTTCCAGCAGGGGAGGACACCTGCCGTCGTGGAGGCACAAGCCTGGGGCAGGGAGGCCAGGAGAAGGCACCCCCAGCTTCCTGGCAGTCTCAGGAAGGCCCGCGGCTCTTCACTGCTATTGTGCTGTTGTCATTGTCAATTGCCAGCTGGGCGGCTGTCTCTCCTTTCGGAGCCTCCGGGCAGCATACCCACTCCAGCTCTCCACTTCCCTCCTTTCAGTCGCTGGCCTTTGCTCTGTCCAGTGGACAGCCAGTGCCTCCCCTGACCGGGCAGAGGGCCTGTGGGATGATGGGTATTGGCCAGAGAGGCTCTGGGAACAGATGTGTCATTGGGCCAAATGGCAATCATGATTCAACCAAAGTTCTTGGTCACTGGGTCACCCTGGTGCCTGTTCTCCCTGCGGGCATCATGGCCTCCTCCCTTTGCCCTGCACCATTGTCCTGACCTCAGGTTCAGTGTCCACTAGCATGATTGCTACTTATTTGTCATTGTGCCCATGCAGACAGCTGTCGGAGGAAAATGCTAACCTCCAGGAATATGTTGAGAAGGAAACCCAGGAGAAGAAGAGATTGAGCCGAACCAATGAAGAGCTGCTTTGGAAGCTCCAAACTGGGGACCCGACCAGTCCGATTAAACTCTCGCCCACATCTCCCGTTTACCGCGGCTCCTCCTCGGGGCCCTCCTCTCCGGCCAGAGTCAGCACAACACCCAGATGACGCCACTACACGGCCTGCGGGAGCTCCGGCTTCTCGTCCTCCGGTCTCCACCCTGAGGGAGCACTGACCCGGTGCCGCCGGAGCTGGCCCTGTGCGCATGCTCAGTAGCTGCGAATGCCTCCTAGGCGCGTCCTCCTCTGATCCCCGTGTAAGACTGCCCTGGTGTCGGCACTTAGGAATGTGTAAATGGTAAAGTCTGATGTGCAAACGTTTTACCATAGTTAGAGCCAAAAGAAAGACACTTGCAATTGTTCTTGAGCAATGAACTTTCACTGCAGAATTTCAGGTTAGTTACAAAAAGCTCAGTTTTCAATATACATTGAATAATCATTGTGTACTGCACCGATATGTGTGTATATTTAGATATACGTATATACACATGCTGCGGTTCTGAATTTCATTTTTTATAACATGAAGTGCTGACATATTTTAGTGAAGGTCAGCAGTTTTCTAACTTGTGCCTAAGAATTATTGGGAAATGAAAATGCATTTCTATCTAGCTTCCCAGGAATATTTCTACCCAAAATAGAAAAAGGAAAAAAAAAAAAGATACAGAGAAGAAGCGCCTTTCAACTCACCACCAAGTGGTACTCTCTTTAACACGAACACCAGCTATTTGTGAACGGTAACTGCCTTTGGAACAATCAGCTTCTTAGTCAACATGATGTGAGATCACTATTATTCCATTCGCAAGTTTTAATTATTGATACTCCTGTCATGAGCGGATAAGGGAGAGCAGTGGGAAACCCTAAGGGGGTTTAGCAGTTTTGCAGATGTTACCCATGACAGTGACTCATCTCTAATAGTCTTGTAAACACAAGTTTTGCTTTTTTCCTAAATGGCATCTCAGACTCGGTCATTAAGCTATTGTTGCACCCTCCGGAAAACATGGCAGAGCATGACCTTTGAGTAAGAGTGAGGATGACCTTGCAGATGACTGTGCCCATTCGCGCTCCATCCTCATGAAGGAAATTGCTGCCAAGGTCTGTATTTTGACCAGGCACAGAGGGGGAACATCACTCCAGCTTTCCATGTGGTTCACTCTGATGCGATACTGTAAATGATCAACTCTTTGAAATAAGACCCTCAGGCCCCCATTTCCTAGCAGCCCCCCTTCAGTTTGGTTCTACAACTCAACCCCTTCACTGCACATTGAGATGGCTCAGGGGTTCTAGCAGGGGCTTCCAGAAAAAAAACACCATTTCTGTCCCGGGGGACCAGTTCTGAGCTGTGCTAGATCATCACACGACCACCCAGAAACCCACTTCCACTTCCTGCTGGATGATCAGGCAACGCTGCTGCTGACTGTGCTCCCATCTTAGACCCAGAAGGTTCTCCCAAACAGAGGAGCCCAGTGAAACAGCCAGCCAGGGGGCACCAGCTCCTGGACTGGCATCTGTCTCTAAAATGGTAGAATTAGGATATGAACAGTACTCATGTAGTGGTGTGGAAGATTAGGAGCATGATACACAAAAGGAAGAAGTAGTTTTAACAGATATGGTGATGATGATGATGCCCTTGTTTCCTGTATGTGACAAAGACCCTGCACTTTCTCCCTGAGACCCCCCCCCCCCCCAAAATTGTCCTGAGCACAGGCCTGTCTTTGAGTGTGCCCAAGGCGAGAAGAACCATGAGGGGGTCCTGCAGGGGCCGGAGCCATGGAACGGGGAAGAAAACAGCCCGTGGACGGGTCGGCTTGTCCAGGGCACGCCTACTCGGCACACGTGTTGCCAGCGTGAAGGCCGACATGGTCCCTGGCCCTAGGATGAGTCCACGCTGGGCTTCCGGGCCTCAGGTGCATCTCCAGCCAACCTCCAAGGGTCTTGCTCCTTCTGGGGACGTACACAGTAAATCCACATGGAAACGCCACCATTTCTCTCTGCTTTAGTGGCTCTGCATGATACTGTGATATTGAGTTGGGCATTCCATTAGAGTAGATCATGCCACATTGACTAAATACACAAGTATTTATTCTAGTAGCAGGCACAACCTGCAAACACAAATTCAGTTACAGCTTAGCTGTCCGAATTAGGAACCGCTTACATAGCCGCACCTGCTAAATGCAGTTACACAGCAATACTGACTTCCGTGTGATGCTAGAACGTGGTACAGTGTATTAGGCTGCTGTGGTCAGAGTTGTAGCATTGTTAGCACTAAGTAATTCCTCATTAGGTGGACTTCGGTGAGAGCTTTGCCCTAACCTGCCCTGACCTTGGGTACTTGAGCTAATTTCCACGTGGCCCTGGCTTCGTGGTTTTTTTTTTTTTTTCTTTTGTTACGGACACCCATCACGTATGGCTCCTCATCTGAGCCATCACCGCTCCCGAAACACATGGGGCGGCAGCTGCTGTGCCTCCTTCTCGATTCTTCCACCCCCCCACACCATCAGAATTCGGATTTCTCTCCACGTGGCGTCTGCCTCTGTCCCCTTCCAGGCTGGAGCGACGTTTCCACGTTCGGATGCTGCAGCCTCTGCACCTGCGTCAGACAGACCCACCAGATACCACCTGTCTCTTCCTGGCATTTGGGAGATGCGTGGGCGGCCTGCCCCCCGACCGCCGCCCTGCCCACCACATGCTGGGACAAGGTTCTGGCTGGATGTCAGAATGGATGGGGGTGGGGGCAGCCCTGGCCGTGATTAGTTGAATGAATGGGGTCACAACATCCCTTTTCCTGCCCCTACAGTTTGTGTTGCATATTTGTGTTTAAAGCCTATTAAAATAAACTTGAGGGACTTTCTGCGATATCTACTTGATGTAACTGGAGACCTGTCCCTCTCAGGCTGGGGATCCCAGGCAGGGAGGCAAGGGGGGTGGCGTTTGCAGGCTGGACCCCTTTTCTGTGTGTGCCGGGGTTGGGTGATGGTCCGTGAGAGAAGTCTATAGAGACCCCCTCTCCCCTGACTCCGCAGGTCCCAGGTCCCTGTGCCCACCCCTCCAGCCTGGGGGCTTGAGCAGCCCCTCCCCTGGACATGGGAGCTCAGTGCCTCTGCTCTGCAAGGCCGGGTGCGCTGGAGTTGGCTGGAAGGAGGACATAAAAGGTCATTCACTCATTTCAACCTGAAAGTGCTTGCTCCCCCCATCCTGATGGCCTTCAGTTTGGGCTGCAGCCGGTTTAGCCAGCTGGACCTCGAAGTGTCCCACAGGTGTCTGGCACCATCACAAGGGAGACAGCTGGGTTCGCAGGTTCCCTGTGGTGGTTTTGCAGGGTCTGTGGGAGTGGCAGCTATTTTAGCGAGATCAGCAAGTCCCTCCTGAACAAGTAGTGAACAGCAGACCCTTTGAAGACACAAAATTCACTTCTGGCCCTCACAGGGAACACCCCAGGGCCACCTCTGGGTCATCCCAGTATATCGATGGCAATCTAGTTATTAATAATCTATCTGGCCACGTGTCCTAACCTGTTTGTTTCTTTTGGGGTGTCTTGAGCACCCTTCACTTTCATAATGACCCCCTCCCATTGTCCTTACCCCACCTTATGCGGTAAACAAGGCAGGTGGCAGCACCTCCACATAACAAAGGAGCAAATGGGTGGCAGCCACCAACACGAGCAGGAGGTGAGATTAGAGCCAGCTTTCCACTGTCCGTGGAGAATGGTGTCCCCTTCCACGGCTCATTTGCAGTAGGCAGAGGAGACTCTGGAAGTCAACTCACTCACTGACCTCCTCTGTGCCAAGGAGCCCTGAGAGCTGGCTCTCCCTTCGTGGGAGACTTGCATCCCCCTAGCAAGAAGGGAGTTACGGAGTTAAGCACAGGTGGAAACCAAATGGTTGGACAGCTTCCCACCTGCGATTGAAGTTGAAGGATGTTCTCAAAGCCATTGCTGCATCAGTGTGTACGCTTCGAGCAATGACTCTGGGATTGCACCCTGTCACCTCATCTGTAATCACCAAGTGGTGAGAATCCTGCCCACGTGAGAGTCTGTCAAATGCTTACATACACACACAGATACACACACACTACACACAATCCCGAAGGCTGGTAAGCCATTCTGGTAATTCACTTAAATTAAATTTGCTAAATACATTTTTGTTAGCCAGTCTGCATCCTTCAAACCTCTTGCCCCAAACCTCATAAAATAAAACCAAGACAGACACCTGGTGTTTCTGAGGCCAGGCTTGGGTCACTCTCACCGCAGCGTGATGATGCAGGCCAATCTTCCTCACTCACTAAGTCGGGAAGCTTTTTCCAGTGCCAGCGCCAGGCAGGGTCGGGATGCCCTACAGCTCCGAGCTCAGACAGCCCTGTCCCTTGTATGTCTACAGACCTCCTGGGTGCCCATGCCTCCTCCCTCTAAGGCACTCACACCACAGACACGAAGAGAGCACCTGCCACGCAGCTGCTGACTGTGCGTAGCGGCTTCTCACATGACTGCACCGCCAAATTCACGCGGCAGGCACTGGGCTTCGTCCCTCCTCCTGCACTGTGGGAGCAGCGGTTCTGAACCAGCTGGCACTCATCAGGTGCATTGTTTTAAGGATAATTTAAAAGCATCCATGGCAAAGTCCCACCCAGCACAGCTTTTTCTTCCCCACGCAGTCTCAGATCCACTGGGATTAAGTGCTCAGCCACACCAAGAGCCAAAAAGCTGTTCCCCTCATCAGCAAACATACTGCCTGTTTCATTCCTGAAGACTTTTCCTCACATTGTGTTTTTTAAATGGCTGTATTTATGGCTGAGTGGACAGGCTTAATTTGGTAAAACTGAAGTGTTCCCTTTGAACAGGGGTTGATGGGATTATCTGTAGTTGGTTCCAGCCCTCCCTGCTGCAGCCTCAGACCCTGCCCAGGTCTGTGTGGTGTAAGGGCTGGGCTGAAGTTGGAAGCCAGGCCAGCACCCCAGGCCATGGCTCCACAGGCTTCCTTGTTGCTGCGAATGCCATTTGGAGGCAGCTTTTGAATGAACAGAGGTGCTTCATAACCAAAATGTGCAGGGGAAAACTTTCTCCAGGTGGTACCCCTCAAGCCTACAGCCTGGCATCGCCCCACAGGACCTTGAGGAGCCACCGGTCAGGATTTTCGAAGAGACTGCTGAAAGACTTGGCATGGCCTTTTCAAGCTGTCTGTGCGGCACCAAGCAGTAGCCACTAGGTGGCAGTGTGGCGCTGCAGGAACTGGGGTCCACCTTGCACTTGGCTCAAAGTCATCCTTAGGGACCAGAGGACACATACAAAAATCCAGGAACAAGGCATGCCCCATGCTTATTTCCCAATTCTGGAATCTATCAGGCTCTCTGGGCTGCTTTGTGAAGCTGGCCCCTTTTGTGAATCAGGTTCTGCATCAGCAGAACCTCCCGCAGTAATTACACTGGGCCAGAAACCACTCCCAACCTGTGTCCCAGGGGCACGCTGCACAATCTTGCTTACCCACCACGCAAGCTCTGTGGTCTGGCTTTCTGTGTGGCCAAGGAACACGAAATGTGCATGATGCTTTCAGGTGCAGATGCTCATCACATATTCCAGATCATAGGCACGCTGGGGCCCGGAGAGCAGCTTGCCTGCCTTCCTTTCTGCACAGCTCCCTGGGTGTCTGCTTTCAGCATCGTCCATCAGCTGACAAAACTCAAAGGTCAAACCTTATCTTCTGGGCAGTAGATCTTCTGGTATAGCCGCTGTGAATCACTGCCTTTTACTGTCTGGGAATTAAGGCCCACTTGACTGAATTTGCCTCTAGTGCAAAAATGGATCCTTTCTCAAGGGAGTTGAGGGAGTGAGATAGTAACAATTACCAGGATAGCTACACTCCCCGACAGCCCCTCTGCCCTGCATGCACTCTGCTCCCTCTAACAGGATAGTGTGTGTGCAGGCCAGCACAGGCTGGGGTGGCAACAGGTGAGGGCGTTTTGTTGCCAGAGACCAAGTCCTTCAGCAAATGCCTGACAACTGGCAGCCTCTGAGCTGCTTTACCCCAACAGCTTGGTTGGAAGGAAGACCTCTGTGGCCCCAAAGCCAAATAAATCTGCAGACAGTATCAGAGATCCAAAATGGGGGCTCAAGGGATTCTCTGGTTGAGGCTCAAATTGTTGGAATAAGGATTTTCCCCAAATGGCTACAGGAAAGTGAGACCATAGGACTAAAGTCACGGGCTGTGGGGAAGCACAGCGGGATCTGGAACTCTCCATGGGGCACTTCCAGGCCTGGGTCCCAGGAGAGACCCGCTAGGATTCTTGAGATCACACCATGCACATGGAAGCCATAGAATTTATTAGAATTTGCAGAAGCATGAGATAATGTACCACAAAATAGTTTGATTTTACAACATAAAGTATGGTAGGAAGTGGTCAATGTACACAGTGTTGTTAGCAAAAAGGGGAGGCAGGGCAGTTTCACATTTTTTGAAAGGTGGTGGACGACAACTACACTTGTCCTTAAAGTAAAATAAAAGCAGGAGAGACCCAGCAGAGACCAACCTGATTTGCAGTTAGCATCAGAATCTAAATCTAGTATCACAACTTTAAGAAACTAAAAGAAAACTATTAGAAAAATAGAACATCAAACAAGCAAAAAAAATATACAAATGTACATAATAAAAAACACACAACTCTTAATAATGGCTCCATGTTCAGTAGAAGAAAATATTTACTGGAGAAACCACAGCTATTCAGGTTTGATAATAAACCAACCCTCATTGGTATCATTACCCTTAGTGCTCCTTAAACTCATTGAAGCTGAAAGGCACAACTTAAGCAGGAAACTTATCATCTTAAATATATATTATAACTTCTCAAATGGGAAAATAAGTCCCAAACTTAATAGTCTGTCATCAAGAAACACAAAATCATTTGCCTTGTTAATAAATTAACAGTCTGAATGCATCTTTCCATCCTGCTTCCTGACCCTGCTGGACACACTAATAAATACCCTGAGAAAAATCTTCTCTTTAAGCTTGGCCAAGGTACTCCATCTCCTGTGGGGTTTTCAGCTGGCACTCAGCACATTTGTAGAATGACCCAGGAGGGCTCCATGGCAACTGTGCCCCGAGACTCCAGGCCCAGCCGGGTCCCGATGGCGAGAGCGTTGTGGCTCAGTGAAGCACTGGCACAGAAAGGCTGGACTCGAGGAATCGAGGGGTGAAGATGGAGTCGGCTGACATTTTTTGCCTTAAAAATACATTAGGAGTCATAAGCGTGATGACACATGGAGTGTAGCTTCTTGCACCACTGGATCAACAGTAATCAATTTCATGACTCAGATAAGGTCCCCAGGAGCCTGGCAGAATGTACATCTCCCTCTCCCTTCAGAGCCTTACATATAATCTTCTCATGACGATGGCAAACAGATATATTTTAAATTACACGTAACAATTATACATAGTGTATATCCAGATCCGTCTGCAGGCGAACTCCGCATCAGTTCCACATATAAGCCTCACGTCCCCACCACCCTGCAATTTCCCCGTCCTCGGAACTGTCTCACGAGACCACCAGCGCACAGACACGAACATGCCTCTCACACACCCCAGAACGCAGCTGTGCTGGAGTTGGGCACAAAGGCCCCTCACTCCCTGTCTTCATGGGGTGGGTTCTTGGCTGCCAACAGAACTGTCAGCCTTTATTAAGAAGGAAGGGTCTGTGTAAAAATGGGATGTGTGAATCAGAAGAGGGGCCCTGGCACAGAGCCAGGCAGGCTTGCTTTAACATTGAGTCCTGCGTCGCGCAATGCCCAGGACCTTGCCTGTAAGTCTGGGTGGGGCCCCTATGGGGCATGTCCACGTGCCCCCCACCAGACTCATTGCCCTGTCTCCAGTCTCCACTGTGGGTTGGGCTGGAGGCCACACCACGTGGGACTGCAAACACCAGCCAGTTCACAATGCCTGCTCCGTGGCAGGGGCACGGCAGGGAGGAGCTGGTATCATCAGCGTTTCCACCCATCTGAACAAAGGTGAGCGGGCCATGCACCCTTCCAGCTGTGCACAAGGATGTGCTGAAGGTGCAGGAGGCAGTGCGTCAGGGCCTTGGTGGCTGGGGTAGGTGGAGAAGCCTGCTGCCCCCACCATCCTGCGGTCACCCCTGGACTCGTATTGGATCCTGGCCACTGTGCTAGAGTCAGCACAAGGGACCAGGTGGCTGGCTGCCTGAGAGAGAAAATAAGTCACAGTGGAAAGAGTTTTTGCTGCTGCAAAAACCAAAAGTGGGGGGAGATCTCAGCAATTCTGACAACAGTATACATTTAGCGACTTTTCTGAGACAGCCTGGGGAAAATGCATCTATCACTGTCCTCTTGATTTGGAAAAATAAATCCGATGCACAAAGCCTTAGCCAAGGGGGTGTGAGCAGGGATGATAAGTAGAGTGGGGGGTGTGTAGAGGCCTGGTCTCCTCCGGACGGTGCCCCTCCCAACTGCAGAGCTGCCCTCCTGTAAGCCGGCTCCTGAGCCAGCTGCCAACAAGGCCCCCACTGCCTCCCTGGAGACCCACTTCATCCCCCTCTTCAGCAGAGGTCCTGAGGCAGGGGGGTGGAGATCTGCTGGGTTTGCTGCTTCATGAATTTGGGCCTTCGGAGGTCATGAACACATGCAGGGCAGTCACAGGGTTTGTGGGAGACAGGAAGGGATGTTTACCCATCACAAATGGGTCTTTCCAATGCGGGTATTTATTTGTGGCTGGTGCACAGATAAAAGTAGACACAATACTCCTTGGTGGGTGTGCCTCTAGTAATGTGTAAGTTCTGACTATGTAGGAAAATCCTGGCCAGCGGAACTAAGAATATTCTTGTTTGGGCAAGGGAACTAAGAGATGTGAAACTATCATTTTTTTTCGCTTGTGTGTATTTTTATTTCAGGGAAAGAAATGAGGGATATGATAAGAAAAAGTCTATTAAAATTGTAAGGCTTACTCCAGACACCATTGCTTAAATCACTCCCCTTGCACACAGAGAGAAAACCCCTGGCAAGTGCACAAAAACACTACTCATAAAAGCACGGTGACCAGTGAACTATTATGCAAGGCACCCCCACGTGTCCTTTCCTAACTAGGAAGCCCGTCCTTTAAGGAGGGGGCATGAGTCCCATCCCTGCCCAGCCTAGGCGTGCTTCTGTGTCCAGCTTTAAGGCCTCTGCGTGAGGAAGGCCACACACTCCCAGCTGTCAGCACGCTGTCATGATGAGACTTGGAGCAGGGGAGACGCACCTTCTCAATCTACAAAATGAGCCATGGCGCCCATTAAAATGTCAAATGTCAACTCTAAATAGTCTATTGGGTGCTGTCTTGCACGGAAATTTCAGCCAGAAAGAAAAACTAGAGAAAAGAAAAAAAAGAAAAAAGCAATTCTCTCCCACCACTTCACTTTTCTTGGAGACTGTCTATCCCTCGAATTCTCTTTGCCTATGTAGAAAATAACGGAAAAAAAAATCAAGCAAATAACTACCAGGTCCTAAGACAAGAGACAACCAAAACCCCAACAAAATAAGTTAGTATTTATCAAAATATGTTACAACACCAATCTCCATAAATGTCAATATCACTCTTTGGAAATCGGAGCTCTGGGCTCTTATGATGCTCCCTCTGGAACATTCAAAATGAGATCAGAATAAAGCTCCCAGCAAGGTGAGCAGGCCTGATACGGAGGCCCAGCCCACGGCCATCCACCCGCCCTCCACCGCCGTGTTCACAAATTCTTGCACTTCTTTCCAAGAACCTTCTGGGGGCACAGGGAGGGTACAAGTGCCCTCAATTTATCAGGCTTCTTTCTACCAGATTTGTGTCAAAGGCCAGACTAGGAAGAAATGGAAAGGAAACTAAGTTTTGAAAGCAGCATTTCCATTTCCCCTGGTGTCCAAAATGCCCACGTCCCTCCTCCTCCCCCATCAGCATGGGCCTTCTGTCTCCTGAAGTAGACTCAGTGGAACACTCCACCCACGTTCAGGTTTCCTCTGGCTCCCATCTACAAGGAGTGTGTGTGAAATGGTGCTGGCCGCAGGCCCCGACCCAGGCAAGACAGGTGGGGGTGGCGTGCACTGGAGCTATGGGGGTGGGGAGGATGCTCGGGTCTCTCCCACTTGCAGAGGCGTGGGGTCCGAAGCATCCGGATGACAGATACACAAAAGGGACAGCAATATGCCTAGAAATCACCTCCCCTGCGACCCACGCATCTCAGCTATAGGACAGCCGCAGGGGTGATGACATGGCCATTTCCAAGTTAATGTTATGCCCTAACTTAATCTGGTGGAGTGTCACAATTTCATGGACTGTGGATTGATTTCAATTTCATCATGTCACAGAGAGGCCAGACAGCTTATGTCAGGGCCAGAAACGCATGACCCCGACATGTTCTGACCCCAGACTGAGCTGCCACCAGCCTTGAGAACCTTACAGGAGCCACCAGACTGGCTCCAAAGCATGGGAGGGCAAGACTGAGTGAATGGTGGCGACTCACAGGAAACAGACTTCTGACTTGGCTACCATGGGGCCAGTCCTGCAGATACAGTCTCATGTTCCAGTTACTCAGGACACAGCCAGTCGGGGGAGACGGCAGGAGCAGCAAGAACTGGCCCAGGCCTGGAGGCCGTGAGCTGAAGGTCCCTGGTTTACATACATGTGCACACACATGCATAAGCAAAGCAGGCCCTAATGGGAGTGATCCCTTCTTCCTCATTTGAGTGGAGCCAGCTGCCCTCAGCCCTGGGCAGCTGTCATGGTGTCAGAGCAAAGCCCTGAGAAGCCAAGGGGCAGGCAGGGTCCGGCCCTAATGACCCATCTGAATGCAACCGGAGAAGGACAACAGGCCTGATTTTCCTTTTTAAGTGCACTACTGTCGTTTGGCTCTGGGGTGGGGAGCTGCTGGGGACACACTGTTTTGTGGTACTCATCTGGCTTGATTGCTGGGTGTCTGGGGCTGAGTGGGAAGATGGCTGCGAAAGTTTGGAGTATGCACAATTTCAATCCCAGAACAGTCCCCAGGAGGAAGGCCTGGTTCCCAAGATAAGGAGAGAAGGTGACCTCCGTTCTGCCTGAGGCTGTGGCAGCTCGGGGCTGAGCTGGCAGGGGAGGAACTGCTTTGTTCAGAGAAGTGAGGAGACACAGTGGCCAGCCGCAGCCTAGTGGCCCCGGCCAGGCAGCTGTCTGGAGGTGACCAGGGCCCGGAGAACCGGCTGCAGAGCCGAGGGTGGGCTGGGGCTGCAGGTCAAGTAATTGCACCTTTGGCTGCAGTGAGGGTGTGGATGCAGGTGGTTTCTGTTGCACTGGTGGGGAGGGTGGGGTGCCTCCCGGTCCTCTGGGGGCGTCCCTCGGGGCTGCTGCCACCTCTGGGGGGCGGGGCTGTGCGTCACTTGCACTGGTCCAAGTTGCCGTCAGGAGTCCTTGCTTGGTCGGCATCCAGGGACGCCTCCTCGCTGTGCCACAGGCCATAGCCAAAGTAGATGATGAAGCCTGTGGGCCGACAGCAGAGACGGGCGTGAACAGACCGCCGGTTGCACCACCGCAGGCAGGGCTCAGAGCCCAGGGCCGTCCCACAGCAAACCCTCTCAGGCGGCCTGCCCCTGCCTGGCATGAGCCCGCAGCCAGCGGCCCCTGTGACCTTTCCACATCTGGAGCAGCTGCCACACGAAGGCCACTGTCTGCTTCGACATCTGGCAAAGCCCTACATTCCTCTGGACGGCCTTATGCTGCGGTGTTTCCTGAGCAGACAGAGCAGCTGGGCCAGGGCCACCAGAGGCCATCGGGTCCTTCAGCTTAGCCCCCGATGCCACCTGAGGTCACAAGAGTATCGAGAATGTGCACTATGGAGATGGCGTTTCCCGCAGGTGCTGGAGGTCTCCAGGCTCTCAGCCTGGACAGTCCCACTGCCCATTTTCTCCACATAACTGAGCGTCAGACTGCAGGAGACACTGAGCCCCAGGAATGGACTTCACATAGGAGTCCACAGCCTGTTCCTGCACATAGGACTCCAGGGTGGGTCCAGGACCTATGCTTCTAACCACCTGCCCAGGGACTGTGGCCAGATGGCTCCAGGTAACTGGGGCCACCTTGTGTGGTTGACACAGGAAAACAGGCCTTAAAGCAAGGACTCAGCCACCCACAGCCCAGGAAAGGAGCTCAGGCTCCTGCACACAGGGACTTTGACAGGGATGCTGGGAAGAGGCACCCCTCTGCCTTCACCAGGCCTGGAGGAAGTGGCCACAGTGAGCTGTGAGCAGCTTTTTCTCAGAAAGGCTCTAGGAGACGTCTGTCTAACAGGCTGGACTTTGCAGGGAATGAGGACCCACCCGGCTGCCAGCAGACAGTGGAGGAAAAGCACCCCTCGAGGGCCCTGGGAGATGAGGCAGCAGCCATCTGCCCGTAGCATGCAAACTCAGGGCTGCAAGGCTGTAGGGACATGGTCCTGAGGGGCAATGGCCAGGGCCACTTTCCTGGCTATCAGCACTATGACTCAGACGCTGAGGGGAAGGAAATGAGATCCTCCCCTCCAGCCCCTGGGGTGAGATGCCCAGAGGCGTGGGACTACAGGCTGCACCCACCCCTGGTGATCTATCACATGTGGAAGCTCCCCACCCTAGTGGCATCTCCCATAGGCTCCAAAGCACTCTCCCTCCACAGAGAAGACGCCATCACAGAGGAGCCCATGACATCCACCCTGCCTGGGCCTAGTGCCCGTACCAATCTGGCGCTGGGCAGGCCAGGGGGCCAGGAGGCACAGGCCAGACTTTCCTGTCTGAGGTGAAAATAACTGGTACCTTATCTGCAGCAGACTCATCACCTTGTTCCTGTTAATATCAAGGTCTTGCCCAAAAGAATAAATAGTTTGGACAAGAAGCAATGGAAACAAAAAGTATCTAACAGGGAGGAGAGGACTCACAGCCTACCAGGGATTCAGCATTATCTTCGAGAAAGCTGCTGACTGGATGTGCATCATTCTGTTATGAAATCTGAAACAAGGGAGACCCCCAGGGGAAGCCAGGATCTTGGACGTGCTGGCAGCAGCATCACATACCTATCAGCATCCACACGGCAAACCGGACCCAGGTGCCCTGGTCCAGCTGCATCATGAGATAGACGTTCACGAAGATGCTCAGGATGGGGAGCACTGGCAGGAAGGGAACCTGAAGAGACAGGAGGTGGCCTCAATCCATGGCAGTGGCACCGGTTCCAATAGTTCAGTAAAACTGTCTAGTAAAGGCAGCACAACTGAGAGTGACGAGTGACGGGGACCGTCGGGCGAGCGTGGGGAAGAGAGAGGGAGTGCCCACCCCCACTCCCACACCCCACACACAGCCCGCACCCAAACACACACACAAACACATCCAAGGGTACATCTTAGTAGGTGGGGATTTGATTCTAAGCTCTGAATGGCCAAATGAGCTCCATTCTCATTTTTCTCTGTTGCGATTCTCCTGCTAAAGAAAGGACTAGAAGACGGACCTCCACTTTACCTCTAAGGTCAACAACCTTTTTTATTATTTGTGTAATCTAAAAATGCAGAAGCCTTGCCCGTCTCCAAGGCTTGGAAAACTCATGCATCAACTTGAGCAGACATTTACGAGAAGCATCCCACCACCCCGGAGGGACTGCTCCACTGGGTCTGCTATTATGTATAAACTTAGGGGCAAGTGGCTTCATCAGCAGCACCCTTGATACTGTCTGGGGAAGAGGCAGCACATTTCATAAAACACTGATCACAAGGGACATTTATTTTCCGGAGAATTCAGAAATGGATGCCAAATATCCAGGGACTGGCGAGGTCTCCCTTGGCCTGTGTCATGCAGGAAGGTGTCAGCCTGCCCTTGACTACTCAGGGAAACGTCCAGGGGAGAAGGGCTGCTGCCTCCTTCCAGGGTCTGGTCCTCTCTGTGCCTTCAGGACCCCTGCCCCATCTTACCTGAAGCTGGCTAGCAAAAACCTTCCTCGGGAGCACCCAGGCCCGGCTGAGCCCACGCAGGGCTGGCCAGGCATCAGGAGGGCCAGGGTCTGTGTACCAGGGTTCCTTCCCTAGGCCGAGCTGCTCACCTTAAATGAGAGCTTGGTCTTGCTCTCGGGCTGCCTCCAGATGACGCCCGTGACCACGGCACAGAGGAGGGCAGACCCTGTGAGCAGAAAGACTGCCCACAGCGCCCCTTTGGTGAGAGCCTCCCTTCCAAGCACGGTCACAATGCAGAAGGTGATGATGAGAACAGCTAAGGGGGAAGGAAAAGACAGCAAGCTGCAACTCAACCATTTCCCAATTTCCCACAGGCATCCGCTGGTCTCCCCTAAACTTATGGAGAGAGAGGCTCCATTTCCGAAGGCACAACTACAGTTAACACAGAGTAACTATGTCCCAGTGCAGGAGCAAGACAGACGCTCATCTTCTCTGGCACCTTCCCCCAACTCCAGCTCCACTGCCTAGAAACCATGTAATGCCAACAAGCAAGGCCCCAGGGAAGGGCTAGCTCTTACCTATGAGGCTGGTTGAAATGTTCACAATTAGCCCAGAGATTTTGGAAGGCTCCATGTTTTTGGGTGAGAGTATGGTTTTCAAAGAGAACATCTCTGCCTCTGGTAAAAAGCCCAGCTGGGAATCATTGGTGCTTGCCAATTCATTTTGGTCTGCTGGATCTAACTCGTCAGAAGTACTGGCCATCTGGTATACCAGGTTAGGCTGCTCTGGCTGATACCTGGGAAGATAGGCATTGCGTGACCGCCACATCTGCTTCAAGCAAAATGACGTGCACAACTCAAGTTCTCAATAAGCCTCCAAAGTGAGCTGCCCGGGACACAAGGTATAAAATGGGAAGGATATAGTCAGATGCTGCATTGTAGATAGACGAGGAGAGACCGGGAACACCACCTCCCGCTGTTGCTTCTGGGGAACATCCTCCATGGTCTCTCCTTCGGGGCGACATGACCTCCACCATGAGCAGCCCAGAGGAATACCCTGAGAGGATCTCTCTTGCTCTGAGAAGTGGCAGCAGCGCTCAGATGCTAAAGATACTAGGCCACTTCCCACAAAATTACTGCTGTAGGGAGCAAAAGGGAAGGAGAGAAAGAGGAAGCAGTAATGCCAGGATCCTATTTGGCACAGAGAGCCAGAGAAATATGGCTGCAGGCTAGATGGATTTGAGAAATTCTGTTTGTGTGACTTAATTGGATCAATTTATTTTAAAACTCCAAGTACCTTAGGGTAAATAATTCTATGTGGCTTGTTGGAGGGCCGAGCCTGCAGCGTGATTTCCAAGACACGAGCTACCTGCTAGTGGAGCATCCATTCTGAATGAGGTGCCTTATCTTCCCACCCGAAATGAACAGAGTGCAAATCTTTTCCACCAGCTTTGAAACACAGAGTTCTGTATGAATTATTTTGCATATGATCAATTCTAAGAGGGAGTATAAAGATATTAACCATTTTTGTATGGATTCACTTGTGCAACCCCACTTGGTCAATTAAGAAAGTGGGAGACCTCAGAGAATATTCTAGCATTGGGCCCCTTGGGAGGAATAAGGGGTCCCCAATAGTCTTAGCTGATTCTAAAGAGCTTCTGCTAAGGCTCAGCCCAGGTTTTATGTGAATCAGCTGCTGAACACCTTGGAAATGCAATCAATGGCCTTGCAGGTGGGAATCCCTGAAAAGAAATGAGGAGGCTCTTGAGGGGAGACCAGTGCTGAGCATCTCCATGAGCACAGGTTCTCAGGATGGAAGCTGCACAGGGATGTGCTTTGGGAGTGGGTGCTGAGGCAGGTGAGAACACCGAGACACCAAGCCTAGGCCCAGAGCAGCTTTACTGCGACTGCGAGAGGCTTGCCTGGCCCCCACCAGGCTATAACAAGCCGACTCCACAGTGTCTCTGAACATCAACCTAGGGCACCCCATGCCACATAATGGGATTCATTCCTCCAGCCACAGTGCAACGAAGCTGCAGAAGCATTACGCTGACCTGGGTTTCACAGGCCTTGGGTTTTCCTAACTCCTACCAGGGCAGCCCTCAATCCTCTCTGTCCCAAGAATCTGAACCAAGTTGCAATCAGTCTTCGAACCTTCTGATCCCAGGATCCTGGCCTAATAGTTGGACCGAGAATCTGTCTCTATCCACCCAACATTTAGCCATAAAAATGAGGGCACATGATAGAGGGGGGTGAGGGGCCACCCAACTCTTGCCAAGGACGTCCTCCTAACTGGGCTCTCAACCCAGGTCCTCCCCTCTCCTTGGCAGCTCCCAATGGAGCTATCACCAACCTAAAAGTTTCATTCATCACATAAACCATAGCTGAACTGTGAAAAGGCTACCAGGTGCATCTGCATTTCTGTCATGAGACCCCCAAAAGCCATACATACCGTAAGACCAACACACAGGCAGCCACCAACGAGTAAGCCAGGAGAGTGCCAATGGACATGAGGTCCACCAAGTCCTTCAGGTCAAACAGGAAGGCCATCACAGCTGGGAAGAGACAGACACCAGGATCTGTGGAGGGCCATCTGCATGCAATGACAACCAGGACCACCACTGCCGCCCACCATCCGGGGCAGCGAAGGGGGCTGCTTTTACTCCCACCCCCTCCCTGGCCTTCCCATGGAAAGACACAGCTTAAAGGGAAGTCAAGCTTCCCTTTAAGCTTGTGATTAAATCACAGACACAGTCCTCAACAGACAGTAATCATCATTAACATTTGTATAGAGAATCCCTTCATTCTTGTGATTTTAATGGCAACTTTGTAAGCCATCCCTACATTATAGATGTAAACATTCACAAAGGTTAGGAGACTCATCTAAGGTCACACAGTTCATAAGCATAGGGTGTAAGGATGTGAACTGGGTTCTTATGACTCTGAGTCCTGTGTGTCTTCCTCTAGACCATGCTGATTCACAGACTCATGTGCATCCATCCATCATCCATCCTATCGATCCCTCCATTCTCCATCAATCCATCTGTCCACCTATCTTCCATTCATCCACTCACCATCCATCCATCAATCCATCTCATCCATCTGCCCATCTCCCATCCATCTCATCCATCTATGTATCCATCCAATCCACCCATCCATCCATTCAGCATCTATCCATCTACCCATCTTCCACCCATCCAGCTCCGGTCAGAGTGTGCCCATCACTGGGTTCTAGGTACTCACTATTGAACAGGGCAGACCACAGTCCCCAGCCTTCCTGAGTGTACCCCACCAAGACACAGGCATTAGTGGACAACAGTGCTGGGTGATAAAGAAGGGCAAGTCTGGTGCTCTGGGAGGACTCACAGGACGTCCTAACCCAGGCAGGCGGGCAGGAAAGCAGAGTTCTTCACATGTGAAGTCACTTCACGTGGAAGAAATCTGAAGAGTTGTTCTCAAACAATATAGTATCAGCCCCTTCACTGTGTCCCTTGCCTTTAAAATGAATTAAAACCTGCACCCTTATTTGAACATCTTTTGTGAGCGTTGTGAGAGTATACGTGTCTATTCACGTGGGTGTGTATGTCAAGTACTCATTAAAAAACAACTTGGCTACATCTGCTTTGGGATATTTTCAAAACACATGCAATCAACACAAGCTAAAATATAAACACAAAGCCATTATTTTTCCACAAATATCTCTCAAGCCCCTCTAGATCACTGCAACTAAAACAAATTTAAATGGAGAATAAAACACAAAATTAAAGAGCAATGAGGGAGGGCCTTTTGGATAATCAGAACAGCGCCCAACTGTGCATGCCACAAATGCCGATGTTCCTACTCACGGGAAACTTGAGACTAATTTCTTCCATGTGAGGTGATTTTAGAAAACCAAATACTTATTTACCACTCCCACCAAATGAAAAGGGTAAATCCTGGATTTTGTGAATGGCATGTACTTTACAGTCACTTCAAAGAGCATGATTTGATCTCCCTCTATCAGCAGGGGAAGGAAATTAAGGCCAGTCTTTAATATGATCAAATTCCACGTAAAGCCTGAGAAAACAATGACTATTTCCAAATCCTTAATCCTGTAAATATACTGGTCACATTCTGATGTATAGTGCCTCTCAATCTGACCACTGTGGTCACTCTCAAGAGTATAGAATCACATAAGAAAATGTTTCATAATTTAAAAATAGGTGTGTTTTATCATACAATATTAATCCACAAAACTAAGCACAGTTTGCTAAAGGCATAAATGCTAATAAAACTTAGTGAATAATTCATTCATTTAAGAAGGTCAAGTGCCTTACCAATGGCTATTTGACAAGTCGCTGTGTTAGAAACTGTGACTGATCTCACATGCCCTAATTTGCCAAAAAGACCCACTGCTCTGCTCAGACTCTGGAAGGAGCTTGGCTACTTTGGCATAAAAACAACCCTGGAATCACAAGGCCGCTCCACTGCCCTGGGTGCACATCCTCGCTTCACCTCCCTGGGCCTCCACTTCTACATCTGTACAGTGGGCTGACGTCTGCCTTTTGGGGCTACAAAATGCAATTGCGAAAGGGGCGGGCGTCTACCTCTCGGGGCTATGAAATGCAATCGCGAAAGGAGGAGACACAGACCACAGGTACAGTGTGCACACGAGCTTCCTTTTAGGTTCTCCTTTCCTTCATCTGGGGCCCTGGAACACCTACACGGCTCAGATTAGTCCACTGATTTCATCTATCAAAATGGTCCTCTCGGCGATGACGCTCATCTGACAAGATGAAACTCCACTGGGTCTGCTATTACGTATAAACTTAGGGGCAAGTGGCTTCATCAGCAGCACCCTTGATACTCTCTGGGGAAGAGGCAGCACATTTCATAAAACACTGATCATAAGGGACACTTGTTTTCCAGAGAATTCAGAAATGGACGCCAAATTTCCAGGTACTGGCGAGGTCTCCCTTGGCCTGTGTCATGCAGGAAGGTGTCAGCCTGCCCTTGACTACTCAGGGAAACGTCCAGAAATGGGGAGAAAAGGTTTTCGAATACTGTGTGTTCTAAGCTCCGCCCATTGAGATGAAAACCAGAGTGCAAACTGTTCAAAAATTCTCTCCCATCCTCTGTCAAACGGGCCTCTGCCTTTTGTCAAAAGGTCAGTCAACTTTCAATGAACCAGGCTCCAAGTATAAAAACCAGGAGTTAAAAAGACCAGTTAAGATTACTCACAGACCAGAACAGCGCAAGACGTCTCCCTAGGGAGTAATGACTCCATTGTTAAAACATTTCCATGTGAAATGAGTTCTAGTACTCACCAGCAACGGCACCCGAGGCTAATGTGGCGATTATTGGTGTTTTGGTCCTATCATTGACGTTGGCTAAGAATTTAAATAGCAGTCCATCCTCAGCCATGGCATAGATAACCCGAGGCATGGGAAACATGGAACCTAGAAGACTAGATGGGGAGAGGCAAACCGCGTGAGTGAACCTGGCTCATAAGGGATAAAGGCACCACATCCAGCCATGCTCAGTTTACCACGGAGGAGAGGGAGTCTGAGCTCACCAAGAGCTGCCGTCCCTCGACGCTGGGTGAGGCCTGTGGCTAAAAGACTTGGCATTTAATAAATCAACCCCAGAAAGAGCACACACTGTAAGTAAGGATTAAGGTAAAGAATAGGGAACATCTATCTAACATACACTAGCATGAGACCCAGTACAGTCTTTACAGATGGAAAACCGTATTTATTCCTGCAATTATTTCTAGCTGAATCAAACAGAAAATACAAGCATCTCTGCATTCATGAAGATTTCCCTGTGGTAAATCAATATTTACCAAATAGTTCTGTTTATACAGGCTAAGAGGAAATACCATTGGTGAAAATGTTTCTCATTAAAAGGCACTTATTCCCTTCTTCAAAGTAGCTTCTGCATGACAGCCAAACTGAGGGCCAAAATATGGTGTTCAAACAGGGGGCCTGTTCCTGTGGCCAGATTTAGGGACAGAGAGCCAGTCCCTTGCTAAGCAGATGATGCTGAAAAGCCAGCCTCAGGTTCTTCTCAATAACGCAACTCTTGGGATGATGAATACTGGCAACAAGGGAAAAGCCACATGATCAAGGCTGGGTTGGGTACTGGGTCTATTTCAAGGGTAAAGAATGCTGGCAGCCGATGTGTGTCTCGCATGGCTGTACCTGGCCTGCTATAGCCTAACCCCTGCTGGTGGTTCCACCCCTAGGAGCAGCCACCACAGAAAGGCCTCTCACCTGGCGGAAAGAGCGCAGAGGGAGCCCACGGCCACTGCGTACTTGGCACCTTCCCAGCCCACGTGCTTAAAGGCGTCGGGCAGGGGGCTGTTATTGTCCAGGCAGAAGTAGGGCATCATGAGCGTGAGGGCAGCCGACACCCCAAAGTAGGCGATGAAGCAGATCAAGAGGGACGCCACGATCCCCACGGGGATGGCCTTCTGTGGGTTCTTCACCTCTTCACCTAGAAGCACAAGGGGTCAGCAGAGGAGGGCACACAGCAAGAGGCAGTGTATCTGCCCACATGACACCCAAGGCCTCTCAGTGCCCGGGAACCCACGTGACCCTACGAGAAACCTCCCTCCAGCGCTCAGCCCTGTGGGCACTGGGGCCTCCTGTGCTGCCGGGAGCAGAGGGGTGGTGCTCAGGAAGACACATCAGACAGCCCATGGCCCTGCAACAGTGTTCTCGGCCTGAATGTGGTGATGCAGCCAAGGAAGAGACTTGTTTCCTTTGGCAGAGAAAATCTGGGAGGCTCACTGAAGCCTGGCCTATTCAGTCTGCCAGGATGACAATGTTGTGAATGGCCTCACTCCTCCCGGAAGACGCTCAGATATGAAATCAGGCCACAGCCACACAGCTATGATCCCATTCTAACAGCGGAACCTCAGCCTTATTCAAGATGCAGCTTTCATCAGGTGTTGACACTTGGGGATGTGATAATGGTTTGGGAGTGGGAGGGGTTGGCAGGAAGCTACAAATCTACATGTTGCTCATGTGTGAAAGAGCAGCGACCGGACCGTGTCAGCAAGGAGGGAAATGGCAAGCATTGGCTTGTTTGCCTGGGGTGCAAGAGGACCCGGGACCGCAGTGGCTGGCGGGCATACCTGTGGTGGCGATGCAGTCAAAGCCCACGAAGGCATAGAAGCAAGTCGCTGCCCCCGACAGGACACCAGAGAACCCGAAGGGCATGAATCCACCAACACCGGGCTTCCCTTCTTTTGTGTCACTAGAAAAGAGAGCCGCAAACAAATGTCACGTCACTCGCTGCGCAGTCTGGCGTAAGGAGCTGTGCTCATCTCCTGATACGAGCGGAACCTGGCAGTCAGCCCTCCCTGTTACCACTGCCAGGCCCTGGGCTTCAGATGCTGAGTCCAGCCACTGCATGCTAACTCCGTGTGTGCAGGCCTCCCTGCTGTTTGTGGCCCAGGGTCACAAGGGTGCATAGTATCGCCCCTTCCAGAAGCATCTTCTAAACAATGACTAGGGTAGGGAGACGTGGGGACTACGAGGCAGGGGTCCAACAGGAAATGGGGGAGAAACCAGCCACGCGGCCAGTCCCACACCCTTCTCCCCAGGGCCCCTCGGAGGAAGGATGCAGAGCCGCCAGCCAGTCCTACCCCGGGTCCCATATTTACCAGTAACTCAATCTCAAAACAAACAATTCCAGAGAAACTAAGGCTAAAATAAAAGTATTTGTCAGCAAAGGCATTCCTTAAGTGCCTGTATGCACAAGGTGGAGTCCAGGAGGGCGCAGCTTTTGCCAGGTGTATGGGGCCCGGGCACAGCTGGGCACTGGCCCACGGGAGGGGCTCAGCACATCTTTGCTACACTGATGAACGCAAAAGCAAAATAAGCACAGTTTACAAACTCAGGAGTCCAGAAGAAGCAGGCTGCTTAAACATTCAGAAAACAGTCCCATAAATCTGACACCTGTGCCGAGACACGGTACCCAGGTTCAGTGTGGCGCTATGGCCCCTCCCAGGGTCCTGTCGGGGGTCCTTCAGGCCCTTGTTCCCTGATGTACAAAGCCCTGGCCTGTCTGATCCCCCCACATGCTGTGTTCTGGGGGTGCACCACGCAGTCAGTGCAGGCGGCTTCCCTGGCCACCGTCCCCTGGTCAGGAGGCACATAGCCCCTGCTGGTCACCAAGTAACCCTAAGCTTTCTGCATCCAACCCTCTGCTGCCACCCGAAAAGCAATTGCACTCCTTGTGGTTCAAGAAGGGCAATCCCTACTCCCACACCTTTGCCAGCCCCAGGGCCGCAGGCTTTCTGTCCTGTGCCAGGGTCCCACTGGCTGGCCTGGAGCCCAAGAGGACGCTCACCACCCACCTCTGTTGCCCCCACTCAACCATATTGACAGCCACCCAGCTGCACAGGACAACCTGCCCTAAACCTTGTCAGCATGAAGAGAGGAACCCTATAGGATGCTCCCAATCCTATAAACACTGACATCCCTCAGGTTGGCTGGGCAGCCCATTTGGTGAACTTTGCTTTCAATGGGATTTACTCACTGGCTGATAAAACAGACAGACAGACAGGATGGACCCAAATACTTTCTAATGGGGATTAAGCCTTACTAATTCCTAGAGGATCATCACATCTCTCAGTTACAGAAACTGCCATGAAGATGCTGGAAGTACATGCATGAGAAAGTTCATGTAGATGTGGGGTTTACTGTGGTCCCATAAACAGTAACGAGAGGAAACCCCCAGAAATGTACAAGTGATGGATGGAGGAAAAACTGTGGCCAAACAAAATTTTAGTTTATTGTGTTAGAGTATGACTAAAACTAGCAACCCAAGTTTAAAACCAAGCAGCCCAGGACAGACAAGTCAGCAGGGCCACGGGACAGCAAAGGGCTGGAGTGGAGCTGTGCCCACCTCATCCAAACCCCCTCGCCTCTCAGGCCAGAGGCCCCGCCGGCCACCCACTCCCACCCTGGCAAACGGCTTCGGTTACTCAGTGGCCTATGCTGAAGACAAAGCAGGTGACAACCAAATGGCTCAAGAGGGGGAGGATGAGGCCAAGGGAGGAGGGGAACTCAAGAGTCAAAATGGCTTCTGTGGGCCCCACTTCGGTGCCCTGTGGCGGCCAGGGTGACAGACGGGCAGTGAAAAGCCCCCAGATCCCCACTCAGCTCCTATGACATCAAGAGCTACCAATATGGCCTTGCATTAACATAAATGCATGCCCACTATGGGAGGCTGAGGCGGGAGAATCACCTGAGGCCATAAGTTAGGGACTAGCTTGGGCAACATAGTGAGACCCCATTAGTACAAAAAAAAATTTTTTTTTCTGATTAGCTGGGTGTGGTGGCATGTGACTATAGTCCCAGCTACTTGGGAAACTGAGGCAAGAGGATTGCTTGAGCCCAGGAGTTTGAGGCTGCTTTGAGCCATGATTGTGCCACTGCACCCCAGCCTGCGCAACTGCACCCCAGCCTGTGCAACACAGCAAAATCCTGTCTCTAAAATAATTTTTAAAAATTAAAAAATAAATAAATGAATGCTATCATGGATAGACGAGCTTTAGGCAACCATGAGGCAGAGGCACCTAGAAAGGTCCTGAAACCTCCATTTCAGGGCAAGTGGAAAGTGCAGGGAACTGCATACATGATTAAATCCCAGAAAGAGATGAACTCACAGAAGGGGACTAAGAAGGGCTGGAATGTGTCTTCCTCACACAGACAGGTAAAGCACACACAACAACAAAAGCATGGAGAGAAGGAAGCAAGGGCGATGGGTGAGCGCAAAGCGAGGAGGCAAAACAAAAGGCATCCTCCCCGGCTCCTCAGGACAGTTGCAGAAGAGACTGGATAATCCTCCAGGTTACAGAATGGGGGTGAAGGCACGTGCTGTGCTGCGCCAACTCCAGAGCTGTGTGCAACCGTGAGCATCCGTAAACTTCCCTGCTGACTGTGACCCTGCCACACCTGCTCCTCGTACTGCGCCGCTACACCTGACCTCAGGAGGACCCACAGCCGACTTCAGGAGGACCCACGTGCCGGGACCCTGGGCAACCATAACAATGAACAAGGGCCTGATTAAAAAAAAAAAAAAAATCTGCAGGGCATGCTAGTAAGCAAGAATGCAAGGTGCAGAACAATATATACGGAATGCCGCGTTTTGTGTAAGAAAAAAGAAATAGAATATACATATTTACATTTGCTTGTGCTTACACAGGGAGAAACTGGAAGCTTACACACACACACACAATTAGAAAGTTTACCTGTGGGGGTGGGAGATGAGGTGGATGAAGAAAGGAACGCATTGTAAATCTTTTTTAAAGCGTTATGAACCATGTAGTATTTTACCTACTCAAAAAGTTAAATTCCACCTTTAAGAAAAGATTGGGTGTTACTGATGCCAGTGGCAGAGTATCAACACAAAATAACCACAGAATCCATTCTACAGAGGCGCAAACCAAAACATGTAGAGATATTTACTAATGGTCTCTTTCTATGTAATCAATAATTAACCTTTTACATGTGTGTGGCAGTTGTGTTCACTCATCATCTGGCAACTCACATGTGAAAGAGAGGGGCTGCCAAGAGCCCTCACCCAGCAAATGTCAACCCGAGACAAAGTGAGCTTGAGTCCTGGTCTCAGCTCAGCGCTCCCTGCCCTGCAGCCTTTGACCAGCCCTTCTGTGTTCCACTCAGCTGGTCGCTCAGAAGCAGCAAAGACAATGCCTGGCATAGAAAGGGGTCAGGCCCGAGGGTCTCCCACTGCATCAGTGGTGAACATCCTGCAGCAGGGCTCCGCCACCCTCACACCAGCCACCCTGACATCAACTGTTAGTTGTGCTCAAAAGCCACACTCCCCTGTTCTTCTACGTGGTAATGGAAACTTTAATTATTTCAGCTGGACATATGAGCCTTAAGAATCAGGACTGTGTGTTTCCCAGAGTCACTAGCTGCAAGGAGTAGCCATCTGGCTAAGTTCTGATGGAGGATGTTTGAGCAGAAGTGGTGTCTGCATCTGCTGAGAAATGTCCAGGAGATGAAGTGGGGAGGGAGGGGGCCCTCTGCTGTTCCCTTCTCCATCCTGCTGACTGGAGCTGGAGAAGCCGCCTTCGGCCCTGGGGCGCCTGGCCTGGATTCCTGGCTGGGTGAAGCGACAAGCTGGACTGACCAACCCCAGAGGTTGACCAAAGAGAACCAAAGCCTTATCTTGTTGAAGCCAATGTTATTTTGAGGCTTCCATCCTAACTGGCAGACACCATCCAACAAAACCTTCTCAACAGGCTTCCATGCAGGGTTGATGCTTCACTATTGCTATGTCCACAGAACACTGGATGGGAATGCCAGCGGCAGCCTGAGTCAAAGGCACGAAGAGCCATCCAGACTGCAGGGTAACACTCCTCTTCACAGACCAACAGACAGACTGACCTAGTTCCTGGGGGCCTTCCCAGACGGCTAGGAGACAGCATCCTAAAATCACAAACCCACATGGTCTCACGGCCTCCCATGCAAGCGGAAGCTCCTGCATGTTATATGGATTGGTTGGGCAGTGCCCTACTGTTTCAGAGGAACCAGCAATGTCATGCAAGACTACATGGCTGTTGTCAGAAACACAAAGCTACGGCTGGAAAAAAAAAGAAAGAAAGTTGCTTAGATATTTGAACAACATAATAGAGCATGCCAAGGAGGCTCCAGTCCTGCAGAACTCCACCTCCTAACATGGCCGATCCCCTGCCATCCCCGTGGTCAGGGGGCTGGGCCCTGGCAGTGAGGCCGTCAGATGTAGCTAAGGCGGCCCCACCTGTGATCAGGGATTGGGGCAACAAATGCTGCTTTGTCTGGGGGCCGGTACAGCTAGCTCATCATTACTAGGGTACCAGCATGAGGATGACCAGTGAAAGTAAATACTATTGGCTGGCACAATCTCTTCATAAAAATAATAAAATTAAATCTCGATTGGCAACCAGTTAACAAGAGGTGCCCTATATATTTCATTCCTGACCTATAAATAGCAACCGGTCGAATATGCTCTGAGTTTTCAAAGGCTACACGTTACTTCAACGCATATTTGGAATTGGCTTCACTCCATCCTAAATTAATGGACACCCATAAATTTGGCATAAATATGACTCTGAAATGCTCGGGATGACATATTCAAAGTCCTCAGTTCTCCAAAACAGAGTTTAGGAAAGCAGTTTTATTAGAACTGCTAACCACAAAATATTAGTGTTAGTGAAGTTTCGTGCACCGAATGCCATAGTTTCCTGTTTCCATTCAAGTAGTCACACATCAATGCCTGCCCACTGGTAACAATACTGGGCGACATGGCTGGACACCTGGCCCTGAACCAGTGGCCAACTGGGCATACATGACTGCTAAGATTCCCAATGTGAGATAGTGCTTCTCAGCCTCCCTTGCAGCTCGATGTGGCCCCCAGTGGACTCTTGCCAATGGAATGTCTGTGTGTCTTCTGGTCTGTCCTGAACAGCCCTGAGCACTCTCCTGTACGCTCTCTTTTCCCTTCTGGAAGAGCTGGGTCATGCTCGTGCCTACAGCCAGCTCTGACCAGGCAGATGAAGACAATGTCCTGGGGGAAGATGGAGCAAGACAGAAGATGTCTAGGTCCACAGAGGCCTGTGGCAAAGCTGGCCAGCCAACGCGGACTGCTCATTTCAGGAATGGAAACATCTCTTCTTTAAAGCCACACTCCATTGTGGCAGTTGAAGGGGGTCTCTTTATCATAGCAGTTTCAACCTTCAGTCTTAATGAAGAATCACACACAAAATCCAAGTCCCCATTCTCCATCCTGAGACCTAAAGAATTACATGGAGATCTGACAACAAAGATAAAAAAGATATGACTGTTTGGCTTTTTTTTCCTAGGTTATCTGAGCTTTCAATGAGGGCTGGGCGAGAGACCTGAGATGGCACAGGGTGGAGCTGTCACCTCCAGTTCCGGATGTCTGTGTCAGAGACATGAGGGTGATGGGGCCACTGTCACCAGGGCTTGAGCAGCACAAGTCAGATGTCGGCGAAAGACTATTGTGCTCACATTCTGAGACTTCAGTCATTCTGAAAACCTTCAAAAAAAGTTTCACCTATTTCTCTTCCCTCTACATTATTAATCTAATAGGAAGGTATTCAAAGGTGAAGTGAGGTCACCATGGCACTGCAGAGAAAAATCTTTTCTGAATACAAAATTCCAAAGTTGGCCATCAAACAGAATCTGGGGAAAGAGGGATCATTTAATGAGTCTGACAAGAATCCTGAATGATACACAATTTGGAATTAGGGTGATGATTTTCTTTTCCTCAGTCTTTCTTGTCATACAATAGTCTTTCCATTTCAGGGGAATAAACCTTCACACAAACTTGATACATACAAAATACCCTCAGCTACTTCACTGCAAAACACAAAACAATTAACAAAATATACTCAAATAATGTTTTCTTAAAAGCACATGCCATCCTAGCCAGTTATATCCCCCATACAATCTATGTCATTAAATGTCAACTAAGAAAAATGGTCAGAAGCAGCAACTCACTTGTTCAAACAGAGACGGCCTGATGTGTTCCCAAAATCCTCCTCCGTGAGCTGCCAGTTTTTAACCGATCCTTTCACAAATCCTGACACCATTATGAAGCCCAGGACCAGGACGTTGATACAAGTGAATATTTTGTTGACCATGGCCGACTCTTTCACACCAAGAGTTAAAAGTCCTGAAAAAGTGCATAGACACAAAACTTTGTCTGAGTGTTAACCACAAACTGGGAAGGTCCTTCCTGGATGGGGATAAGAAGGCGACTGAAAAAGAATCCAAGTGCATCGAGCCTCTGCAGACCTCTGTGAGCCTCTGGGAATGGGGTGGATTAATGATCGTTCTGGGGGCAGGGATCAGGGGTCTAAATCACCAAGGTTGTGGGTGCTTCCCAGGCCCTCCTAGGTGACCTCCAGATACGCTTGGGAACTGAGAAGCCCACCCAAGGGGCACCCGAGAACTGCAGAGATCTGGAGCATGAGCCCCTCTCACAGGGAGGGGAAAGCCTGGACCCGCACACCAAGCCGCTCCCTCTCACCAAAAGGATGCGTTGCTGGGAAACAACCTCTAGGAACAATTCCAGGAAGAAAGACTTTGCATAGTTTCCTGGGAGAATGGACATTTTTCAGAAGAGGAAATTATTCTGGTTGACTTTGGGATGTTAGTGATATTAACAATAACAACTAACTATGGTTCTGGAACCACTAACACACATGGTTCTTCATCGGACTCAGTGCATATAAAATAACATCTGAGCTAGGCTAGCTCTAGCTTGCAAACTCACGTTTTTTTTTTTTTTTAAAGAAAACTAAGTAATAAAGATGCCCAGGAACCTCTGACAGCACTGCCTTTGAGGCACATGCCCCAGCACCACCTTAGGGTGAAGAGGTCATTCGGGTACTTCCATAGCTGAACTCTCTGCTGGGCAAGAAAAGTGGCACAGAAGGGGTTGGTACCACTCGAACACAGCCAGGATTTGAGACCACTGCTCTGCCATGGATGCCTCTCATCGTTTTAAAATAAAAATTGGCTAGGTGCGGTCGCTCACACCTGTAATCCCAATACTTTGGGAAGCAGGCAGATCTTTTGAGGTCAGGAGTTCCAGACCAGCCTGGCCAATATGGCAAAACCTTACCTCTACTAAAAATATAAAAGATTAACTGGGTGTGGTGGTGCGTGTCTGTAATCCCAGCTACTGGGGAGGCTGAGGTGTGAGAATCGCTTGAACCCAGGAGGCGGAGGTTGCAGTGAGCCAAGATCGCGCAACTGCACTCCAGCCTGGGTGACAGAACAAGACTCTGTCTCAAATATAAAATAAAATAAAAACTGCTGTACTTTTGAGATTGAATTATAAAGTACAGATGTTAGAAGAGAATTGTGTAATTAATCACAGGGAGAACACCTCAACAAACAACAATATATTGTTTCTTTAGTGTCCCTCCCTCTCAGGTTTATTAAAATGAAATCTCACTAGTGCAGACTTACTTTCTGATGCATGTTTCTGCCAGCTGGACCAGAAATACTGCTGAGACCAGCCTGAGTGAAGTTATTTCAATTATGTGGTGTGTAAAATAAGGCATGTCATTTTAAAAACTCATCCAAGATTTTCTAACCCCAAATGAGAATTTATCTGCATTTCAGCTTCATGTTTATGGAGCCCCACAGAGCAAAACTTGCGTTGCACTGGCCAAGACACGCACAAATGTCACTAGCAAGAAGTTGCCATCAGCTGTGTTCAGGCAGTCTCTGGGATTTTTCAAATTCTGTAACCACAACTCTGTCATGAAACTTATTTACTGAAAGGGTGTTTTGATGGTTGTTAGGTGTAAAAACCATCCAAGTCGTCTTCAGACGCCCCAGGCACACATTAGTGTTCCAGACGGAGCTCATTCCTCCACATTTTCCTGGCTGATGAATGACAGTTTTGCTTTCCAAATGGTCATCCACTGAGTCAAAAGAATTTTTATTCCCAGGACACTCATACAAAAAGCCTGCAGTGCAGACAAAATCTTATTCCACAAACAGCTAGGCTAAACACCTAAGATTCTCTTTTAATGAAATGGCACACAATTCAACAGCTATGAAGCAGGCCGGCCCTATCTGAATCTATAAGAAGCAATGAAGACAGGGACAAATAAAGATGCCTGCATGCAGTACAAAAACAAAACAAAAAGAAATGGGGGTTATGGTTAAAGAGATAAGTAAAGAAAGGAACTTAACAGGAGCCTCTTACCAAACCTTTGTCCATCACTCTGACCTGATCTCTTTTTAAGTGTGGGCTTTACCTGTCAAGATGAGAATTATGATCACTGCGAATATGTCGGGGTTTTCAGCCAGGACGCCGGGGGCGTTCAGAGTCATGTGTGTCCGTGAGAACTCCCCGATGGGTCTGCCTATCAGCTCGTCGAAGGTGGCGCTCCAGGCTCTTGCTACGCTTGAAGTACCTGCCACAAAGCACACACAACAGAGGAGATGTGAGCCACAAAGCACACACAACAGAGGAGATGTGAGGACAACTGTTAGCCAGGTATTTGTAGTGGAGCTCCATGTTGATAACATCATTGCAGGAGTCACCAACGGTGCACTGGAATCTGGCAGCAGCAGCCAGACCACAGTGTATGCTGAGCCAGAAGTGACGGTCAACTAGTGCTAAGTGCGAGAAGGCATCTAGGGCCTACAGAGGAATGCACTTCACAGCCTACCCAATATGCACAGGTGTATTCTATCAAATATATATATCCGAATAAAAAGTTTGCAAAACGAGTGTTACCCTTACCACCTGAGAGGCACTCTGATAATATTTAAAGCTACCTACTTTGTTTCATTAAAAAAAGTAAACATTGATGACAACTCATGAAAAATCGATTTCATAATGCACTCCTGGGGTGCAGCTGGCTGTCTGGAGGAATGCTGCTTAGGAAGCCTCTTTTCTAGGAACCCCTTGGCAGCAGAGATGATGGTGCTTGCACCATAATTCTTCTCTCAGCAAGAAGAGGGGCCTAGGAGGTCCTTGAGGGGGCTGAACCCCATCTGAGGGACAAAGCCACTTCCTCATCTCAGTGTTGGCATCAGCCACCTCTGCCACTTTTTGCCTGAACCTGACTCGGAGGCCACAGCATCCCCAGAGTGCAGGACAGCAGACAGACCCCAGCCCTCCTCGTTCTCGCCTCAGCCTGCACCCTCCAGCGCCGAAGAACACCAATAGGGCAGCACTCAAAATGCCAACAATAGTTGGCTGCTGTCTTTCACTCTCATTCTCTCCTCTCACATAATTCTAAAGAGTGTCAGAATGTGTTTCCATTGGTGTTTCTCAGTAAATGTCACTAAAATTCCAGCATTTTCATAGAGCGTTTTCCTTTATTTTCAAAGCGGGCCTTGTCGGTGACCATGGTCCTAATTATCCACAGCATATTGCCAGAGTGATCTGCAGAGATTCAATTTCACTATTTGGTCTTATGATAAGTAAGTATCTTTCCAACAACTCAGAAGTTTAACCACATTTCTTCCTCCTGAGCAGCCAATCTATTATGAATTCTGTAAAAATGGCCTCACCATCTCCCTGTCACCCCCAAAGCAGCTGGCTTATGGCAAATGTGGCTCCCAAACCCTGTCCTGCTCAGTGAGAGGGGCTACCCCAGCCTTTCTTCCCAGCCTACCCACTCCCAATTTCTGAATTATGCCTTTTAAAAAAATGTTTGCTGGAAAAACTGCCCTTCCCAGCAGCTAAGGCTGAGAATACATTTTTATAATGCATGCAAATGGTTTCACACAAGCAAACGGCACTCTCGCAGAGCTTTACATTTGTTGGTCTAGAAGCTGCAAGCACTTCATGCTTAATGTATATTTTATGCTCAGGTAAACCCTCTGGAAACATAATGGTCCATTTACAATAGCTACATTCCCAGTGAGAGACTTCAGCTTGTGAGAACCATGTGTGGTTGTAAGTTTTGATGTGGCATTGAAAGAAAACATTATGAATTTTATTTTAGAACCCAGAAGACTAAGCTATGTTGGCTCTCAGCAGATACTGCAACTGCTGGAAAGAAAGAGAAGGTGCTGCTCAGAGAATGTGAGTGTGTGCCCTCCCCCAGCTGTCCTGGTGAAGGGGGAGTGATGCCCCCCATACAGAGATAGGGCTGTGGGGAGCCCAGGGCTGCGAGGGTCCCAGCAGGTAGCATGTGTGGCAGGGAGGGTGTGGTAGGGTCCAGTGGGAGCTGACACAGAAGCAAGGCGGAACCCACATGGCTCAACTTACCAGGTCTTACTGTTTTTTCGCTATTACCAAAAAGTTTGAGAAAAAAAATAAATGGCATGTTGAGTGGCCGTTTGTACCCTTTGCTTCTGAGACTTAGGTTTTTGTTTCTTTTAAGTTGATGTGTTCAACTTCAGTTGTAATCAAAATACAAAAAAGCATAAAGAGAAGCAAAGCGTGTTTACCTGGCAAACCGGAAAGATTTTCTACATTTGCTTCCTTATTTGCTGGGTGGATGTATTACAGGCCGATGCCCAGTGCCCACACTGCAGGGAAAGGGGCCCCTGGCTACGTGGAGGATCACAGTCAACAAAGGCCTTAAAAACACGCAGACCCACCAACAGCCATTCTGCTCCTTAGACAGTTTTAAGGAAAAGAATCATGGCTAAGCCCAAAGACATAAAGTAATTAACTGTTAATAACAACAGCAACAACATAATGGAAACAATCTGAACATCCCATAAAGACACCAATATGTTATGCTGTGTATATAAATCTATACAATGGTAGGCAAGCATTAGAAATGTTACTGTGGAAAAATAACTAACGATATGAGAAATGTTTACTATATATTGTTTTATAAAGAGATATACTGTAGAAAAATACACATTTAAATTCACAAAAATGTTAACCATAGTTGTATCTGTAGACAGTAAACTTCTGAACAGAGAGTGTCTTATGCCTTCATGGGATCCCTAGTATCTAGCACAATGCCCAGCCCAGAGCAGGTACTCAATGAACATTTATTAAAAGAATGAATGAATGAATGAATGAGAGAATTAGTTTCTCCATGTTGTCAGGCAGGGTATTTCTACTTTCTTCTTCATGCTTTTCTTTATTTTCCCAATTTTTCTCTATCAGTGATGCATTTACTCTAGTAATTTAAAAACATACTAAAAGAAACTAAATACTTCTAAATGAATCAGAAACATCCTATTAATTCTGTGCCTCTCGTGTTAACAAGAATGACCTCCCTGTGGGGCATCCACCCACACTTTGGAGGTGGGAACAAACAGAAAAGTGGTAGAGGGCACGAGCTCCGGACCCCTGGGACCTACCGATGATGTAGGAGAGGATTAAGTTCCAGCCGGTGATAAAGGCCCAGAGCTCTCCAACGGTGACATAGCTGTAGAGGTAAGCTGAGCCCGTCTTGGGGACCCGAGCACCAAACTCGCCATAGCACAGGCCAGCCAGCACCGAGGCCAGCGCAGCGATCAGGAAGGAGATGACAATGGCAGGGCCTGCATTCTCACGGGCCACAGCTCCAGCCAGGACGTAGACGCCAGCACCCAGTGTGCTGCCCACCCCGAGGGCCACCAGATCAAAAGTGTTCAGGCAGCGAGACAGCCGCGTCTCCTCCCGGCTACAGTCCACCACCTTCCGCCGCAGCATCTGCTGCCCAATGTTGAGCAGGACTTTGCACCCCATGTTGCTGTTCAGAGCTGTTGAAAAAGAACAAAGATGTTTCCTGATTGCTCCTCATTTCACCCATTACTCTAATCTTATCACATTATGGAAACACAGACAGTGATCAGGTCCTTCATAATCATTTCCTGCTAAAATGCTTTAATTCGTAGAATTCCACCATCAATTGTCAGAAGCACGCAGACTTCTCCAGTTTCACCAGCACATACAGAATTAACCCAGCAGGCCAAAAGATACAGATGACTTCATTTCGAGGTCTCTGAGCTCCCACGTTTGTAGCAGGTCCTCTTAATGGAGACTCTTCCATGGGTGGAAATTATGCAGTAGAGGAAACACACATTAATGACATTGTTCCTACACTCAGTCATCAGATAATACACCAGGAAAAACAAGGTGTTAGTTCAAGTATGCTGTAATAGAAAGCAAACCAAACCATATCTTAATTTCATTACTAAATTAAATTATTAAATTATTAAAACTCAGAGGCCCTGAATAGCAATAATAATGTTTTTTTAGATCTTTCTAGGATCCCCTGAGGGTAAGGAGCAAATTGTTTTCACTTTTAAGGTAACACAGAGGTAGGTCGAAGCAGAAAAATGTTGAGTTATTACAAGTGAGGGCTCTTCGTCACTGTTACTACTACAGGAAGCACTTTTCTTCTGGGCTGAAATGTCAGCCCAATGTGCTCTGTGGTATATGATATCTATGCATATCTGATATGCTCTTGGGCACTTATCATGAGAGGACATGTATTCATCCATCCCACCCTCACATGGGACATGCCCCATTAGGGCCCAGGACACCTTGTGCCTTGTGGGATGGCTCTGAGATTGCTTTCCTCCAACCTACGGGCCCACCTTGCCTGACCAGATGCGACAGGTGAGCCCTTGGCAAGGACAGGCCAGCAGCCACCCTCAAAAAGGGGGAGCTTTGCTCCCCACATCTGAAGGGAAGAGACTTCCTTCCACAGAGTCCAGGATGGAAGGGTGGGGGTGGGAAAACAGATAAACTCTTCAGTGGAGAAACCCGAGGACCACCGCCTGCGGCCGGTGACCGAGGCCAATAACAGTGACAGTCATGTTGGCAGAGCGATGTGATGAGAGGGGCACTTCATCTCCACAGTCTTTCCCCCAAAAACCCACAGCCCCAGGCTAGCCATGGGAAAACCACCAGACACATCCTGTTCTACAAAATACCTGACTGGTTCTGTCAAGGTCATCAAAAACTAGGAAAGTCTGAGAAATGTCAGAGCCTAGAGCAGCTAAGGAGATGTGAGGACTAAATGCAATGTGGGATCCTGTATGGGATCCTGGAACAGAAAAAGGACACCTGGGGAAAATGAGGGAAACCTGAATCAAATATGGATGTCAGTTAGTGACAGCGCATCAATATTGATTGTAACCAATGTACCCACCAAAGTAAGATACACGTTCCTAATGGGAAATGGTGAGGGGCACATGCAAGCTCTGTACTCTTCACAATTCTTCTGTAAATCTAACACTATCCTAAAACAGAGTTTATTTTAAAAATCTAAGACAAAACAACAGCATGTGCACAGATATGCTATCGTCATGACTTTTGGCTACTAAGGTACACACAAAAAATCACCAATTATTCATGTTGATCATCAGTTGGTATTTATTGACCTAACTTAGCTGCAATTAAATCACTTGAGATAACAAGTCTAGAAAAGTCCGTGCCTAACGACTTGAACACTTCCCTGCCTGCCCACACCTTTGCACCCTCAGCTGCCGTGCGGGCGCAGTGCAGCAGGGCCTCCCCACACTGCAGCTCAGGGCCCCTCGGCAATGGTCGCATCACTGATCAGCTCCAGGTCGTGCAGCAACTGGGGGTGGTGCCTGCTCTGTTTTATCTGACAGGCCAAGGGAAGAGAATAATCTCAAGACTCATAAAATTTTGAGCTAGAATGGGGAATAAAAATCATCTGATCCTATCCCTTTGTTACATAGATGGGGAAAACAGCTCAGAGAGCCAAGTGTCAAACAGGGTCACAGGCTCTGCAGGCGCAGTCCTCCTCTGGGGTTCCGGCGGTATCACAGGTAGGAAGGAAATGATATCATGGTGTAGCAGGTGGGGCAAAGTGGGGAGGAAATGAGGAGGGAGCGCTGCTTGTGGAACAGTGATGGAGTGGGAAAATCAGACCCCAGAGTTTGAGAAGAGCAGGAAAAGGGCCCCTGAGGCCAAGAGAAGAGCAAGCAGAGAGATGGATGGCTTCCCAGGTTGCTTTCAGCAACACAAGGGACTGCTTCAGCAAGCTGTCGTGCCAGAGCAGTTCTGAGGTGTCTCAGCAAGACAGGGATGCCCGCGGCTTCCTAGGCAGTTAAGTGAGAGCCTCCGAGTGGCACTAGGGAGGAGGAGGAGCAGGAACCAAGGACCTAGTGCTGCTGGGACCCCAGGATCTGCAGGCTCAGGGAGTGATTTCTCCTGGAAATGCCTTTTTCTTTTCTTCCTTTTGGGGAATTAGCCAGATTTATTCAAGTCAAATTGCAAAGCACAACAAAGCGTTTAGTAAACAATTGCGTGGATAGTAAGTTGGAAGGGAAAATGCAACATTGCAACATAGCCCTCAGCTGAAAAGCCTGTGCTGGGAGATGTGCAAAAATTGCTGCAAAGTCACTTCTCAATATCCCTTTTGGCAGGGAGGGAGTTGTTTAAGTAGACGGAGCCTTGAAGAGAAACAGTGTGTGAAAGCTCTTGTTTCGGATCTGGCTGGGAAATGTGGCTAGGGGATGCACAGACAGTGCCTGCCTGCTCCCAACCTCTCCCAGATGTCACTTCTGCTCAAGAATAAGCAGATTCTCTCCATAAAACACTAAAGGCCAAGTGCAAGGGAAAGACAAAGCTACTCAATAGCATTTTCTTTCCTAGGCCTCACAGGATAACATAACCTAAGCGCGCCCAGAAGGTGAGAAGGGGTCGCCCTGCCTTTCTCTGTCCTGGGCTTTTCAGGAGGGCTATTTCCTGTTTGCACTCCTTTCTCAAAAACGTGCTGTTGTCCTAGGCAGAACCAAAGCCACAAGAGGAACCAAACGGATTCTTGGCAAGGAGCGCACCAGAGCCCAGACACACTCCAGTTACATAGTTCTGGGCCTCTGTAGAACGGAAGGCGAATGTGAGCCGGCTGCTCGCATAAGAGGACAAATGACGCCCATGGAGGTGCGCAGATGCAAAGCCTATGTGCACACATGCACGTATGTCACCACAGCACAGATCACTGCTGCCAGTTGAAAACCCACTCAAAGAACCAAGCAACTTATGCTGGGGGGACCTCTGCACCCCCTTCAAAATGAAGGGGCAGGTTATTAAATTACTGTAAGCTTAGATACAGATAACAGTTTTCTAACATAATGTGAAAAGGGACTTTCTGGTGAGACACCTGTGCACAGCTGCAGCTCATTTCCCCTGCATAGGTACGCAGCGGCCCGTTTTATTCGGGTATAGTTCTTGGCCTGTTTCCCCCGCACCAAGCCCAGGGAAGTGCTGGAGGGAAGTGCTTGGGTCTCAGTGGGGTGGGGTGGGGACAGCTGGGACCCCTACAGGAGATTACTTTTACCTTGGTTACTTCTTAAGTATTGGTTGCTATCTAGAGAGAGGGCAAACTCAATTCCTTTGGAAGACACTGGAACAAAGATGCAGCCAACTGCTGCTGAGAAGCCCAGGGCTGATAATCTGGAGAATGTAAATGTCTCAGGCTAGGTGTTCATTCCTACTTCCCAGGGTAGGAGAAAATGAGACACTTACTCTGTCCTGGGTTTATTTTAAGAAATATCCTGTCTCCTTGGAAGTAATGCAAAAACCTGTTCTCCAAGTGGTTTTATCTGTCAGCATTTCGTACACATTATACCAGCTCTTAACTCATGCCAGGACTCCAAAGCTGGTTGTTCAACCAATAGTGAGGCTGCACGAAGCTACTCTGCACAGACTTAGTCTAACCATTCCAACCCCAGCAAGCAAAGTCAGGTTGGTAGAGACTTCCTGCTGTTGGGGTTTACACAGAAAGTTGCCAGAATACTTTGAGAGCATTACCTGGAAATTAGGTGGGGAGGAATTTATACAACAGTTGATGCCTCCTTTTATTTGAGGGTTTGATGGAAATCTTGCAACCCCAAGGGTCTCGGATCCATCTTGCTCCCTGTCATTTATTATCAAAGAACACTTACCTGAGGGGTATCCTCAGAAAAGCACGTTTCCCACAGGAATTCTAACTCTGCATTCTATTCTAGTAACCACTACATAACACCAGGAGTAAAATGACCCAGTGAGTCAGAATTTGAGATAAAGACTCTCTTATGTTCTATTTTAAAGATTTCTGATACAAGTGAGCAGGGTGAATGGTGTGACGTTTTCACCCTTGAATTTAACGGATCATTCCACCACTGATACATTCCAGCTTAATGGCTTCCTTGGGGGCCAGGAGGAGTCAAAAGCAAGCTGTTATACTACACTCGGAAATGCCCTTCTTTCAAGAAAATCTTCATCTTGGGATCTTTAAGAAGCCAATGCTTTTAGCTTCCCCTTTCAGTGGCCTTCAGAATGGCCAGGCCCCAGTCGACCCCTTTCTCCAGGCACCTGGTGGGAGCCATCCAGAGGAAAATCTTTCACCCTCACAGGAGAAAGACTGTGGTCTACGTTTGTATCAGGCTAAGGAATCTCTGTCTTTATTAGGGTGGTAGCACTATTATAGGATATCATGAATGGGTGGGCATAGTCAATGGCGTCTTTTCAGCTTTCCTCAACAAGAGTGGCTGGTCAACCTCATGGCTGGCATGTGGGCAGCTGCCCAGCAGTCAAGGAGTGTTCCAGACTGAGTGTGCACAGAAGGGGCAGGGCTCACACAGCTGAGTGAGCTGCAGCCACAGGTGGGAGAAAGGGATGCTGGCCACGATGAGAGAGGACGTGGAGTCTCAATGACAAGGGCAAAACCTGTGTGGAAGGAAGTGATCTCAAAGCAGGATCCACTTCCCCCCAGATGTTAGGAGGCCCAGGTGCAAGAACTTACATTTTTAAAAACAAGTCAGATCAGATGGGACTAGCGGACACTAAGGATGGAGACGGAAGGAGGTAGGCATGGTGTTACAAAAAAAGAGGTAAGAAAGAGACAGAACTGAACACGGTCTTGAGAAGGAGCAATGGAGGTCCCTTAACAGGCAGAAAGAGACTCAGAACAGAAAAGGAAATTAACCGTGGTCAGTGCCTAAGACCATCAGAGGACAGGTCATAACTGACCTAACATGGACTCATTAATCCCAGGTGAACTGAGCCTGGTACAATGGTAGACCACAGTCTTTCTCCTGTCATCAGAAGCCACTGCCAATTTGGGCGTGAGGGGCAGGGAGCAGATAGGAGGATTGATCTTAACAAGTTTAGTACATATCAAAGGGAAAACCCCTATTCATAAACATTCAATTCACGTACAATGTATAGAAGACTGACAAATAGAGACTAGCATAATTGGGAAAATCATGAGTAACATGCTCACAAATGTTGAATACAGTTTAACATCATTCTGGATGTTAACATGATGTCACTAAGAGAAGTGGAAAAAATGAGAAAAACCCTTCCTGTCCAAGAGTAGGAAAAATTATGAATAACTTATAATAAAATATGACAAAATAATGTAGCCATTAAGAATGTCTTTCTAGACTATGTATGGACAATGAAGAAATGTTCATGACAGGTTCACAGAAAAATACTACAAAAGTATATATTTTTGGATAAACAAAGTACATATGTATTCTTTAAATGCCAGATAAAAAGTATATCAAAATATTCGTAGCAGTCATTTTACTATTCACTATCATAATACTTTTCAAAATTCTCTTTAAAAATTCTATTTTATTTTTATCATAAAAAAAAACACATACAATCTTTCCAAAGTCATTCTGCATTGCAGAAGGCATGTTCACCTACGGGGAGTACAGGCAGAGAATACCTTTCACTGTGCAAAGCGTCACTAAAGACTACATGAACTCGGCCAGGCGCGGTGGCTCACACCTGTAATCCCAGCACTTTGGGAGGCCGAGGTGGGTGGATCACCTGAGGTCAAGAGTTGGAGACCAGCCTGGCCAACATGGTGAAACACCATCTCTACTAAAAATACAAAAATTAGCTGGGCGTGGTGGTAGGCGCCTGTAATCCCAGCTACCCGGGAGGGTGAGGCAGGAGAATTGCTTGAACCTGGAAGGCGGAGGTTACAGTGAGCCGAGATCACGCCATTGCACTCCAGCCTGGGTGACAACAGCAAAATCTGTCTCAAAAAAAAAGACTACATGGGCTCATTCGAAACCAGCCTGGGCCACATGGCAAGACATCATCTCTACAAAAAATCTAAAATTAGCCGGGCACTGTGGTATGCATCTGTGGTCCCAGCTACTCAGGAGGCTGAGCCAGGAGGATGGCTTGAGCCCAGGAAATCAAGACTGCAGTGAACCGTGATCACACACCGCACTCCAGCACTCCAGACAGAGGGAGACCCTGTTTCAAAAAAAAAAAAAAAAAGACTAAATGAGCTCCACGACCATAAGAAAATTGAATTGGAGAGAGTAAATCAAAGAATCAAAAGTATGAGGATGGGAAGGGTGGTTCAAAATTATGCAGCTTAAAAAAAAAACCAATCGTCCACTTGTGCAGTGAGCGGCAGAGAAAGAAACAACGGCATGGTGCAAGGCCCCAGTCTCACTGGGCAGCGGCTCTGCCTACAGTGAAATACGACTTCTGAGCTTGGACTCTTTTAAAGGCCCTGGGGTCTACATCTGGCTGACCCCAGGCAGCTAGTGACACGCTGAGGATATAACTAAATTCCACCCAAAGTGACTGATCCCATGCCTGTTATCTGCAAAGCACTGTGACAACTGGGGTTTAAGAGAAATGGGCAAACCCCCAGTCCTTATTCTTGGAAAGCACAGAGTGGTGGGGTGGGGTGGGGGGTGCGAGGCTATGAACATACACTCCTGGAGCACTAGGGTCCCAAAGGAGAGTGTGGGACAAAGAAAAGGTCTGTCTCAAAAGGCCACTACTTTCATGGGGGAAAAAAGGTGGCCTTCCATCAAGAAGTACAGAGGCACAGAGCCATCTGGACACTTCCATATATCGAGCTGGAGGCCTTGGTCATAAAGACACTTTACACTCTTCTAAAATCCACAAGCTGCAGGCAATGTGACTGCTCAAGTCTGGCACAAGGGGGCCCAAGGGCCAGGGTGATGACTCAACCAGGGGTTTCAGTCCTTCAGGCCTCCATGACTTCACAATCAGAAAGCCTGAGAGCCCTGCCTCCCCGCCACGCGCTTCTGCCTACTGACTCAACAGGCTGATGGCAGAAGTTCCCAGGGACCTCTGAGGTCCCATAGACAAAGTTTACAGCCCACCACTCTAAGTCTTACAGCAAAAGCAACATTACACGGAGAGGGGTGGGGAGGAGGCAGGGATCAGAGGTTCCGCAGGAGGAGGGAGAGGGGTGGGGAGGAGGCAGGGATCAGAGGTTCCCCAGGAGGAGGGAGAGGGGTGGGGAGGAGGCAGGGATCACAGGTTCTACAGGAGGAGGGAGAGGGGTGGGGAGGAGGCAGGGATCACAGGTTCTACAGGAGGAGGGAGAGGGGTGGGGAGGAGGCAGGGATCACAGGTTCTACAGGAGGAGGGAGAGGGGTGGGGAGGAGGCAGGGATCACAGGTTCTACAGGAGGAGGGAGAGGGGTGGGGAGGAGGCAGGGATCACAGGTTCCACAGGAGGAGGGAGAGGGGTGGGGAGGAGGCAGGGATCACAGGTTCCGCAGGAGGAGGGAGAGGGGTGGGGAGGAGGCAGGGATCACAGGTTCCGCAGGAGGAGGGAGAGGGGTGGGGAGGAGGCAGGGATCACAGGTTCCGCAGGAGGAGGGAGAGGGGTGGGGAGGAGGCAGGGATCAGAGGTTCTACAGGAGGACAGAGTGGGGGAGAGGCGGGGACATGCGGGGAGGAGAGGACATGAGGCTCTACCACAGGTGCCATTCCCTGGGCTGAGCAGCCACCAACTGCAGAACAGCTTCCAGGCACAGTGGGGAAGTTGCCCAGCCAAGAACAACTGCCAACAGAGGCCCCAATGCAGGCATGGCAAAGACCACAGCATCGGGCGTCAGCCAGGTTAAAGCAACTCGGGAGCGCCGGGATCCCACCCACTCACACCACGAAGAGGCCCAAACAAATAAACAAATAACCCACAGGCCGAAAGTAGACAATGCTGTCTCAGGAAGGAACCCAGTGCGATCTTTACAGCGTGAATCTGTTGCTGAAATGGTTTGCAGTCAATAAACCGTTTTCAACTTTTAATGTCATGAGAAAACATCAAGTCCAAAAGAACATAATATAATACCAATGAGTACGTATGTGGATGTAAAATCCTAAAATATTAACTGAGATTATACATATGTTTTTGTTGTTATTTTCTTCTTTTCCATCATTTGCTGTGTAGTCTAGAATGACATGTCACGTTTTCAATGAGAAAACAATAGTAATAACTAAAAACACCTAACATCCTGGAGCACCAGCCAAATGAAAGTCCTTTACATAGTTTACTTCATCTTTTCGCCCGCTTATCAGCTAGGCAATACTTTGCATTCTAGAGACAAAGAGACGCAGGCTTGATTACAACTCAGTAATTCTCAATGCTGGTTGCACATTAGAATCATCTGGGGAGATTTTTTAAAGTAATAATGCCTGGCCCCAGCACAAATCAAATAACTTCTATAACATTCTCCCAAGGAACGTCCCCAAGGGTATTTGACCAATGAAAGGTGCAGTTGGGGTTCAAGTCTCACTGCCTCCAAAGCCTTGAACTGCTCTTTGAATTAGATCAACAAATTCTGGGGAATGGCATGGCGGCGAGGGCAGTGGGGAGAGGGTGTAAAATACAGAAGAGGGCACAGATGGCACTGTGCCCTGTTGTAGGGGGCACAGGTGACATCACACCTGCCTCATCGGGGGGGGCCAAGCTCTTCCCACTGACTCAACTCGGCCCCCTCAAGATGCTCCCCCAGGGCAAGGGCTGCATCCTGATCATCCTTCTATGCCCCTGGCACCTAGCAGGCACCAAATAGTATTGACAGGACCACAGCACACGCAGCAGTCAGTAATCACCAATGACCTGAAATCCAGGAAGCTAACAGGGCACCCACTTTTGTCTCAGGTAATCATCACCATGACCATCAACAACTTGTGAGGGTCTTTCTATCAAAAGAGATCTTATTAGCTGAATACTGAATGGTTTCATTCACCAACGAATAAATTTGTTTCTCTAAATGAATATAAATATAAAAAGATGCTAGTTACAGATTGAAATCTAAAGCAACAGTCTTGTCTAGGAAGCCCTCTCCAAGCCCGTCTCCTCACAGGTAACCTCTGTCACAGGCTGCACCCTCTGCCCACCCCCTTCACCCCAATCAGACTATCGCCCCCATGCCACTGTGGGGACCAGCTCAGGTCCCTACCACTCTTCCTGTCCAGGTTTCCATAGGCCCAAATTCATTGTGTTCAACAAGGCACAACGTCAAGGTCTCTGTTTCTACGTGTGTAAAATGGGGATGGACAGTCCTGCCACTGCAAGGTGCTGTGAGGCTCACATGAGACAATGTACTAGGAAACGCCCAGAAAACAGAACTCGCTGCTCTTCAAATGCAAAGAACCATCAGCATCACCCCATGAGTAGCTATTAATTCCTCATAATAATATTTTTCTTTTAAATCCCAATTACAACCTGTTGGTCACCTGTCTCTGCCTCACAGAAGCAGAGGGCAGACAATCCCCATCAGCTTAAGGTTCCCGTCACCAGGGTTTCCCTTCATCGAAGGCTTTGCCACAGTCACTGTAAGTACCACCTACTCCACTCAGCTCAAGTCTTCCAATTCTGTTTACTCAAGTCAAAGATGACATAAAAAACGAGAAGCCAGTGGAAAAGCTATCAAGGACATCTTCACAAAAACCAGAGAACACCCGAAAAGCGTTTCCTCCTGAAGCCAGCAGGATGAGTGGAGAGTTGATGTCTTTCGACGTGTTTCCATCATCACTCGGGAGGGCGGTGCTTCATCAGGAGAGACGCCCACGCCCTGTGTGCAGAAATGTGTTACAACAAAAACAGGCATCCTATCCTATCCTATTGGAGCCAGGGCTCCTCTGACACATGCCTTTTCATCACACTTGGGCAGCATGGAAAGAAAACATCAGTCTGCACACCCTGTGGGCAGGTCCGCAGGGAGACTCTCCACTGCCTCGCAAGTGCAGCGTCAGTGAGCCAAAACCAACCAGGGAGCTGGCCCTACACAGTGGGAGCTTCCACGAAACAGGCTTTAAGTTCCCTGCCGGCACTGCATTCGGGCCTTGGAAATGGCTATGGAACTGGCTCTCACATCTCAGAAGAAACTTGTTCTTTAAACAAATTTATTCATCTATTTAAAAAGAAATGTTTTAAACAAAGTTCCCCCAAGATTAGAACACTGGCACTTTAATTTTCTGAGCCTCTAAGGTTTCCTGGGAGTTAAATTAGTTTTCTTTCCCTCCTTCTAAATATTTCCTCTTCCAAAAGCAAAAGGAGAATCAGCATTGCAAACGAGAGCAAAGCAGAGGGTTCCATGCCAACCTCACTTAATTTTCACTGGACATTCACAGACTGATATTTTCCCACTCACTCATTTATTCACTCAACAAACCTTTAATAAACCCAGGCAGCCCACCAATTCACACATAGGCCTGGGAACACCTTAATCCACAAACTCCTGGAAATTTTCACTTCTCCCCCAGTCTCCCCACCATCACGAGCAACTTTTTTTGTGAAAAAAACTTGGAACTCCTAGAAAATTCACTGGTTCGAGAGGAGACAAAGAAAAGCTATGGACAATGGGGCACAGCCCAGGAAATGACCTGAAGAACAGCCTCACAGTGAGCGGGGCCTGCTAGAAACAGCCAACATCACACAACACCAGCTCCACGCCACACACATGCACTGCTGCATTAAATCCCCACAAGGAAGCAATCGAGTCACAATTGCTAATCCTCTTGTAAGAATAAGAGCGCGGAGTGTAGCTGGCAGATTATATTGCCTGCTGTCACGTAACTTGTAATAGTGAAGCCAGGATTTGAACCCAGGTCATCTAATTCCTGAAACCCTATTCCCTGCCAGGTGCCAAACTGACTCAACTTTGACCAAGCTCATTCTCCCTGCTGCCTGATAATTCTTACTTTATTTGTTACCCTGTCTGAAATCCTACAAATATAAAAGAGTCATGAGTTAAGTGACAACCTCTTCTTAAATGTGATACCCCTGTAAAAATGAAGCCCATTATTATTCATGCCGTGGAGTGAATCAACGTAATCCATCCACTTCCCATCCAGCCAGCTGCTAGCCAAGACCCGCTGGCTGTGAGGTAACAGGAACTTTATCTGGAACTGAGGAAAAGTGGGTAATTTTGGCTGCAGGACCCAACTGGGGCTTCGGCGGAAAGTTGTGGAAAGGATACAGATAGCAGAGGCCTGGAAAGGGTATGTGGAAGGAAGTGGCAGATAAAGCAGATGGATTACGTGTTACATTAGAGAAAAAGTGTCAAAACAACATTATAGCAATCCTTAAAAAAAATTATAACATAAAAGTAAGTGTATACAAAGAATTGTAGTGCAGGAAGAAGTGAGGCATTTGTCTCTAGACAGAAGAAGATTATGAATGGTTCCTTCCATATTTCGACAATTTTTAAATAATGAGTATGTAATGCTTCTGAATTAAGGGAAAGAAAATCTCTTTTAATGAAATCAACAAAGAGGGAGAACAAAGGAAGGCATGAGGGTCCCAGGACAAGCCAAGCCCACCTCGAGTCTGTCTAGGAGCAGCTGATAAGCGGGTACACGGGGCTTCATTATGCTTTTCTCATTTGTGCATGTTTGGAAATTTCCAAAATTAAATGTAAAAACAAAGGACTTCGTCTGGGGCTGACCCAAAAAACACCGAAGAAACTCCACTACCTGCACCAAGTACCCTACTCCACAACCCCAGTGCCAGGACAGCCCCAAAATGCTGTAAGTGACAGCCACATGTTAACTAGTTAAAGCGTCTCTTATATGGGATTAGGTTGAGCCCTATGAAACTGTCAATATTCAGCCATATTTGATAATGACATAGAAAAACAGCCAAGAGTCACGGATGTGTAAAAGGCAGACCTGTCCTTAACTCTCCCGGTGGTGTCCTGAGACACTTCTCTGGGCCTAAGTCTGAATCAATGGCAAGTCAGACTGAAAAGCAACCCTCTCTCACCCGATAGCCTCTACCAGAAAAGCTGATATGAGTACCAAAGAACAAACTTAGGAGTAGTTCACAGGCTATTCAAAAGCTGGTGCTGTCTAAAACGTTAGGCACACACGGTTAGGAGCTATACATTGGAAGGAACGCAAGTGAATTTTGCGGTTCACCCCTTCCTTACCTTTTGACAGGTAACAGCCTCACTGGGGAGATGGAACCCATGCCCGCTGGACAACAGGTGGCATGTCAGTAACCAGGCGAGGCTGGCACGCTGGTCTGTGATCTGTGACTTGGGGCAGGGCAGGGTGGCCCCTTTAGGGGTCTTCAGTGGCCAGCTAAGGGATTTACACCTTTATTTAGAAGCAAAAGTTTTAAGCAAAGGAAGAGCATCCATAAAACATGATCTTGGGCGGACTAACCTGGTCTATGTAAGAAACACCAGAGGGGAAAAATACAGAGCACGAGGACTTCCAGCTTCTCAAGGTCCAGCCTTCTCCTTTTTGGTAGGAAATCAATATGCTTGCCTTACAGCACAATATTTTAATCCAACTAATATAACACCTTTGCGTAAGTAAATGCTGTGACCTTTCATATTGATCTATTTGTTCCCCGGTCCCTGTTTTATTCTCAAAGAGCCCTGACACACACATAAAACACACACCCGTAGTTACCATGGGGATTATCTACGCAGTTCATGTCATGCACAAGTAATTCCCACCAGGAAATGCCACATTTTATGGTAGGTCTTCCTGCCCTACTCACAACCACACCTTTTTAATGGTGACCAGAATTTCAGACACTCACTCCAGAAGGAACACACTTTTAATCTGACTTCTAATCTGAAAGGAATGTCACAGCCTCTTGGCCTGGCTGACCACCTTGCCTGTCTTCAGTCTTCAACAAGTACTGGTTGTACTTTTCTAATGAGGAGGCCTCCTCTTTACGTGGAGCAGACGTGCTAGTGGGCACTAAGAGAATAGCCTCTATCAGAGAGGAGAATGTGATTCAATTTACCTGAAATTCCTTTCAGGTATCTGGAAACAAATGGCCAATTGCCCGCATGCTCGCCTGAATGATCAAAGACCGGGAGAAAACCGTACCCATGGACCAGGAGGAAGCCAGCGAAGAACAAGGCAGCCCAGGATGCGGGACCAATGCTATTCCTTCCCACCGCATGAGAGTGCCAGAGGGGGTGAAGGGTGGAGTGGCCCTTTCAGCACACCACGTGGTCCATATTTTATCATCTGTCACAGGCAGTGCCACCTGCATTGCTTTCATCAAAGGCGCCAGACCAATACCATGACCACACACTGTCACTCTGGGGTGCCACCCCAACTTGACCCCGGAGCCAGCCCCTCAATATGCCAACATTCAACTCAAATGTTCCAAACCGGGCATAATCAAAATTGTTCCTTTTTTGGTTATGGCTTTGTGACAGTCAGACTCTACATTTTCACAGAATCAGGAGAAAAGGAGAGCACAGGTTACATCTATTGTTTGTTTGTTTTTTGAGATGGAGTCTTGCTCTGTCGCCCAGGCTGGAGTGCAGGGGCACCATCTCGGCTCACTGTAGCCTCCGCCTCCTGGGTTCAAGCAATCCTCCCACCTCAGCCTCCTGAGTAGCTGGGACTAGAGGCACACATCACCACACCCAGTTAATTTTTGTATTTTTTTAGTAGAGACGGGGTTTCACCATGTTGGCCAGGCTGGTCTTGAACAACCCCAAGTGATCCACCCACCTCAGCCTCACAAAGTCCTGGGATTACAGGTGTGAGCAACCATGCCCAGCCACTTCTATTGTTTTTTAAGGAATTCTTAAAGGCTGAAAAGAGACATTTAACATATGCCCCAAATAATATTCTCTGCAGTCTCCACTGCCACAGAAAAACCTACTGTAAGGACCTCTTGCCTGCTAAAAGTTCACTGACATGCCAGTCATCTGAGACCCAAGACCACATTTTCGTATACAAACAACATGACAAAACTGCAGTTAAATTCCAAGGCAGCTCACAAAAAGCCATTTAACCCACCTCGCTCCTAAAGTCGGACTGGGCACTCCGGAGCCACCCACCAGCCATTAGGGCCAGTGATGGCTCAGGGCATCCATGCCGGCTGCAAGGGTAAATGAGTCCTGTGGGGCTGTGACCCTGTAGAAGACTTAAAATCAGGGACGAATGTAGAAAAAAAATCAAGGAGCAAAATAATTTCTTATAAAAATAGATAGCAGATGGAAATCACTTTTCAACTCCCCCTTTCAAGGATTAAGGAAAGGTGACCTGTGCTGGGCTGGCTTGATGAGACAAGCAGCCATGCTGGGGAAGCCTCCGTGACAACCAACTGCAGATGGCTTCTGGGAGATGCAGGCAGCTGCTAGGAACTGCGAGTGGCCTCTGGGAGCGGACAGCAGCCTGCATGTCGGCCAAAAAGAGGCCAGGACTCAGTCCTACAACTAGAGAACCTGAATTCAGCCAACAACCTGAGGGAATGTGGAAGAGGACACTTCTCCAGTCAAGCCTCCAGATGAAAACCAAGCCCAGGCCAGCATCCAGACTGTAGCCCTGTGAGACCCCAAGCATAGGCCCCAGCTGAGCTCTGACTCCTGCTGATTCCTGGCCCACAGAAACATTGAGAAAGTAAGATGTGTGTTGTTTTAAGCCAGAGAAACAGATGACTAATAAATGGTCCAAACACTCTTGTGTGATAATGAGTGAACTGGTGTTCATTTGCTCACGGAATCCTTGGGGGGCTAAGAACCAGAGCAGCAACCTTTCTTTAATACATTGCTTCAATGGTGGGGATAACCACAACTTCGCCTGAAGCTATTTCGTCTTAATGGAGTCTGAATAATTTGAAAGTAATTTCCTCCTCCTGGAAAAATGGCATACATTAAGTAGCTGTTATTTCATTTTTTTAAAAATTGGGTGATCTTCCTTGGGCCATGGTCGTAGGAAGTTATGGGAGCTATAAAGATGAGACCACACATCGTCCCTGCCCTCAGAGTGCACAGTCTGGAAAGAAAGAAGCAAGCAAGTAACTGTTCACAATGATCGATCCATGCAACAACCACCTATTATGCACCTACTGTGTGCCCTCCCTCTTTGCAGAGGCTGAGGAAGAGCAGGGAACAGAACAGAAGAGAGAAGACAGAATGTGATAAACCAAACAACAAGTGTGGCCAAGACCGAAAGGCCTCCAGGAGATGTGGCACCTATGTTACCATCTGGCACCTGGCCTGATTCTCTTCAACAGGAAAAGATGACATCATGGCAGTGCCCAGTAAGCCATAAATTCCCCCAATTCAGACAGGGTTCAAGACTTGTGCCCCAACACCACCCAAGGGCTTCCCCTCACACCTTGATAATGCACTGCCCAGCCCAAGAAGTGGAAGACTCTGACTTAGGCTATTCACTCAGGTGTCAACGCCCAGCCCCAGTGTTAGGTAACACCGGAAGATGTTCTAAAATAGTCTGTTAAGACAGCAGAAACACATCTGACTGGGGTGGCGCGGGGAAGAATGCAGAATGAACTCACTCTAATTTAAGTCATGCTACTAATTAAGCACCTAAACAGGGAAGGAAAGAAAAGGGTGCTCAAGGCTCACACACCCCAACACACAGTGGCTTCTGGCCTGTGCAGAATGTCCTCCTACTTCCCTGCTGGCCAGCAGCTAATTTTACCCACCGCCTTTGGGAAGGTGCACCTGGTAATTCTGCACCTTTGTTTCTGACATTTACAAGGTTGTAGCAGCCTCATAAACAAGGTGCTTACTTATAGCCTAATCCTCCCCAGGAACTTGAAGCTTATGGGCAGCCCCTCCTTCCTCCTTAATTCTTACTTCAAGGCAGGCTGCTCAAAGTTGCTTACATGTGGCAAAGGTCACTGCCTATATCCCCCAGAAGTCCTTCTGATTAAGAACTCTGTGTGGGCTGCTGAGCCTAAGTATGTGTGCATTCCTAATATAGCCATAGTCTCAGAATTAACTATATGAACTGCTTCAAATGACTGTTAAGAATGTAAGAGAGTGGGAGACAAGTCAGGTGAGGGTCATTACACACACACACACACACACACACACACACTTTCCCTCAACTGAAGAGTTTTCCCTCTATTTTTTGTGATAAAATATCAATGATCATGATGAAGACTCCATACTCAGTAAACATTTTTAGTTTAATGGAAAAATGACCAGAGCAATTAGTTTAAAGTATTTTATAGTGGAACTCTTTTTCCCAAATGTTGGGAACAGGCCCCCAAATCTGGCCATAAACTGGCCCCAAAACTGGCCATAAACAAAATCTCTGCAGCACTGTGACATGTCCGTGATGGCCATGACGCCCACATTGAAGGTCGCTGGTTTACCGGAATGAGGGCAAGGAACACCTGGCCCACCGAGGACGGAAAACCCCTTAAAGGTGTTCCTAAACCACAAACATTATCAAGAGCGATCTGTGCCTTAAGGACATGTTCCTGCTGCAGATAACTAGCCAGACCCATCCCTTTGTTTCCCGTAAGGAATACTTTTAGTAAATCTATAATCTATAGAAATAATGCTTATCACTGGCTTGCTGTCAATAAATATGTGGGTAAATCTCTGTTCGAGGCTGTCAGCTCTGAAGGCCGTCAGCCCCAATTTCCCACTCCACATTCTATATTTCTGTGTGTGTTTCTTCAATTCCTCTAGCACCGCTGGGTTAGGGTCTCCGACCAAGCTGGTCTCGGCACCCAAACTACATCCTATGCCAAACCCAAATAGAAGAATCAGATAAAAATGAAGCTACTCATATTTAAAGAGAGTTAGGGGACAGACAGCCTCACTGGCCAGCCTTGACCGCCCCCCTGCCCCACTTGGCTCTTATGCCCACTTGGAATTAACTCTCAAGCTGCAAGGAACAGCCTGAAATACCACTGCCCTAGAGCAGATGGTTACAGCGCCTAAACCAAGAACGAGTTACAGCAGAATTCCTAAGTAAAAGGGAGAGAAAGAGGAGTAAGGAGAAGAGTGAGAAGAATGGGAGCAAGATGAAAAGTTCTGGGGCAGGAAGAAAACTGGAAGCAGCCCTTGACCTTGAGAAGTGCAAAGACTCCAAGAGTCACAGAGAGAAACATGGCAGGACGCATCACAGCCGCTGTGCTGCAAGCCAGTGCCCAGGAGCTGGGTGGCATACAGAGCACGAGACACAGCGCCCAATGTCCATGCCAGGAATGATGAGGGACAGCTCCAGGCTGATCCTTCCCCAGAGCCTACCCTGGTGACCAGGCCTCAGGGACGGAAGGCCTGGCCAGCCGCAGGATATGAAGAGTTCTGTCTGAAGGAAATGCAGGAATTTAAGGAACACACTAAAGTGAAAAGACAAGCTTGTTTTCTGCTGGGTCAATGGGTCTGGACAGGTAGCCACATGAGTCTGAAAAATTACAGCATTTGGAAATCTAAAAAAGAAGACAACTGGGGGTTTTAGTTGACAGTTAACTTAAAAAGTCAACAGACAACTAGCAGTCTAAATGAATAACATATTCTAGTACAAAACAGAATAACATATATTCTGCTGTCGTGCTGACAGGCAGACTGTACCTGGAATATGACGGGAAGCCTCACCACCTTCTCACCAGAGGACAGCCTCGATCTTGCAGCAAAGATGTCTTAGGAGGGATACAAGGAAGGTTTCAGAATCCTGAAAGGCAAGGAAGAGCCATCAGATATGTTCAGTTTCAACCTCAGAATCTCTAAGTCTGTGGCTGGTACAGTGAAAACGGATTCAGCTCAGCCCTGCAGCGGGAAGCACATGCCACCTTAACAGCAACTGAAGACAGGGTTGACGGCAAAGGGGCCCACCATGGGGCATCATCGGGGGAATTCAGGGAGAAGATGGAGAGCCAGACTAGATGCCCTCCGCACCAGAGATTCCACCGCTTTACCTCTGAAACTGACTCTCATATTTCAAAGAGGAAGAGAGAAAAGCGTCACACTGGCAATTTCCACAAATCTAGGGCACAGTCGTAGGCATGCAAAAGCTCTGAGGCCCCGGTCAGGGGCCATGAAGGGGAACGAGTCCGCTCCTGACACTGGTATTGACCAGCAAGGCCAGCAGGGGCAGAAAACCTTAGCTGGTGTCTTCTGAAAACACTTGGACTCCAATTCGTACAATCGAGAATTTGGTGATGGAGTTCTATGGGTACTATTAACAGCTGCCATGGCAGCACAAAGCATACATGTGCCCATAACACCAAGAGTCTCAGCATGGGCAGAAGGTTATCCTAAATCTGGGATGCAGGACCTTGTTGCCTTGGAATGGAATCGTGCTGGCCAGTGACTGGGAGTACCTGGTGTGAACACAGCCTGAGGACACGCTACGAAGAACCTCATAGATGCATGGCATATAAAGTCCTTTGTTTTCTAAATCTTACCATTTACACTCTGCACAGATTCTTGCACTCACCCAGGAGCTGAAGAGGTTTAATTAAGCTGTCTGAAATATGATTTGCACCTAATGTGAACCCAGACAAGATTATCATTACACAAAAAATGCACATAAAGATGCTAATCAACAGCTACAGTTTTATAACTTAGACAGCAGCAAACCAGATTTCCCACAATTGGAATCTTATTCTATTCCCACCTACGTCGTCTTTCATACATTGATATTTCATCCCACACTGATATTTCATTCCTTTTCACTTTCTATGTTGAAAATGTCAAACCTACAGAAGTTGAATGAATACTTACTCTTTATCTACACTTCCCAATATTTAATGTTTTGCCATATTTGCTTTATCCCTCTTTAGACAAATATATGCTTTCCTCATGACCATCGTGATAAGCAAGCTATAGCCACCATGACAACTGACCTCTACATATGTCAATAAGTAACTGCTAAGAATTACATTGTGTTACCAAACTGTAATGCCATGATCACACCAGTGGAACTGAACATTAATTCAACAGTATTTAAAACACAGTCCACAATCAAATGTCCCTAACTGTCAATTACTGCTATTTCTTGATGCTCTATCATGTACCATGAGAGCACCGAGAACAATGAAGGTTGATAAAGTCAGGCTCACAGCCCACCAGGAACACAGCATCCTGGTGCCCCACTGCAGGGTGGCTGCCAAGGGGCCATGATTGGGATTCGTAGTTTAAAAAGTTAACTCTGGAAAAAAAAAGGGGGGGTGCAGAATCTAGAAGGGAAACAACTGACAACATTTGCTGCGAGTGATAAAATTTGAGCTTTCAAGAAAAAAATGGGAATTTCAGAAAACTTGTATTCATCATCAAGATGTGGACAGCTCCCTAAAAGTTGAATTTTCTGATGACACTGGGGGTGATGTTAACAAATGGGATATTTTAAAAATATATGATGAAATGTGCCAGCATTTGGAAGATCCACGTAATTCAGTAAAACAGTAATTCAGTAAAACAGAATCCTAAATGTGCAGACTGATTTGAAGTGCAGGACAGACCCATTATTTTAGAACAAAGAGCTTACCGAGATGGCTTCAGATTCCACAGTGGAACCCACTATTGCCTGTGGAGTTTTAATGTAGTATCAAGAAAGAATATCTACAATTGCCTGAAAAGGCCACTAAAGTGTTCCTCCCTTTCTAGGTACATCCCTGTGAAGCCATATTTTCCTTATATACTTCAACTAAAACAACATGTCCAAACTGACTGAATGCAGAAGCACATATATGAATCCAGCTGCCATAAGCTAAACATTAAAGACACTGGCAAATATGTAAAACAATGCCACTCTTCTCACTGATTTTTTTTTTTGTTCTGGAAAATAGCTATTTTTCATAAAAATGTTACTTATAGTAACACAAAATGGGTTAATCCTTGTTATTTCAGGTAAATTAAGACATTTATTTCAAGTTGTTCTAAATTTTAATTTTTTTTTTTTTAGACAGGGTCTCACTCTGTCACCCAGGCAACAGAATGCAGTGGCACAATCTTGGCTCACTGCTGCCTCGACCTCCCTAGACTCAGGTGATTCTCCCACATCAGCCTCCCAAGTAGCTGGGACTACAGGTGCACACCACCACGCCTGGCTAATTTTTGTATTTTTTGTAGAAACAGGGTTTCGCCACATTGCCCAGGTTGGTCTCAAATTCCTCAGCTCAAGCAATCCACCTGCCTCAGCCTCTCAAAGTGCTGGGATTACAGAGGTATGCCACTGCACCCGGCCTAAATTTTAATTTCCAATTCATAAGTATTGATAGACACAACCCACATAAGCAAAGCTTCTTGGAGTCCTCCATACTCTTTAAGGGTGTCAGAGGGGTTCCAGACCCAACAGTTTGAGAACCACTGCTTGTAAGGTTGCCCAGTGAAATGAACACAGCCAAGCTTAATATATGCTCAACAGGAAGAACGCTGCTCTCCTGCCTCTTAGGCATGAATTCAGCAGCCTGCCGCAGTAACGCTTGCTCCAGTCATAGTCTCCTGTCGTGGTATAAAAGCAGTTAATGCTAAACTTAAAAGTCTAAAGAAAGGCATGCCATATGTTAAGCCAGGATGAACTCATCAGGATTAATGGGACTGGAATGCATAGCAAATAAATTCATTAACACTGCTTTTCTTTAATTCAAGAATGTTCCAACCAATTTATTGTAATTTTTGAGATTTGAAAATTCCTTTGTTAAAAGCAGAGTAATGCAATGCTACGCCTCAGACGTAAAGAGTTTAATTCCATTTGTTTCATAAATATCGCAAGCAGCATTCCAACACTACTCTTGATGGGCTTCCAGGGGTATGTGGGGACTATAAAAGCGTGATTGTGACACCATGCGGCTATATTATAATACAGTCATGTGTCATGACTTAATGACAGGGATGTGTTCTGAGAAATGCACCTTTAGGTGATTTCATCCTTGTGTGAACATCCTGGAGTGTACTTAGAGTGTACTGACAGAAACCTAGGTGGGATAGCCTACTGCACACCTAGGCTGCATGGGATAGCCTTGGCTCCTAGCCTACAAACCTGTACAGCATGTTACTGTACTGAATACTGTAGGCAACAGTCACACAATGGTAAGTATCTGTGAATGGAAACATAGAAAAGGTATAGCAAGAATAAGATACAAAAGATAAAAATTGGTACCATGAACTTACCATGAACGAAGCCTGCAGGACCGCAAGTTGCCCTGAGTGTCAATGAGTGAGGGGGGAGTGAATGTGAATGAGGGGGAGTGAATATGAGTGGGGGGGAGTGAATGTGAATGAGGAGGAGAGTGAATGTGAGTGAGGAGGAGTGAATGTGAGGGGGGAGTGAATATGAGTGAGGGAGGAGTGAATGTGAATGAGGGGGAAAGTGAATGTGAGGGGGAGTGAATGTGAGTGAGGGGGAGTGAATGTGTATGGGGGGGAGTGAATGTGAGTGGGGGGAGTGAATGTGAGTGAGGGGGAGTGAATGTGAGTGAGGGGGAGTGAATGTGTATGGGAGGAAGTGAATGAGTGGGGGGAGTGAATGTGAGTAGGGGGGAGTGAATGTGAGTGAGGGGGGAATGAATGTGAATGAGGGGGAGTGAATGTGAATGAGGGGGAAAGTGAATGTGAGTGAGGGGGAGTGAATGTGAGTGAGGGGGAGTGAATGTGTATGGGGGGAAGTGAATGTGAGTGGGGGGAGTGAATGTGAGTGAGGGGGAGTGAATGTGAGTGAGGGGGAGTGAATGTGTATGGGGGGAAGTGAATGTGAGTGGGGGGAGTGAATGTGAGTAGGGGGGAGTGAATGTGAGTGAGGGGGGAGTGAATGTGAATGAGGGGGAGTGAATGTGAATGAGGGGGAAAGTGAATGTGAGTGAGGGGGAGTGAATGTGAGTAGGGGGGAGTGAATGTGAATGAGGGGGAGTGAATGTGAATGAGGGGGAAAGTGAATGTGAATGAGGGGGAGTGAATGTGAATGAGGGGGAAAGTGAATGTGAGTGAGGGGGAGTGAATGTGAGGGGGGAGTGAATATGAGTGAGGGAGGAGTGAATATGAGTGAGGGAGGAGTGAATGTGAATGAGGGGGAAAGTGAATGTGAGGGGGGAGTGAATATGAGTGAGGGAGGAGTGAATGTGTATGGGAGGGAGTGAATGTGAGTGGGGGGAGTGAATGTGAGTAGGGGGGAGTGAATGTGAGTGAGGGGGAGTGAATGTGAATGAGGGGGAGTGAATGTGAATGAGGGGGGAAGTGAATGTGAGTGAGGGGGAGTGAATGTGAGTAGGGGGGAGTGAATGTGAGTGAGGGGGGAGTGAATGTGAATGAGGGGGAGTGAATGTGAGTGAGGGGGAGTGAATGTGAGTAGGGGGGAGTGAATGTGAGTAGGGGGGAGTGAATGTGAGTGAGGGGGGAGTGAATGTGAGTGAGGGGGAGTGAATGTGAATGGGGGGAGTGAATGTGAATGAGGGGAAAGTGAATCTGAATGAGGGGGAGTGAATGTGAGTGAGGGGGAGTGAATCTGAATGAGGGGGGAGTGAATGTGAGGGGGAAGTGAATGTGAGTGAGGGGGGAGTGAATGTGAGTGAGGGGGAGTGAATCTGAATGAGGGGGGAGTGAATGTGAGGGGGAAGTGAATGTGAGTGAGGGGGGAGTGAATGTGAGTGAGGGGGAGTGAATCTGAATGAGGGGGGAGTGAATGTGAGGGGGGAGTGAATGTGAGTGAGGGGGGAGTGAATGTGAGTGAGGGGGAGTGAATCTGAATGAGGGGGGAGTGAATGTGAGGGGGAAGTGAATGTGAGTGAGGGGGGAGTGAATGTGAGTGAGGGGGAGTGAATCTGAATGAGGGGGGAGTGAATGTGAGGGGGGAGTGAATGTGAGTGAGGGGGGAGTGAATGTGAGTGAGGGGGAGTGAATGTGAGTGAGGGGGAGTGAATCTGAATGAGGGGGGAGTGAATGTGAGGGGGAAGTGAATGTGAGTGAGGGGGGAGTGAATGTGAGTGAGGGGGAGTGAATCTGAATGAGGGGGGAGTGAATGTGAGGGGGGAGTGAATGTGAGTGAGGGGGGAGTGAATGTGAGTGAGGGGGAGTGAATGTGAGTGAGGGGGGAGTGAATGTGAGTGAGGGGGAGTGAATCTGAATGAGGGGGGAGTGAATGTGAGGGGGAAGTGAATGTGAGTGAGGGGGGAGTGAATGTGAGTGAGGGGGAGTGAATCTGAATGAGGGGGGAGTGAATGTGAGGGGGGAGTGAATGTGAGTGAGGGGGGAGTGAATGTGAGTGAGGGGGAGTGAATGTGAGTGAGGGGGAGTGAATCTGAATGAGGGGGGAGTGAATGTGAGGGGGAAGTGAATGTGAGTGAGGGGGGAGTGAATGTGAGTGAGGGGGAGTGAATGTGTATGGGGGGGAGTGAATGTGAGTGGGGGGAGTGAATGTGAGTAGGGGGGAGTGAATGTGAGTGAGGCGGGAGTGAATGTGAGTGGGGGGAGTGAATGTGAGTGAGGGGGAGTGAATGTGAGTGAGGGGGAGTGAATGTGTATGGGGGGGAGTGAATGTGAGTGGGGGGAGTGAATGTGAGTAGGGGGGAGTGAATGTGAGTGAGGCGGGAGTGAATGTGAGTGAGGGGGAGTGAATGTGTATGGGGGGGAGTGAATGTGAGTGGGGGGAGTGAATGTGAGTGAGGGGGGAGTGAATGTGAGTGAGGGGGGAGTGAATGTGAAGGCCTAGGACATGACTGCACACTGCTGGAGACTTGAGGAACACTGTACACTGAAGCTACACTAAATGTGTAAAAAATATTTTTCCTTCTTCAGTCATAAATTAAGCTTAGCTTACCGCAACATTTTTACTTTACAAACTTTTTTGTAACTCTTTTTTTTTTTTTGAGATGGAGTCTCGCTCTGTCGCTCAGGCTGGAGTGCAGTGGCGCGATCTCGGCTCACTGCAAGCTCCGCCTCCCAGGTTCACGCCATTCTCCTGCCTCAGCCTCCCAAGAAGCTGGGACTACAGGCGCCCGCCACCGTGCCCGGATAATTTTTTGTATTTTTAGTAGAGACAGGGTTTCACCGTGTTAGCCAGGATGGTCTCAATCTCCTGACCTCGTGATCCGCCCGCCTCGGCCTCCCAAAGTGCTGGGATTACAGGTGTGAGCCACTGCGCCCGGCCCTTTTTTAAAAACTCTTACTTTTTCATAATAACACAGCTTAAAACACAAAACATTACACAGAAGTACAAAAATATTTTTATGTCCTTATTCTATAAGCTTTTTCTATTTTGAATTTTTTTGTTTTTGTTTTTTTTTTACTTTTTCAACTTTTTTCTTAAAAACCAAGATGCAGACAAACACATTAGCCTGGGCCTACACATAGCCAGGATGATCAATGTCACCGTCTTCCACCTCTACGTCTTGTCCCACTGGAAGGTCTTCAGGGGCAGGAACACACAAGGAGCTGTGATCTCCTGTGATAACAATGCCTTCTTCTGAAATACTTCCTGAAATACCTGCCTGAGGCGATTTTACAGTTAACTTTTCTTGTAAGTAGGACTACACGCTAAAATAACGATAAATAGTATAGTAAATACATAGTATTTAAATATATACATAATATATACATACATATATTACATTAATTATATTACATTAATATATACATATATATTACTATGTATGTATGTATTACCATTACATAGTAAAAACCCAATAACACAGTCATTTATTATCAAGGATTATGTACCGTACCTAATTGCATGTGCTATACTTTTAGATGGCTGGCAATGCAGTATGTCTGTTAACCCCAGCACCACCAAAAACACATGAGTAACGTGTAGCAGGACAATGTCACAAAGGCTAAGACATCAATAAGCAACAGGAATTTTTCAGATCTATTATAACCTTATGGAACTACTGTCATAGATGAGGTCTATAATCAACCAAAACATCATTATGGGGCTCATGACTGTATATTTACAGTGGACACCTGGCAGGCCAAGAGAAAATCTGTGCATAAAATAACCCCAAAATATCAGAAAACATATCCCACTGAACGATTTATAAATCAAAAGGAGTCAGGTCTTTCCACTAAGTACACTTATAAGAACCACTAAAAAAATCTTTAAATTTATTTTATTAAACATAATGCCCAACTTTTTGGCAACTTACAAAGCAGTTTCGCCTGTTCTTATCCTATTCTTCATTCAACAGTTATGTACTGAGTGCCAGGTGTAGTTCCAGAAACTGGGGATGCAGCAGTGAACTAACTAGACCAAAATCCCCATCTTTGAGGAGTTAATGTTCTATTAATGGGAATGCCTCTTCAAAAACTAAGAACGGACCAAACACTAATGAAGGCAGCACACTTCTCATCTCCTAAAGTAACTGCATGAAACAAGGAGAAACAGAATGAACCCCAACTATACACACAGGTGCTCCTTCCCAGCAGGAGGTCGACGTCACAGTTAGTGGTGACGCACTGAGGGGGTATCAAGAATGAAGCTACAAGGGACCACAGTTCAAGGCAGTGGGGAGAACTCTGTGAAGTCAACCAATAGCTACAACCAATGATTCTGGTGACAGTCAAGCCCTTTGGGATGGCCAGATTCCTGTGGAACAGCCCAGGCAGCTCCCGAGGGGATATGTCGGGGGTGTCAGAGTGTTGTAAAAAGAGGGGGTTTCTAGTCTGAAAAGGCAAACTACAATTAGTTTAATTTATCCTTTGACATAAATATTGTCTTGAAATTTCCATGAGTTTTTTGTTAAAAGCATTGGGCTAAGAGACTGAAATAACTTTTCTGTTCAAGGAGAGTGATGGAGGACAGAAATCAAAACCTAATGTGCACAATAAAGACCTCAGCATCCCTGGAACCAAAAGGGCAGGCCCCAGGCATCACCGAAGAATCCAGAACTGCCCTCTGAGGCTCTCAAGGTCTGAGGCCCTTCTGCCACTTTTGTGATGGGCCCCACACATGGCACCACCGGACTGCATCAATGGCTGACCATCCCAGCGGCTGTTCTGCAGACACACTGAAAGCTGCAATTCCCAAAGGGTTTTCTGGACCACAGAAACGGGGGCATCCCCTCTGTCCTTGAGCCTTCCAGTCCTGAAAGTCCAAATCTTAGATTTATCCAGACTCTTGTTAACTGCAGTAATACAGAGTAATGGCAAGGCTCACAAATGGACGGTACTAGAAACCAAAACTGTCAAGTATCACGTTCCCCTGCATTCCTGACGGACCCACACTTCCTGACTTCCGTAGTTCCATCCCAGCATAGCATATTCTCAGCCTGCCAGTTTCCCAATGATCACGCCCTGTCCTTCACCTGATGACAGTGAATGTTCCAGCTGTTACTCAACAGTTCCCAGGCAAACTCATAGAATGGATTCGTCTCCACGTGAGAATGTCAATAGTTCTTCCCCTACTTTCTTTAAGATTATTTCATTTTATATTTCACATTGACAGACAAAATTGTATGTATTTACTATGTACAACATGATATTTTAAAGTGTATACACAGGTTGGGTGTCTCTGATCCAAAAATCCAAAATCTGAAATGCTTCAAAATCTGAAACTTTGAGCACCAACATGATGCTCAAAGGAAACGCTCGCTGGAGCATTTTCAGTTTCAGACTTTTTTGGATTAGGAATGTCCAACTGGTAAGTATAATGCAAATAGTTCAATCTGAAAAAATCCCGAATCCGAAATGCTTCTGGTTCCAAGCATTTTGGATAAGGTATCCTCAACCGGTACACTGTGAAATGACTGAACCTGGCCAACTAACATATGCGTTACCTCGCACAGTTATCATTGTTGTGGTATTCTCCTAATTTCTAATATCTGTCATGGTTCCACTGTTATTTGGAACCTATACCAGTTCCTGTCCAATCCCTGAGGCAGCAATAAAATGTAAATGCAAAAGCTGTTGAAAAGACCACACAATCTATATAACATTTGTGGTTCTACAATACTTACTAGCGGGTGGGAGATTACAAATGCTAAAGGAAACGTGGTCAAGGAAGAAACAGTAAGATATTTATCCTACCTCCAGCCCTTCAATAATTAAAATTACTCCAGCTCATTTTGCACCCAGGAAAAGACCATTTGGCTCAAAATTGCATGATTCATCCTTCCTTTGAGATGCAAAATACTCTGAGAAAAGGCTACAAACTCCTTCTGTGCTGTGCACTGCAAAAGGCTAGAGAAAGCCATTCTAACCAACTGGTGTAAATCTAATGATGGCTCCAAAAGGGGCAACGAGAGAGGCCGGGAGGACAGAGTCGGGGGCTGCAGTGCAGTGGCTCTCAACTGGGGGTGACTCTGTCCCTGAAGGACACCTGACAATGTCTGGAGACATTTTAGGTTGTCGCAATTGAAGGATGGTGGTCAACTAGCAGGCAGAGGCTAAGGATACAGCTAAATCCTACCATGCACAGGGTAGTTCCCTCAACAAAGAATGATCCATGATGTGCCAAGGTAGAGAAAGCCTGCCTTACCGTGTGCAACGGTGGACGGCAAAATGTTCTACAAATTTACTTGAGTGGGTTTTTTGATGTTTCACTATTTAAATTGTAATATTAAAAATTACAAATATTGTCTGCAAAATAGGCACAAACATATTTACAGGAAAGCGAAACTTTGTCATCACACCCCTGGAGAACACCCTCGATGTCCCTGAACCAGATAGTGAATAACTAAGAAGAAACAGGGGAAGAACAGCAGTAAAGGATGAAAAGACGTAGGAGACGAAGACAAGTTTCCCATCGGAATGAATCCAGGCTCTGGTTTCTAAGAGTGAAACTGACAGCTTGTCCAACTGTTGGGGATGCCTTCGCCCTGCAGGCAGCATGGAGAAGATGGGCAGCTTGAAGAGACGGGACTGCCAGCACTACCCTGTGCTGTCATGGGTCTCCCAGCACATGCAGGGATACCCATCCCCACTTTATGGATGAGATGCTGATGCTCAGGAAAGGTAGCTCAACTCTGAAACTAAGGCACCACTGCCAATTTATTAAAAAGTCCTCCTGTCACAAAAAAGACAGGGTTTTGGTGCTCCTGGGGGAAGGCCATCTTTAGCCGGTGAGAGGCAGTTTTCACCATGGGGAGGGCAGCTTCTCTCCAAGTGATGCTCTGCCGGCCAATGAGAATTTAAAAACACCAAGTCCTAAGCTCGGAGAGCTGGAAGGACCACACAGTCACGGAATGCCAGAATCCTCTCAAGACGGTAAAAGGAAAACCATGACTAACACAGGAAAATAGTGGGGAGAAAGAGGAAGGGAGGACAAGGGCTGGAGGAAGGGGTGGTCTGGAAGAATACACTGATTTTCCACTCAGTCATTTCCCGCCTTCCATTTGACATGCTCTCACCAACTATCCTGCACAGCTCACCTCTGGCTCAGCCGACAATAAATGCACCCGTGAAGTCAGTTATAGGCCCACTGACAATAATAATAACAAAGGCTAACACTGCTATTAAGTGCCTACGATGCACCAGTGCCCTCTCCTAAGGCACTTCTTCTTAAATGAGTATGTAATCTCATTTAATACTTAAGCCAAGCCTTTGAAGGTTATACAGCTGTTACAATTGCTTCACATGTGAAAAAACCAGCTGTATAAAGTAGGTTCTATGAAGCGGAATCTCGGCTCAAACCTCAGTGTGTGCGTCTAACTCTAAATCCACGATGCTCCATTATTTTCAATACTACTGAAACTCTATGCCAGACTTATAATAGCTCCCCTAGGGCAACAGCCATAATGAAATTATAGTACAAGTTTAATTAGATGCAAGGACGATCCTCCCACTTAGCAAATGCAGTCAGAGGCAATGGGATGAGGAGGCACAGGTCTTGAGGAAGACATTGATATCAATCCCTGCTCAACCATGGACTAGCTGAATAAGCCTGGGCAAGTTACTCTGAATCTCAATATCCTGCCTTCTCCAATGCAGAAAATACTGCTACATTCACAGAATTATTTAAGAAAATAAATAGAGATTACATATATAAATATATTAAGCACTTTTCAAAAGAAATACATTCTTAGATAATTTCTTTGAATAAATGACATGCTTCCAGAAATACTTTCCCTCCATTACATTCTGTTCTTCAACTGCACTGGCTTGTAGCTGGCATTCTGAAATTTCTCTGCCAAATAGCTAATGAACTACACAAAGAGATAAATGCAGCCACGGGGAGCTGCTATTTAAAGAAATCCTCTAGTTTAAGTGAAGAATTGTTTGATGTGTGAATAATCAGCTCTTAATTAATGGTTTGTCAATATTTTTAAAGAATTATCTAATTAATGAGCTGCCTGGGCAGACTGTGGCATCCATCCTGAATTAGGATATTGATGTTTCTGTCTGCCAGTGACTTAACCCAAAAGAGTATAAAATACAGACCTTTCCAGTGAGGAGGTGACTATGTTACTGAGAAGATAAGAGAGCTGCTCATGAAGATGCATGAGTACAATACAAACAATACAAATACAATACAGCAGGGTAATCTCAAGATGGCCAGCAGAGAGAGAAAGGAGGCCTGGGTGGTACTTCAGGGCAGGGCCAACAGACCCAGCAGGTGTTCCCAGAACAGGGCCTGGAGGAGCACAAAGGGTTCAGGGAGCACCAGGGCATTGGCCTCCCAAGAGGTGGGGCAGAGGGGGCCTGCTGTCCATGGTCTAGGCCCACCTTCTCCAGGACCTCTTATAGGTCTATGACGGTCTTCCCTAAACACACTTACACACTTTGGTCCACACTTGTACACTCTCCAGTGACTCAGTAAATCTGATCCACATACCTTTATACTCAGGATCCCTTTCTGCCATCTGCCAGGACACAGGTGGATCTCAGTCCACCACACACAAAAAGAAGCCTCTGTGCACCTACTTATGCCCTGGAGAAAAGCCTGGGAAAGACAGTGTCCCTCAAACATACCCGGTGGGCTCCCCCAGGATGCAGACAGTAGCCCACCTTACCATTTCCCTGCTCCCAGTTCTCGGGCAGCCTCTTCAAGTTATCCCCACCCTGCTCCTCTTATCCAAAGCTTCCTAACGCAGCAGCATCTATACAGAGAAGGGATCCTGCGGTTCTGGGCCAAGGAACCATCACCCTGTCTAGACTCTCACACCTCTCAAAAGGCAGTGAGTTCGATCATTACTAACCCACCTCTTTGCTGAGTCAAAGCCAAAGTTATTTGTCCTTTCTGGGGCCTAAGAGATGGTGTGGACTGTTTCACCAAAACCCAAGAAAAGGATGGCAGCAGCGATGGTTGTACAACAATGTAAATGTAGTTAATGTGATTGAACTGCACACTTAAAAATGGCTAAGATGGTAAGTTTTGTTCTGTGTATTGTCCCAAAATTAAAAAATACTTACAATTCAAAACGGAAGAACAAAACAACTAAGAAGATTCCTCAAAAAGTGCACAGAGGTACAATACAGCAATTCCATTAAGGTCAATGCTCAAGATAAAGGAAAGCAAGTGTCCACATGAAAATGTACACCAATGTTCACAGTAGCATTATTCATAATAGCCAAAAAGCAGAAACAACCCAAACGTCCATCGATTGCTGAATGGATAAACAAAATGTGTTACATCCAGACAAAGGAATATTATTCAGCCATAAAAAGCAATGACATTCTGACATATATGCTGCAACACGGATGAACCTTGAAAACACGATGCTAAGTGAAAGAAGCCAGACATAAAGGGTCACATTCCGTGTCATGCCACTTATATGAAATGTCCAGGATAGAGATAAAAAGGAAATAAGTGGTTGTGTACGGCTTGGCTACGGGTGGGGAATGACTGTTAATGGGTACGAGTTTCCTTTTAGGGGTGACGAAAATATTCCAGAATTAGGGCGATGGCTGCATAACCCTGTGAATTTGCTAAAAATCACTGAATTTATACTTTCAATGGGTGAGCTTTATACTATGTAAATTAGATTTATAAAACTATTTTTTGTAAAAAAAAAGTCGAGAGGAGCCCTATCCAAAGGGACCCCAGTATAGTTTTCCCACTAACCATGACAGGCAGATTTGAACTTGAACTTCTATTCAAGTTCGGTTGCTAAGGCAGCACTTTCTCCCACATACTTTAATTCTGCTTCAAGTCAAAACTCTACCACCCCACTCCCCTAGAAATCAATCATCATGGCTCCAGTTGCCGTTGGTAAGAGGCTCTCCACTCTACTTGCACAAGCTATTTATTATATGTAACTGTCATTCTGCTTTGAGAGTTTCACGAGGGTGAAATTAGCTCCTATTTGATAAACTCTCCCTACAACTGCCGCCTCATCTTCTGGTGTTCTGTTACATTGCAAATACAAGCTCCTGTTTTAATACGCAGCTTAAATATTTCATGGTGACAGGGCGCGGAATAATAAAAATGGGGCAGGTTGCAGCATTTTTTGGTTTAAATAATGCCATACACGTGGTTTTTAAGCTTTTAGGTCAAAACAGGGTGTGGGGGAAGGGAACTCCTCTCACTCTGTGGGTACCTATGGTCCAGGATCTCAAAAAGAATAGGATGGTTTACATAGGTAAGCAGAAGAGTAAAAGCTCATCAGGCAGTCGAAATGGAACAGTCTCTTAGCCCAGCCCAGTATTTCCTAAGGCCATCAGGGCTCACTACCAGGGCAAAAAAGTCATCCGGGAGGATAGGAAAAGACATGCCCAACTCAGTGAGTGGGAGACAAATTTTGGGATGCTTCCCACACTGAATGTTCGGAATGCTCACAGGGCTTGGCCGCAGCCTTTTCTCTGCCAAGGCACACCTGACAGGTAAGCTCCTGCCACACTCCTGGGTGTTTACAAGCTGCTGGGTACAACTCCCTACAGGCGGGCATCCCTCCCACGGATGCAACCCGGACAGTGCGGCAGTTCTAAAGAAGCCCACAAAGACAAATAAGTCTCGAGTGTGGCCAGGAGCTCGGGAGAGCAGCACAGGCTCATCAGGCTCAAGGAGACTGACAGCCGGTAATTACCAAAGGGAATTAAGCAAGCTCTCGCAAGTCTTGGCCTCTTTTTTTTTGGACTTAATTTGTTCTCCTGGGCCTAAATCACTAGCTGTGTTGCTGGAACGTGCATGCCCTTGAGGGTGAGGTGGCCCTAACTTCTAGGAGGGGTTGACTCCAAAGAGCTCCCACCCAGGGGACAGCTCTTCACAGAGGGGCAGGGTGGGCAGGCACCCCACATGCCTGGCACCTGCCAGTCAGGACTCCATAGAAAAAATGGCTCTGCCCTCTTGTTTTCTCCTCTAAACTTACACAAAACTTCTCAAAGTGCTGAGAATATTTTCATCAATGTGAAATGCTCCCAACAGGCTATATCTAAAACATGGGATAATCAAGGAATGTGGTGTTGGGGAGGAGTGAGCTGATCTAATCCACTCCAGACCACAGTCTACCCCGTACCTCTTCTGTGAGGTTCAGCTCTGTGTGGTATGGACACTGTCCCTTATAATATTTCTCCTTAAAGGAATCCATCTTTTAATAATTTAGGCAAATTTTTAAAAAACCACGACGATGTATTACTCTCATAAATGGAGCACCACCAAAATTACCTGGAATCAGGTCTTAAAACTCACATCCACCACTCAGCCTGCGAGAGCCAACTGTTTCCTGGAGGGCCCCGCGTAGCTACAACTATGGGTAGTGAACTCTTAAGGTGCTAGTCATCTATTTTTCCTAATACACATTAGAACTCACATACCATTAAAATAAAAACGCGTGTGCATTCCCTAAAATCACCTTGCACACAGCAGTGCACAAAGCACACAGGGGAGTGACGATCTAGTCCAGGAGCTGACACACAATGGTGCTTCGCCCACTTTTGTATTGACCATGAATTATGAATGATTTTTATTTGTAAAAGACTGTGTTTTTAAAGAAGGGGAAGGAGAAAAAAAAGAAAGAAGAAAAAGGAGATGATGATCATGCGACTGAGACCTTGTGTGGCCGCAAAGCCTAAAATATGTGCTACCTGGCCCTGTAGACCACTTGCTTGATAAGCCCTGATCAAGTCCGTCCCTTTATTTTACCACAGGGCAACTCAAGTCCTAATACACCGAGTGACTCAGACGCACCTGAACACAGGTCTCCAGGCTTCTAAGCAAGCGAAGGAAGATTACTCAACAAGCCACCAGCTTAAATTCATCAAAACGGGTCTCTGTCCAGTCACTTTGATTCCATTTTAAGAACGGACTCCTACCTAAAGCAAAGAAAAATGTGGGCTGCACAACTCATCTGACTTGTTTTTGTCCTCAGCTCAGCCGAGGGCACCTGGCTCTCTGCCCCATGTCTGAAATCGCATCCTGTTTGCCCCCCGAGCCACTCCCTGCCTTCCCCACTACGAGGCCCACCTGTATGCATCCCGAGCTCTCTGGGCACTGGCAGGGAGGAGTGAGGCGAAGGAGGACCCTCTCTGCGGGCTGTCTCATTGGAGATCGGCCCTTCACCAAGCCAGGTGCAGCCTCAAAACCATCCCTTCCCCTCAGGCTGAGGGTGTTAGAAGTGGTTAGGGCCCCCTCACTACTCCAGGCTGTGAACCCCCTGCCCTACCTTTGTAAAAAGTCACTTTATTTAAACTCAGCTCAAACTGCCCATCCTGAGAACGCATTCTGCTCCCTGCAGGGCCCCTGATGGCAACAGCCTTAGGGGCAGTGAGCTCTGGATGTCTGCAGCTACCAGGCCCACTGCAAGTGTGAGGGCTTGACCTCATGAGGCGGGGGCTGCAATAATCACATGATAGCCCTCCTCCTTCTAAATCGAGCTCCTAAGGACACCAGATTAATCACCACTAGCCCATTCTCAAGAGTACCCACAGTGAGTCTAGTGATAGGTTACAACAACACATTGCACTATCAAGACAGATTTTTAAAAAATTCTTCAATGTAATGCAATAGCATCTGAGCAGCTGGTATGCAGCAGACACTGTGCTAGGTCTTTCACATACCTAGAAAAGCAACCATCAGTCCTCATTTCATAAATGAGAACATTGAACCTCAAAGAGTTTCAGCGGTGCTTATCAGAGCTCTAGGAGGCTGAGGCAGGAGTCGCCCCAAAGGCCCGCAGATCCACCTCCATGGCTGGCCAGGCTCCAACCAGCAAACAAAGCACACGGCTGCTGGCTAGCCTGGCCACAGACGTCCTGGTCACATTACACAAATTAAAAGAAAAACAGAACCAGAAACAAAAGTTTTCTAACATAATACAGAAGCTCCCTGAATGCCACATTCACATAACCACATTACCTGGGTGGGCCAGCAGGTGAAATTACCTAGCAGCTCCCCACCTGCCTGTGAATCCTGGGGAAGCTCATTCACATGTTCCTCTGGCATTAAATGAATGGCTGCTCTGCCATGTGCAGTGGTCCCTCTGCTGAACCTCCTCTGCCCCGAACTCAGCATGGAGGAGGAGGCCACGGCCTGCCACGTGCCTGGGTACAAAGGCCTAGCAGTTTGCACCAAGCAACGTTATTGACTTGCCATTGAATAGAAAAATTCTTTCCATGTCCCATTTCATATTTGCTCACGGATGTGATGAGGAATCAGAAGCCCTGCCCTCGCTGTGTGATCTTGACCAAGCTACTCAATGTTGCTGTTTCAGTTCTACCATCTGAAGCTGGGATAATGACAGTGTCGCCCACACCCGCCCCCCTACCTCCACCTTGTTCCTCCTGTGAGGCTCAAGAGACAGTGAGACAGATAGAAGTTAAACTCTCAGGTTAAACTGGATTCAAAACATGATGGGACCGGGCACGGTGGCTCACGTCTATAATCCCAGCACTTTGGGAGGCCAAGTCAGGCGGATGGATGGCTTGAGCCCCGGAGTTGGAGACCAGCCTGGGCAACATAGCAAAACCAAGTCTCTACAAAATACAGGAAAAAAAAATTAGCGAGGGATGGTGGCTTGTGCTTATAGTCCCAGCAACCAAGGAGGCTGAGATGGGAGGATCACTTGAGCCTAGGGAGGTAGAGGCGGCAGTGAGCCATGATCATGCCACTGCACTTGGGTCTGGGCAACAAAGAGAGACTTTGTCTCAAAAAAAAAAAAAAAAAGATGGGCAAGTTATTTAATTTCTTTGAGTCTCCCTTTTCTCCTTTGCAAGATGAGGAGGTTTCAATGAATTTATATATGTAAAGCACTGCAGAGCACCTGGTGCATACTATGTGCTATATGTTAACTATATTACTATTATTAGTTTCTTAATGTATAAGACATCTCATTAGTAGCCAACTTATAAAGTGCTGTGAAGATTAAGTACCCAAAATGATAACTGTTTTTGCCATACCATATGAAGGTATTAGGTTGGTGCAAAAATAATTGCGGTTTTTGCCATTAAAATAGCAAAAATTGTATTTTGTAATCACCAAAGTACTATACAAATATATAGTTTGAAAAAATAAAATAAGGTTATTGTTTGATGTATTTCCATCTGCCCTGATTCAGATGGTGGAAGACTTGAGGGCTGTTGCCCAGAAATATTAAAATTGACTTAAAACTATTACAAACATAAACAAAATGGGAAAATTATAAAAACATAACATAATGACATTTTATGGCCGATTTTAATTTTAAAACATTTAAACATGTAAAGGTCCCAGGCTCTATAGCATCAACCACCAAAGCCCTTGGCGGTGCCTGAATGCAGGGTGGTGAAGAGCTGGCCATGGCTGTGGCCTTTCTAGATCGCAATGAAGTGACCACCAGACATCTGCCGGGGGGTCCTCACTCATGGATAGTCCCGCTCACCCAGAGGCCTTTCCATCTCAGTTTGGCTTTTGGGCCAAATTTGGAAGCATTACATTTCATTAAGGAAATGAAAGGCTTTTGCTTTACCTATTCCACCAGAGGGGCGGCTTCTCCAATTTCTTCCACTCTGAACTCAGGCGGAAAAGGATTGCCCAGTCCAGAGCCGCTTTCCTCCTTCCAGGAGGTCTGGACACTCACAAAGCCCAGTTATTTGTTTTGCAAACTGTGTATACATTGAATGGAAATGTTTGTTTTCCATATCCCGCTTTACGTCTCTAAAGACAAATGATTAAAGAATCATTTCAAGGGCATTTTTTGTTTTGCTCATCCCCTCCAACCTGCTTGTACTAAGGAGCCTCACTTCCTGCCTTTTAACTTACATTTCTGTCCACCTATCATCCACTCTTCTTTGTTGACCTTTGCGTGTACAGTGTTGCTTCAAAAACCTTCAAAGGAAAGGTCAAAGTGAAATGTCCCAAGGGAAGCAGGCCTGATGGCCAGTGGCCAAGGAGGCACCAATGCCCAGGTCTGAGGCTGCCTGTGGCATGCATGACACTGCCCCAAAACGCAGGTGGTGAGGGTGCAGCGGCCACCTGTGGGTCCCAAGCACGCCTCCAAGTGCAACACGCTGTCTAGGCCATCTGGTCCCACAGCAAGTCACATCTGTGCCCAGAGAAGCCCAGTGGACCAGTGCGGGCCCCCCAGCCCTCAGGGCAGAGCCAGGACGCTTCACACAAGAGTCACTCATTGGATTTTCTACTCCACGCACACGCTGTCAATAATGGCAGGCACCACCTAAAGGGGCAGGTGCCAGTGTAATTTAACAGGGGAGAAAAAGTACAGAGGCCACCCAGGAGGATGCTGGAAAGACAGAGGGTGGGGGGTGGGAAGAAACACTCAGGACTCACGGCACCAGGGCGTGGGACTAGAACGAAAAGGAAGAAGACCATGTGAGGGGTAGGGGAGGAAGGACTGGCCGGATGCCATCAGTTATCATCAATATGAAGGGAATGAGCCCAAGGTAACTCTGAAATCCTAAACTTGGATTTGGAAGCACTGAATCTGAGCTAAGGGTGGCCCTCAGTAAGGCATTGTGGCCCTACCCCTCTGGTTCCCCCAGTCGTTCTCTGCCCTAGTTTGTAATCTACAAAGTGATCAGAAGCTCATAAAACATGGGCACGAGCACTACAGTTGACCAGCACTGGGCGGGGAAGGTGATCCTGGGAAACCTGCATGGTACTGTGCACACCAACCACACCAACCAGAAGCAGCCAACACACACAACCGCAAGGGCCAACTCAACATGGTAATCAACATCTAAAGCTGCACAATTTGATGGAGGAAAACTCAACTTGGAAGGGATAAGTGGTCCAGGAGAAACAGAGACAGAAGCTCAAAGCCGTCAGATCTGCCACAGACAAGTGGCTGGTAAATACAAGAAACCTTTCTTGAAAATGCAGATAGCAAATAATCTATCCTGGAGAGAATAATGTCATGAAACATGAAAAATGTAAATGGTTTATTTGTGCTCTAAAAACACAATGATTTAAACTGAAGGTCACTCAGGACAACATTGTCATCAAAAAATTCTTTGGTGATGACATATATCTGATAAAATATTTATATTCCTAAATGACAGTCAAAATATCCTCGGATCAAAAAGCAGTCTTGCCACATGTCCTGTGTCCAACAGAACAGACAGAACTATCTGGCAAGCAGGTGGGGCTGTGAGAATCTGAAACGAGGAACTTGGATGTGGAGCACACCCAGAGGCACGTGTTGCCGGGAGTGAGATCCCTGGGAGAAAAGAAGGCAGCTGTTACCAGAATCGCGGGGAACACCACACTCTGGCAGCTGAAGGAGGAAGTAGCACACAGATGATGGGGAGGTGCAATTCTAGAGTCCGAAGGCAGACGGACTTCTCTAAAGCCAGAGAGCGTCTGACTCTGTGTGTCTGCCTTAAGGCCCACATCGTCCCCTTTCAAAGTGCACCAGGAGCCACAAAAGACAACGTGACTGGATGGTAACTTAGCAAAGAGCTGTCAGATCCAATACAGGACTGCCCAGTTAAATCTAAATTTCATGTGAATGACCAATAATTGGTTAATGTAAGTATGCCCCAAATATATCACAATGATGTCCCAAATATTGCCAACAAATAATCTTTTAGTATAAAAAAGTTATACTAAAAAAGTATCCATTGCTTATTTATAATTCAAATTTAACTGGGCATCCTGTATTTTTATTGCTAAACCTGGTAACCCTGGTTTGGTACTGACAGCTCAGGCCTCAGGCCTGAACACCTCCCCTTTGCCCAGCACCTTTCTAGCCGCAGACCATGGACCCTGACTTCCACAGGCATTTCTGCCTACCCAGCTACTAACAAGCAATGACTCCATTCTTTGACAAGCTCTCTCACATGCTGAAAACAAAGAAAGCCTCCTTCAACAGACCCAGAAAATTAGAGTATCTGTAGAAAGGAATGGCCAATCGTATTAAATGTTTCAGAGACACCACAGGGGGTGAGGACTGAGACGAGATCAGGATATTGTCTAATTCAAGAGAGAGGAAATTGAAATTGTGAGCAGTTTTAGTAGAATAGTAGAAGCTTAGTTTACAAAGGGATGAAGATAGATGGTAAGAGTGTGACATTCTCTTTCGTTCACTTAATCATTAAAAAACAGGGTTCTTGGCCAACTGCCTGTGTTATCACTCTAGCTGTGGGAGATGCCTTGCAACCTCCAGAAAGGCCTACAGAGCTCCCCATTCAGAGCTGAAAGTACATTTTTTATTAATTTTCACCAAATATCACTGACGCTTAATGTTGCCTAGTGCTCACATGAACAAGAACACGAACTCATCTGTGGGAGTTATGGCCCATAAGGGCAAGAACCTGGGAAAGTCAGTGCCAGCACCTGTAGGAGCTCACCCAATACCTGTGGAACAAATGAATACATGAATGGAGGCTGTCTTCTCAAAGAGCCTGTTTTGAAATTTGAAATCTTACATAAAAATGGAAAGCCAAGGTCTAGGGTAAACCTTAACATTTCGTAGCACTCACTGGAGCAGCTAATGCTTTTTTTTTTTTGAGACAGAGTCTTGCTCTGTCACCAGGCTTGAGTGCAGTGGTGCGATCTCAGCTCACTGCAAGCTCTGCCTCCTGGGTTCAAGCGATTCCCCTGCCTCAGCCTCCCAAGTAGCTGGGACTACAGGTGCGCGCCACCATGCCTGGCTAATTTTTTTGTATTTCAGTATAGACGGGGTTTCACCATGTTGGCCAGGATGGTCTCGATCTCCTGACCTCGTGATCCACCTGCCTCGGCCTCCCAAAGTGCTGGGATTACAGGCATGAGCCACCGTGCGTGGCCGGAGCAGCTAATACTTCTTTACTTTTTAACCAGTCTGTCGGCAGAGGATTATTTGCAGCACACATCACAAGTATCTGTCCTGGGCCCAAACCAAACAAATGAACAAAAACACCTGTTCTACCTAATGAAGCATATGCTAAGATTCACAAAAATAAAGCAGAGAAGAAAAGCTACCACCTCCTAAACTCAAGCTAATCTTGTTCAGAAGGCACTTTTTCTAGGCCCCTTTGTGTTACCGTTGCAACTGTTCTTTAGTTACAGGAGCATTTAATCAAACAAACATCTAAGAACACCATGATTTTCTTATTTATATATAAAGGTATTATTCTACCCAGTGCCAATTTCTCTTGATCTGTGCTGGAAGAATGCCCAGGCAGATCTTCTCAAAACAGTAAACTCAAACAACAAAAAAAGAAGAAGACATAGTTTTAAAAGCCGAGTGCTGTATACTGCTTCTAACTTATGATAAATCCCCAGTATATTTTGAATTTTTAAAGAGAAAACTTTACTTGTTTTGCTTCTGTAAACTTTCCTTTGTGCTAAAGGACTCAACTTCAGAATTTACAAACTTAAATAAGAGTCTGAACTAAAGATGTATTTAGCTCTTGGATATGCTATTAAGTATTACTTGCCATAAAACAAATGTGCCATACTTCTGCCCCCGAATCCCGTAAAATATCTACTTTTAGGTATTTTATGACACAGTTAACAGTGAGCCTAAAAGTAAGTTTATGTACAAACTAAACCAAAGGTTTTTCATACCAATGTCTAAAAAGTTTAGATTCCAAATGTAGTCTATTTTCAATACAGTACAAACTTTTTCAAAGTTGGCTCAAAGAAAGAGATTTCTGTCCCTGCTTGAGGGACATGAGTGCCCACTGTGGTCACCTGCCTCTGCCCTGCAACTTCCAGAAAGGCCTACAGAGCTCCCCATTCAGAGCTGAAAGTACATTTTTTATTAATTTTCACCAAATATCATTAATGCTTAATGTTGCCTAGTGCTCACATGAACAAGAACATGAACTCATGGCTTGATAACTGGTGGAGTTATCAAGAAATTTAGGCCAGGTGTGGTAGCTCATGCCTATAATCCTAGCACTCTGGGAGGCTGAAATAGGAGGATCCCTTGAGGCCAGGAGTTTGAGAATAGCTTGGAGAACATAGCAAAGCTCTGTCTCTACAAAAACTATTCTAAAAAATTAACCAGGTGTGGTGGAGTGCACCTGTAGTCCCAGTTATTCAGGAAGCTGAGGCAGGAGGATGGCTTCAGCCCAGGAGGTCAAGGCCGCAGTGAGCTGTGATCACGCCACTGCACTTCAGCCTGGGTATCAGTATGAGATCCTGTCTCTTAAAAAAAAAAAAAAAAAAAAGGAAAGAAAACAAAAGAAATTTAAAGCTTCCTGCAGGTAGGAAGAACCACACAAACTATATTCAGATAAGACTGAACAATTTTCTAACAGCAGAGAACTAGCTAATGCAACTGACATGGTGTTGAAATTGGGAATCAGTTACTTGCATTGTATCACTGTTTCTCAGGGTCATACACTCTCCCTACGTTCCAAAGGCTGACACCAATAGTACCAAGTTCAAATCAAACCTATACTTGGTGGAGCTGCAGAAAGTGAGAGAAGGAGGGGACAGGACAGGATGTCTGGGCCATCCCAATGGTTCACTTGGTCTGTTCATTTGCTGAGCAGCCTTGTTCCGTGAGTGCCCTGTGGGCTTCCAGGACAGCAGATGCACCATCTCTAGTGCCATTTGAAACTAAATGAAAGAATGAGGAGGAAAAAAAAAAGGAAACTGGTATCTGCTGCCCAACTGATAAATGCGCAGCTCTGTACTGAGAATTGGCCAACCATTGCCTTGATTCTCAGACACCCTGGAAGGTGGCACCTGGCAAGTGGGCAGAGGAAGGCCTGCAGCAGGTTCCTACAGCCGGTCAGCACCAGAGACCAGGCTAGAACCCAGGTCTGTCTGGCGCCAACACCTCTACTCCTCTTCCCATTCAGGTAGCTCTGGGTCAGAGGGGCCCTGGTCCTAGCCTGTCACCTCCATCACTGGTTGTCTTTTTTTAATCACCTAAATTTAAATACTATTACAGAAGTTTACAAATTGCTTTATCCAGAGTGAAACACAAGGTGAATTCTAAAATTCAAATGAAATTTGGCATAAGGTCTTTTACTGTAGCCTGAATCGGCAAAAGGTACAGTGAACTCAATGGTCGGCTGGGGCAGGGGCTTCCTCTCCCTGCACCTCAGTAGCCACCTTCTCTCCCAGCCACTTTGTTGCTGAAGACGTCTGGGGCTTTTCTCCACACCTCAAGCTGGTGGCCAGGCTGGCATCCAGCTCTGAATCTGAACTCCCACCCAACTAGGTCAGGGTTAGCCAGAGCCAGGCGCCAGATTCAGCAGGCTCCCACAGTTGGAGCCAAATACACGAGTCAGCTCCAAGTACCTCGCTGGTGAGGGGGTTGGTGAGGCTGTGGAGGAAGCTGGATGCCCAGTGCAGGAGAAGTGACACTAACTGAAGAGTGGCAGTGTCTTCTGGGCGTGTGGCTCTGGGAAGTCCCAAGTAAAGGGGGACAGGTGGAAAACACACACTGGAGAGAACAGGGAAATCTGAAATTTGTCTCCAAGAGAGTTGTGTCCATGCTGGGGCAGCAACTTGCTTTGCAATGACGTGCAGAATGCAAGCCAGGCAGCTCTGACGGGCCTCTTGGCCACCAAGTTGTCCTGCTCCTCGCTGAAATGCCACATAGCCTGCCTGTATTTGGACGGCCAAGATCACAAGAAATAATATCTTGGTCAACCTTAGTCGCCTCTGGCCGAGTGTCCTGTCTTTGGAGGAGCTCACAAAGCAGGCTTTGTGGGCTGGCATGTCCCATGACAGCATTTGCAAAAGATTTGTGATCACCCCAAGCACCGCTAGCCCCCGCGTGCTGGGCAACCAAGGAGAACCACGTTCTTCTGGAGCCCGAGACCCTCTCCTCCTCCACTCCCTCTGCTTGGGTCAGTTTGTCACCAGCTGTGGAAAGTCCTGTTTGCTTTTCATTTGTTCTAAAACATTTGCAAGTTCTGAGAAGGAACACGTGCTGACTTCTAGAGCTGGTCACTAAGTCCGTGGTTCTCCTTGCTGTGGCCTGTGGCATTTGAGACTCTGAGGGCATCTCTTACTCTCATTTTTGGGATCTTTCAGTCAACCCTCTTAGGAAGTCCTTGCCATCCCCAAACAAAAGCCAAGCCTTCTTAGGGGCTGGCAAATGAGATTTCCCCTCTCCTGTAGCACAACCCTTATCAGATTTCTGTCCGGAGAGCAGATATTTAAGACATCTGAACTTGGGCTGCACAACTGAAGTTTTTTTTTTGTTTTTTGCAAATCGAACTCTTTGCCATCCTTTGTCCTACTGCAAACCTTACGTGAACTCAGTGGCACAGCTGAGTGTGCTCTGTTCAATCCAAGGGCGTGTTATTTTAATACACACACATCTGCAAGTGTAGATAAGAATACCCTGTCATCGGCAGGATCACATCTGCTAAGGCAAACCTAAAGGACCTTGGGCAAACGTTGTGAGGCCCAAGAAAGGTGCCGAGTGTCCACCGTCTGTCCCTAGCTGAGTCTACCCAGAGCCCAGCCGTGGTTCAAAAGCCCTGGAAGGGCTGCAGAGAGGAATGCAAATCTGGCACAATCTGCTCTGAACTATTTCTTCCTGGAGAGGACACGGCAAGCTACTGGTTCAACCGGGCACCCCGGGTAGCTCTTGCCCGGTGCCTTTTCACTGGGTACTCTGAGAGCTCCAAGCCCACTAAGCATCCACCAATGCTGGAAAAGTGATCCCTCAATACCCCGGCTCCCTGTCACAGCCTGTCAAAAGCCACAGACTTTAATGAGTCCTCTTGTTCTCAGACCCAAGGCCTCTTTCCACAGCCCTGCCCTTCTCTCCGCAGGCGGGGCCTGGCAGCAGGCAAGAACTCTCGCTCTCACACATCTTTCAATATTGCCTTTTTCTTCATTCCGCTGGGGAAAAGTACGTCCCTCAGGAGGGCAGAAGAGAAACAGATACAAGTGGTGCCACCATGAAGGGTTTTCTACAAGAAACCTTTCAGGCAGCAGACAGCTCTCTCTAGATATCTCAACACAGAGCTTCGGCCAGACTCTGCTGTGGAAATGCTTCATCCTCAATTCAAGCTGGGTCTCTTTCCTTTGATGAAGCCTGTATATATTTTGATGTGTATGGCTCACTAATCCTTTTGAAAAATAACTTCTCTCAGGCTTCCTCCCTGGTGAGATAGTATGGAACTGAAACTTCTCATGGCCTATCCCGACATTCCAAACTCCACCTGAGGCGCCCCGCACAACAGGACACGACGGCCAGGGATCTGACACCAGGAAACGGCTGCCCCTGTCATGAATGGATAAGCATCCACTAGCAATTTTTTTTTTTTTTTTTTTTTTGAGATGGAGTCTCACTCTGTTGCCCAGACTGGAACGCAGTGTTGCAATCTTGGTTCACTGCAACCTCCGCCTCCTGAGTTCAAGCGATTCTCTTGCCTCAGCCTCCTGAGTAGCTGGGACTACAGGCACACACCACCATGCCTGGCTAATTTTTTTATATTTTTATTAGAGACAGGGTTTTGCCATATTGGCCAGGCTAGTCTCAAACTCCTGACCTCAGGTGATCCACCCGCCTCAGCCTTCCAAAGTGCCACTGCACCTGGCCAGCATCCACTAGCTTTTCATCAGACCGTGAAATGTTTGGTCCACGACTGCTCACTCTTTCCAGAGCTGCACTGGAAATACACTATTCTGAACGGCCCAAGTTCCTCCGGAGTATTCCTCTGATGGGGCACAAACCTGGTGGACCACAAGCATGCTGGTACCAAGTGCTTTTTATTTTTACAAGAGCCATTCTGCTCCTTCTGGTCGAACCGGTGCCCTGCTCCATGTTTCTGGGCTAACACAGGCAAAGTAACACTTCTCTGGTAGAGGTCTCTGTCGTTGTCCTCCTACCAGACCCTTTGTTCCTACTAGATCTGATCGTGGTTGTTCCCACTCAACATCCACTTTCACAGCATGGTCACCAAACTGCTCAGAGCTCTTTGGCGGATCCATAATCATGGAATGTCCCTGACTTCCTGTTTAGGGCTGGAAACCTCACAGAGGGTAGCATCTTAGTGCAAGCTCTTCAGACCCCCAAGGCAAAAAATGTGGCCTGGAGCACCTGCCTCTTGCCCAGGATCACATGAGTCCATGGCTGAGCCTGTGGGGTGAAGGTCTCTCTAACTCCAGGCTGTGACTGCTGAGGGGCCAGTGCATCCGGGAACTGCCATGCAGCAAGTGTGATAAGTCCCCAGGAGGACTCCCGAGGCCAGGCAGGAGGGGACATGTCTGGGTTCTCAGGCTCCAAGGTACTTCAAGTTCTGTTAAGAGTCCAGGATTCCTACACCGTGCTTCCTCTCTGCTTTTCTACATTTATTTCTCAGTGCCTTCATAACTGCCTCCCCCTTTTGAGATCTATTGCATGTTACCCCTCTTCATGCCCAGACAATACATAAACACATGCGGAGAACACACTTTCAATGGCTGGCAGAGCCTCCTCCTTCATAGGCCTTTTTCACACCTGGAAACAAGTCTTAATTTCCTCACGTGGCTGCTTCACTAAACAATCAAGACATGTCTCCTTACCTGATTGATTTTCCCTCTCTAGCAAGGTGATGAGTGCTATAAAGCAGAGAGACTATTCCTGGGCCCAACTGCGAAGTTTCACCCATGGAATATGTTGTTAATCTTAACGCCTGCTGAGGCAAATGAATAATATGCCAGTTTCTAGAGACTGAACAGCGTTAAGAAGGTGATTAAAAGCTACCCTCTACATTCCTGCAAGAGGTACCATACAAACGAAATCAGATTTCCCCAAAGAAGCAATGCCATGATGGGATTTTCAAAAAGGCAATACACACACGGCTCAAAAATTCAAAAGCTACCCAAAGTCACAGGGTAAACTGCAAGTGCCCTCTATCCCCTGAACCCCACATTCCCACCACCGCCAGAGCCTCCCGGAGAAGAGCCAGCCTTGGCTCACATTTTACAGAAGTGATCTCAAGTTCTGAGTTTTAAAGAAAAATGTAAATGACATGTTTCTATGCTATTTAACAGAAATAGGCTATTTCTAATGAACTGTTTAGCCTTCTAAGGGAGTTTATGAATTAATGAACCAGGCAACAGAGAAAAACAAAAATCACATACAACTGAGCTTAAGAACGCTCCATTCCCATGACATCCCGACCCTGCCCCCACCCTCCCTTCTCTCCCTGTGAGAAGGTACAAGAAAACCATTTTGATCAAGGAATGTTCTGGGAGTTTTCACAGGCGTTTGCAGAAAATACAGAAGCTTGGGACCCCTTCAAAGCCTCCTGAGAGACCCATCTACTTTGCTCTCTTCTTTCTTACTTTCAATGTCCCTGTGCAAACCCCCGTGCTAGGCATAAAGCTCTGAAGTAAACATAGGTCAGACACAGCCAAGGTTTCCCTGAATACTCGTGCCCAGCACCTTTGGGGTGACAGAGATGTGTGGGAGCCATGCTTCAGCACCCCGTTACCTTTAGCCAGCCACTTCTAAGACTTTTAAAGAACCAAACATAAGTCAGCTGCAAAGAGGCTTAAACACTACAGCATACAGCCAAGCATGCGCTGTCCCCTCTAAGTGGCATTCTGGTTTAAGGTCTTACGGGCAAGGGTCCCTGGAACTTCACCCCAGTGCTAGCTCTGGCAGCGCCATGCCTGCCCCTGAGGCACACCCCCAAGACAGGTTCATCTCCCACCTCACCTGCCCATTAATTAGAAAGCTCCTGACATCTGCCTCTTCCATTAAGAATTTCCTGAGGATGACGAACAAGTAGCTACCTCTCCTTCGCCCATTTCACCACCCCCAGCCTTCTGGAGGAATCACTTTGCATGTTAATTTACACCTACTCCTTTAGCAGCAAAATACCAACACATTTATGTGCAACCTCAGGAATGGGATTTTTCTTCTCGGAGAAACCTCCCTGAAGGCTGGGGCTTAACCCTTTACACACCAATCCTAATTGCAACTCATGTTTATTGCACTCTCGTGCTAAGCCTGGCAAGGTGCTAAAAGCTTCAATCCTTAATATAACCTACAAGAGGGGAACTGTAAGTTTCTCCATTTTTCAAATGAGGAAACTGAGGCACAGAGTTGCATGTGGGTGTACAACACAGACCTCCTGAAATGAGGAGGGCTGCTTGCCACTCGGCTAATTATCCCTGATGGCAGTAGTTACTGAGTTCTTTCCTCTCTTCCATGGGTGTTCTGTCCTTGTCCTCACTGCCAAGCCCTCAGCTATCACTCCTTGCCGGTGCCAGAAGCCCCGCCTCTGCTGCCAAATTCACACATCCTATCTGCAGACGGCTGTAAAGCGATAACCAAGCTGGGCCAAAATGAGTGCACAGGCTATGACTGGGTCACCACACCCCTGCCGTCCCAAGGCCACTAACGTAAATGGACTCTGGAACAGCAGCCTCTTCAGTTCAGTTGAAAAGATCATTTTGAGCATCTACTTCATAGCAGGCACTGCTCTTGGTACAGGAGACACAAAGACACATGCATCCCAGACCCTCAGGGAGATGTGGTCTAATGGGCAGATCAGGTCTCCCTGCAGTTGTTCCAGGTTCCAGCAGTTTTGGAGGTGCTTGCTACTCCAACTGACCCTGAGAGCTGGTTAGAAATGCAATCTCTCAGACCCCCTCCCTGAGCTCCCAAATCAGAATATGCATTTCAGGAGATCCCCAGGGGAGGATTTGTATGCACGTGTGGTCTAGACAGTTTAAAGATACCCACAGTATGACCTTAGGATATGAAAGGCACTATTACATTATGCCAAGTACTTAACTTGCACACTCACTGAGATACGTTCCTTCTATCCTTACTGCCCACTCCTACTGCCACTTCTGCCCAATCCATATGACCTTACCTACCTACACGCTCTTTAGATAGCAATGAAGGAGTAACAGTCATAATGAACAGGAATGTTACAAAATGCACCCAATGTACACAACTACAATGGAAATGTTTCCTGCTTTGTGTGCTCCATTTCCAGAAACAATACGCTCCAGTTAGTCTTATCCCCTTTTAAGTTTAAGTTAAACCTAAAAGTTTAACTTTTTAACTTTTTATTTTACACAGCTTGCATCTTTAGGTGCAGGACCTTCATTAGGTCTAGACCTGGCAGCGATGTGGCCTTCAGGCCCCACCCCAGAACTGCAAAGGAGCCCACACCCGTGCCCGCATGCACAGTAAAAGTGTGCCCCCACAGTTCTGTTCCTTCAAGGAAGTCTAGGAACAAGGGCAATTCCCAGAACTCAGATGTTTGAGTCACTGCTCATTTGGATATGGGGCAGTATCGCTTGCTCCCACAAAGCATCCGTGTTGAGAAACCCATGCTTTCCCTCTGTCCCTGCTCCCAAGTACCTCCCCAGGGTGGAATCGTGCTTTCTTCCTTCACATAGCAGGACACTTTGCTGGAAAGAGACTCTTGCTGGGACCTCTGTGGGTCAAGGCCAGCAGCTCTTAGTAGACTTCAACTCTTCCAGCAACTCAAACTCTATGCAGGGTGACTCAGCAAGACCTCCCTTGCAGATGCTCCACACAGGACCACTCATGGGCAACCAGGAGCCGCAGGAAAGTGACTTGGATTTGTGCAGAGAGCTTTCGCCTCCCCTGGCCACTGCCCTACTCCAAATCACCCAAGAAACATGAGACGGCAACGCCCTCACCTTGACTCATCAAACCACAGAGTCTTTCAGTAATTAGGCCTGAATCCCAGCACAAATTAGATCTGATAATTTTCTAAAATTCTAATTGTATCAAACTCTGAGACCAGCAAGACAGACATTCTTCCCAGTTCAATAAAATTACTCAAAGAACTAATGAGTGCTCTTGCTTAATTTCTCCCAAGATTGCCCTCTGGAAAGAAAGCAATCTGAAAAAAGAAATGTCTTCCAACAAAAGTTAAAAAAAAACACACAACAAAAAAAACCTAGCTGCTGAAACTGTGAGGTTATAGATTTGTGGGGGAAGTGTGGTACACTTGCAATAACAGAGTCATCATTTATCTCAAACATTAACATATATAACAGCATCAGATCAAGTTCATGAGGTTTCTTCTCAAATACCAACAATGGTGGTGGTAATATTTGTAACTTTTTTTTTCTTTTTTTTTTTTGAGACGGAGTCTCACTCTGTTGCCCAGGCTGGAGTGCAATGGCACGATCTCGTCTCACTGCAACCTCCACCTCCTGGGCTTAAGTGATTCTCCTGCCTCAATCTCCCTAGTAGCTGGGACCCAGCCCTCTGCTAGGACTACAGCTACTCGGGAGCTGTACTGCGCCACCATGCCCAGCTAATTTTTTGTATTTTTAGTAGAGACGGGGTTTCACCATGTTGGCCAGGCTGGTCTCAAACTCCTGACCTCAGGTGATCTGCCTGCCTCGGCCTCCCAAAGTGCTGGGATTACAGGTATGAGCCACCGCACCTGGCCAATATTTGTAACTTCTATATGAATTTTTAAGAGTACTGTAAAGTAAGCACTCTGAGTTCTCACAACAAATTTATTTTTATTGAGAAGCATAGTAAATAAAAGAAACTTCCCAAGAACAAGGACAGACATTTGCACATTGTTTCAATAAATGAGGCCATTTATCTTGTTCTAGTTCTGTTATGTCATTGTACCTTTGTTAGGCAGAGTCAATTCCCTTGATTTACAATTGTTTTGTGAATTATATACACAGACTTAAAGACATTTATTTTCTAAGAAAAACCATTCAAGCATTTCTTAAGCAAAAGTCCATCCAACCTTTTCAAGAAGAACTATTTAATGGTATGGCTGCTATTGTTAATATAGTTTCAATACCGTTCGATATTAACCCATCAGATTTAGTCAAAAAATAACATTTCTATGAGTATCTTTTCTCACTCTTCTTCCCCAAAATCCTTAACTCTTTCAGATAGGTTCTTCGTCGCATCACGCTGAATAAAATAAACTCAAAGAAAATCAGAGCGCTGAAATTAACAAATGTATGGCCCATTTCTAAAAACTCACATACAGCCTGACCAGGCCACCTTTGGGACACCACTGTGTCAGGTTAACGAAGGACAGATACCCCAGTATGCAAAAGCAAACCACACTGGGGAATTCACACAGGTCTGCCCTGAAAACCTACTCACTTTCTTGGGCATCATCACAGAGAATAATGTCCCCTTCAGTCAGAAACTCCCAAATCACCACAAAAAGAAACCTCGACTCTTCAACTTTCTTTGCCCTAACTGGTCTGGATGGAGAATTGACTCCCATCCCCTAGTGCCAGCAGTGAACATGAAATTCAGGACAATGTGGTGGAGTTGCAGGTGAGGTGTGGCTCGTATGTCTAAACCTAGTGTGTTTTGCAAACTCCAAGTTGCCACGAGGAATTTTTCTTGTAATGAAATAGAAAAGAATAAAAATTATCTCAGTGTATCACAGATAGTAAAAATGAGTACTATTTCATAAAAATTTTCATTTTATCTATATATGAATATGTGTGCCTCTGTGTGTGTACTTGATTACAATGTAAATTTAGTTCTTATTGTAGACTGCGGTCAAAGAAGTTTAAAAGCCGCCATCCTCAGGAACACCCAGTGAGTACCAGTGTGTGCGGGTAACCAGTAGTCCCATCCCAAACAGCCCAGAGAAAGGCTTTCCCAGCACCGGGCTTCCAGAATCCTGTGCTAAGCTGACAGTACAGAAGAGGCAGCCAACAGGGCTCTGAATCCCAAGTACCTGAAGGAGGAATGAAACAATCTCACCAGAGAGGAAAGGACAGCTGTGACAGTCACCCTCCCTGAACAAGACCACTGAGACCAGGGATGGACATCTTCCAAGCTAACCTACAGTGCAGGTAAGAATGGGAAGCTGCATTTTTAGATAACTATCCATTAGAAACCAGGATGACATATGAACAGTGTATCTTGGTAGCCTTGGATGCTCAAGGATGAGAAACCCTGGGCAAATCAGGCAAAAATTCTCAACCACAGAACAGGACAAACTGGCCCAAAGGTTCCTTAGTTACAGAGTAAGTAAGAAGAAGCTGTAATTCTACCCCATCTGGGAACATTAGGAAAAAGACAACATCTGATACTCTGATTTCAGTAGAACTGGATTCTTCCAAAAATATAAATGTCAAAGTCACCCATTCACAGTATAATTTGTACCAAAGTGCAAAATGGGGTACATATGTGTGCCAAAGAACAAAATCTACCAGAACTGAGCTGCCAGGGCAAAATTACAACAGAAACTTTAAATAATATATTGTCCCATCCACCTGCCAAAACATTGGCTCAAAGACATTCCTCCTTTAAATACAGTTTTACTAATTATAAGAATAATCATTCAATAAATATTTCTTGAGCACTATTTTAGGTGCCACAAACACTGCAGTGAGAAAAACAAAGTCCAATTTTTCCAGTCTTTTCTTTCTGTGCAAATACATATATCTCATTAAGATAACACCGAACATGGAAAATTGCACCCAGATGGTTTCACTTTTAACATTAAAGTGTCTCCCACAAAATCAAATGTTCTTTGAAAACGCCATTCTTACTGGCTACATAGTATTCTAACATGGAAATGGTATCATGATTTACTGAAAGACACTCCCAAATGCTTACCACAAGATAAAAACACAAAGGAGAGACATCATTAAATAGAACGTTAGACCTAGATTCAGAGCCTTAAGGAAAAAGAAGAAAAAAAAGGAAAATGCAATCTTACGAATCTCAGAGACCCCACTATTTTCCTCCACAGGGATGAATATTCACATCCACACCACTGGCCACATCAAGCTCTAATTTGTGCGTCTCCCTTTATAAGCCCCACTCCCTCTTTGATCGAAGAGAACATTGTCTGCACAGAACAATACGTTTTCATTTCAATTTCCCTTCTTTTCAGGAAAGGAAATGTTTGCACTTCAAAGGGTTTCTTTGAAGAGTAGCCCTTCAGCTCTGGCCCGTCCAGGTTGGGCGTTACGTGGACTCAGCAGGGTGTGTGGAGTCTGGGCGGCTGCCCACCGAAGTCACTCTCAAGGCCAGCTCCTTCAAGGAGAGGGTCTGGGGCCGGAGTAGAAAAAACAAACACATGGAAAAATACTCAAGGCTTTTGATCATGACCTTCAGAGGCCCATTTTCACACATAACATAGACTTACAGCTCAGGGAAACTGAGGTACAAATGATGGGGAGCTGAGGACAATGACGTAGTAGCTTCTAAGAACAAAATCCTTCCAGAAACCAGACTCGCTTAGCAAAGACCCGTTCTGGGCCAGGAAAGGGGAGAGCCACTCTCAGTTACAGCTGTTATGGCGAAGGGACCACCTAAGCGGACAAAGCAGGGAAGCGAGATCCAAACTTCACTACCTGCACCAGTTTTAAAACCTTTCCCTAGGAACTTTTGAGAAGCACAGTCATTGGCAAACAGCAAACTTCACATGGTAAAATTTCACATTTTATTTCTTCCGTAGCCCACTGGTAGGGGCCAAGAGGCTCATTAAAAGGCAAGTCTAACAACCACCTGAAGCACCCAAGAGCTCACTGATATGGGGCCAGTGCTGTTTCCCTCAATCACGCTCCAGGCCCCATCCTTAACCTCTGCCAAGTCCAGGAAGCAAGGGGTATAGACCAGACAAGAGTAGGCCTGCAACATTTCTTTTCAAGTCTCAAACAAGTTCTGGATATTTATTAACGATCTCCACCCTTCCCCACCTGGAGGATATGCACCACAAAGGCACCATCAAGGCTGGTTAAGTCCGCCTGCTCGGTGGGCACCTGCCCAAGGGGTGGGCAGGAGCATGAAAGACCGTCAGCTCCAGACAGGGGCCGGCTCCTCCCACAGCCCCAGGACTCGGCTGCGGGGCTCCTGACTAGTGTGTGGGTGGTGGAGGGATCACGAGTCTGTGTGGCCAGGTCACCAGAGCTGAAGGAGCTGAGAAAGTCTTCCCACCACCTTTCTGGTTGATCACTCAGCCTCTGAGCTGGAATTATGAATGCGTTTTATTTTCTCCTTCTTTTAATTTTCTGTAGTTTCCAAATTTTCCACAACAAACATTCTAACTTTTAGAAACACTTTTTCTTAAAAAGGCTTATGAGGTAGAAAATCACAGCTCTTTTGAAAGAGCCCCCACACTGCAAAACTCCTTCCCCAAAAATACTTAGCTATAAAGGACATTATGTGGACGACTGCAAGTCAAATATGGACAGTGGCCTAGATCGCAGGGTTGTATTAATGTTAAATTTCCTGACTTTGCTATTGTACCATGATTATGTGAGAGAAGATCCTTGTTCTTAGGAAATATACACTGAAGTATAGAGGGCAATTAAAATGGCATGACATCTTCAGCTGACTCTCAAATGGTTCAGAAAAAAATGTATGTGTCTGTGTGCATGTCAGTTTGTGTGGGGTGGAGAGAGAATAGAAGGAGGCAAAACATAACCCACCTGTGCATCTGAGAGAGGGTACCCAGGAGTTCCTTGCACTCCTGCAAATTTTCTTTTCTTTCTTTTTTTTTTTTGAGACAGTATCTCGCTCTGTTACCCAGGCTGGAGTGCAGTGGTGTGATCTCGGCTCCCTGCAACCTCCGCCTCCCGGGTTCAAGTGATTCCTGTGTCTCAGCCTCCCGAGTAGCTGTGACTATAGGCATGCGCCACCAACACCAGGCTAACTTTTGTATTTTTCGTAGACATGAGTTTCACCATGTTGGCCAGGGCTGGTCTCAAACTCCTGGCCTCAAGTGATCTGTTTGCCTCAGCCTCCCAAAGTGCTGGGATTACAGGCATGAGCCACCATGCCTGGCCTCTGCAACTTTTCTTTAAGTTTGAAATGTTATCCAAAAACTGCTGAAAAAGAAAAGGGGAAAAGGAGAAGGGCAAAAGGGATGAGGGAAGAGTTCTCCTAACTCTAACTGCCAGTCTTTCCCAGGGGCCTTCACTGGGTCCCAGAAACTGCACCCTAACGCCCCCAGCTCCTAGACCAGGCCTCATCCCAAGGGAGGGCAGGAGGCGTCCCTGACACTGTGGAAAAGCTGCGGGCCAGGAAGACACTCCCAAGTCACTTTGGGGAAGACGGGCCCTTGCTGCAGGCCCTGGTGTGGACAGCTCCTGCCCCAGCCTCTCTGAGAGTGTTAAAGATGCATCCTCTAAGGAAAGGGGGCACCTCCGCAAGATATTGTGGAAATCAGCAAAGCCAAGCCAAGGGCAGGATGACAGCGGCCGCTGGCCTTAAGAAGGATGGAATACAGAAAAGGAAGCTGACTTTCCCCTACGAACAGTCTCTGATTTCCACAAGACCCCCTGCAAAGGGGTCTCCCCAGGTGGAGATGGAGGTGGAGTGTGGGCATGGCTGGATGGTGATAAATCAAACAAGGCTCCGTTGTGGTCTGGGCAGGAGGCAGTGCATCCAGCCAAAGGCTGGTGATGTAAATGCCAAACTACTGACCCAGAAAGAATGCAGCCCAACCTCTGTCACACACACCGGCTCCTGACACTGGCCACATCCCAGCGCAGCTGCCCCAAGGACCCCAGGGCTCCAGCTGTGCCAGGTGCCTGGACTTGGGAGGGGGAAGACTCACGTTCAGAGACAGCAGAGGGAAATCAGGGCAAAGAGAGGGGAGGCAGGGTGCCCTCCAGCGTTGGGGCGGGTGACCGGTGCCAGCACCACCCGGACTCAGCCAGAAACAGAGGGACGCAGGCAGATGGGCTTCAGATCTGTCTGCCTCCCACTCAGTGTACACAGGGCAGGCCAGGCCAGGCCTATCCCGAGACAGGCTGGAGTCCAGGTACAGGCAGACATCTGGGTTCCAATCTTCACTCTGCCACTGACTGCCTACCTGTGTGCCCGTGGGCCACCTGCCTTTGCCTCTCCCCATCAGTCAAACCAGAAGGGCCGACCCCACTGGGTGGTTAGGAAGATTCAAATGAAACAAAGATAAAGCGCAGAGTACATGGTGAGCACTAAATAAGTGCTTGCAATGATTGATCTTACCTAGCCCCAGGGCCCCTCCCTTCCTTCCTACTTGGCCTAACAGACTTTGGCTAATGGCACTCAGTAAGAAGACAAGATGCAGAGAAGAACACTTCGAACACGTCCATAACAGATCAACTCCAACCACTTTGTGGGGAGGATGAGCCCCTGCCTTCTCACTGCTGCCCCCAGGTGGGTGTCGCCCACCACCCCTGTGCTGTATGGAGACATCCTATCCTACAGACCCAAGCACGGGATGAGTGAGGTGGGAAACACGGCCCAGGGTTTCAGCTTTTCAGCTTTGCTTTTTCTAAAACCCAAGGGCTTCAGAGTAATTTGAACAACATGTTTGGGATGACTATAGCCAGGGCAGTCACTCCCGTCCTGCCCCCCACCAAACACACACACATACATATACACATACACATACACATACCCACACACAGCAAACACTAAGAAAGGGGCTGAGAGCTCTGTTTCCCAGGGGTCCTAGAAGTCACTGAGCCCAAGGTGCATGGGTCTGAGTCCTACGCAAACCTGCACCCCATGCTCAGGGAGACATCAGGATTCCAAAGAGAGATGGCTTCAAGTCCATCCAGGCATTCAGAGCCAAAACAGCCCAGAGACTATTGTTCCTTCCCTCAGACCTGGGACCAGATGGGATGGTGAACCTGTCAGCAGATGCCTCAGAGGCCCGCATCCCTCCTCCAGCACCCTGGGACTACGTCTGCCCCTTCTAATTTAGACACACACCCAAGGAAAGAGCACAACATTTTAATGCCTTGGTAAAATGAGAGAGCGAAATTAAGTTGTTGTAAAAATTATTTTTCTCAGGGCTAGGCTAAGTGGCTCACGACCATAAACTTAGCACTTTAGGGAGGCGAGGCAGGCGGATCACTTGAGGCCAGGAGTTTGAGACCAGCCTGGGCAACTTAATGAGATCCCTTCTCTACCAAAAAATACAAAATAAAAATTAGCCGGGTGTGGTGGTACACACCTGTGGTTCCAGGTACCTCAGAGGCTGAGGTGGGAGGATCACTTGATCCCAGGAGGTGGAGGCTAATACAAGCTGTGACTGCACCACTGCACTCCAGCCTGGGTGACAGAGTGTGACCCTATCTCAAAATATATATATATTTTTCTCCCACACCTAAATCAAGGAACTGAGCCTTCTTTCCAGTATAATAGTTAACACTTACATGCAACATTTAGACTTGTGCCAGAGGCTGTGTTAAATCCGTAACATGGATTATCTCATTTAAATCCTCTCAGTCCTGTAAGGTAGGCACTAGAAGCCAATTATTATGCAAACAATATGAAAAAGAATTTAAATGTGGTTCCGAGGAATATCTCAGAAAAGACACTGACCCCGTAAGTGGAACCCACTCTGGGGCTCTGCTCTTTCTGCCCGTAGGGATCATGATGTCTCCTTTGACCCCACAGCGTAGAGGCCCCATAACCTCATGTTGCAGAGGCCCCATACCGAGCAGAGGCCACTCCCTGAGTCACCACTGCTAGATGGTTTCTACAACACAGAACTCACTGTGCAGGACACGGGAGTGTGGGATCCACTTTTAGAGAAACAGGAAAGCAGCTGGTTGTCCTCACAGCGAAGAATCCGATCTGAACAAGTATTCTGAAGAAAGCACTGCAGTAGGAATATGGAAAGCTAGGAAACAAAACTGCCATGCCCTCTGTGCCCCCAGAAAAGGGAGGGGGGCAAGGGGACAATCAGAAAAAAATGGAAAGACAATGTAGCCAGACACAGTCCTACCAGAAGAAGGGACATCCTCTCCCACCTCCAAATAAACCCCCAGGTTTCCTTGCGCTTGATTTTTGGTTGCCACGGTCAGAAATTTTTGGTTGCCGTGGTCAGAATTGCAGGCTGCTAACAAAAGGACTGATCTCAAGAGAGAAATGTAAATGCATGGACTTGGTGCCTTGATTCTTTCAAAGAACACTGTGGACTCCATGCTTCCTAACTTCACTACTCTGAGGCTGAGAGGGACAGGCTCTCCCAATATACAGATGGAGCCAGTATGTAAGGTTCACGAAGTCTAAATTACTTCAGAGAGAAGCAAAGCCAGAGAAGCCAGGAGCGGTGCTGTTCCCAGTATTGGTCCCAACTCCCCTCAAAGCAGCATCCTTCGTTTCAGGGCAGATAATCATCCCATTCTGCATTGAAGCTGTGAAGGCCTCTTCCCTCAGTCACACGGCTCTGATTCCAGTTATCCAGTGTGTTCACTAAATGCAATACCTGCCATTCCCCACTGTTCCTGACAATAACTAGAGGAAAAAAGCCCAATGAAAGCCACTGGGTGTGGCAGGAGGGGCAAACCACAGACCAGCCAGAATCTGGTCCAAAGCCCAGAAACATCTTTTCTGAAGCCCATGTTCCTGGGATGACCAAATCTCCACAAGTGGGCCAGGTAAATGGCATCCCCTGGGTCTGCCAACGCTGCACATCTGAACGAATGCCTTGGGAGAAAAAGGAACACGGCTAGCAAGCCACCAAATCATTTTCCCAGTTTGATGCCCATCCTTCTGGTAATTCCATTTGGCAAATGTACTAAGCCTGGATTGACAGATCATGACCCACACTGAACCACAGGGGTGGTTATTTTCAAGGCTGCTTTGTAGATGGGTATGGGAGTGGGGGAGGAGGCAGATTATGGCAAAACAGAAAGGGAGGCCACTAAAGTTTATCACAAGGCAGATAATCTGCCACAAATGAAGCTACTACTCTGTTCCCTCACTGGAAGAGAGGTCTAAACCCTGGGGTGGATAGCAGGTTGGCCAGGGATCTGATGCCTCCCCACCCGAGGCCTGGGAAACCTGAGGGTAGGCAGATGTCCTGAAGATCCAGGAATACCCCAGGACCTTTGAACCCCATGTATGGAGGGTCTCCATCCCACAGGACAAGTCCACCACCAGGCGGCCCACTAGAAGGCGGCAGGGGAGCAAAGGGAGGCCATGGGCAGCAAGGAGACAGAGGCTGAAGAGACCCCCCAGATTTGGCGAGAGGAGCCAGTAAAGCTAGGTGAAGGGGAAGGAGGCCAGCAGCCTGGACGGGTGGCTGCAACACACAGGCAGGCACCTGAGAGGGGCCCCAAGAAGATACATCTTCCAGCCCTGACCCTGGGGATAAGAGTTCTAAAAAGGTCAGTTGTGACTTTCAAAAAGTCCCTTTTCCATCCAACATGTTCTTTGCTCAGCCTTCCCATCTCATTAATACAGCAACTCCGATGTGCTTGGAGTCATATTTGACCCTTCTCGTCCTTCCATGAATCCACCGGCCAATCCTATTGGATCTGCCTTTAAAATCTATCCAGGTCTGCAGGGGCCAACTATACAGAAAAACACCACATCCTATCGGAAGGTCTTGCTTGGAGTGAGGACCAAGAGGCAGGTGGAGTGATAGGCATCTCTGAAGATGCCTCTGGAAGAGATAACTCCGAGACTCAAGTATCTCCAAGGTTAGAGGGAAACAATATTTTTCTCCATAACAAGGATGCACTTATTCACATTTCAAATTTGTCCCTAGGATTAATAGCAATCCCTCCAAATACATGGTTGATAATGAGAAAGGATTAATTTAATTGGACATAATTCTGAGCCCTCCAACATAATTATCTATTTGTATGGACTTTGGTTAAAATAAACTACAGACCAGAATAATCAATCAACAGGTATTTAATTCCATCAAAGAATGAGTTCTTCTACCAAATAGAAAATTGTAACTCCCTGAAGTCAACAATCTTGTCTTTCAAGCCTTTCTTTTTTTTTTTCACCTAAAGCAAGTAATCATATGTACAGGAGCACGTGGCTCTAGGATCCAGACCCAGACAAGGGAGTACATTTCTGATCTACTTACTAAGCCCTTTCCTCTTTACTCAAAACTCCTTTGACATCCTTTGAATTTTACCTTTATAATAATTAAACATGATCGTAATATGCTAAACCTATTTTTAAAACCATTTTAATCTATTGTTGACCTTTCCCCTAAGTTTCTATTCTGTTCGTGTGACTTAAATAAGACCTTTTGTTTTAATAACAGGAGGGTGTGTTCATATAAAAATCATGGTAATTTCCACTGAGACCAACTAAAAATACCAGAGGAATAAATGTATCATGGTTTCCTATTATCTGAACCAAACATAAAGGGCAAGAAATGTTAGGAAAAATCCCAGATAAATTATAATTCGAATTAAATACAATTAGGGCATTCGGCCAGAGGCCGACATACACAATTCTACTAGTCGAACGTAAGTAAGATAAAAGGCACATTCTTTAGGGAGATACACCTGGGATTGAAATCTCAACCATCTGGTAACTATGTCTGGACTAAAACCCAACACATGAGGGCATGGCGGTGATGACGTGAGTATTGGGAAATGTAGGTTATTTATTTATTTTTTTCCTGAAGGCACATGTCTGACTATCCTAGTCACACAAGTCAAACACAACTGCTGTCTGGTTCCCCCATCCCCTGGAAAGGGTCAGGAGCTGAACCAGCAGGCTGTTGTAGTACTACTACAGTGCAGCTGCCGCTCTGTGTACGCGCAGGTTTTAGAATGACTCTGACCTGCCCATGCCTGGGAAGTTTTCTACTACGCAGAAAGGAACACCCTGAGAATACGGTGTCTTGCTAAAGGCGGAAGAACTTCCTCTCATTCCAAACCATGTGGAGGGCTTGAGGAACCCGGCCTTTCCAGGCCACACTGGGTCACAAGGAAGCCCACCTAGGGGAGACTTCCTCAAAGCAATCTTGGGGACCCAGACGAGAGGTGCAGGCGGCGCGTCCCGGGTTCTAGGGACAAGCGGAGAGCCAGGCGCCCTAGGTCAGGGCGGCCACCGGGCGGGGATGGCAGCAGAGTCCCTGGGCCGGCCACCTGCCGCGGGACCACCCTCCGGGCGGCCGGGCAGGGTCCCCACCCACGGCTGATGACACATCCCCGGACCTCGTGGTGGGGCGGGGTGCTCTGCACCGCGCCATGTAAGGGAAGGTCTCCTCGCCGCCGGCGGGCTCCGTATGCCTCCCAGGCTGGCCCCCGTGCCCGCCGCCCGCCTACGCACCCCGACCACCCCGTGCGTAGCGGCGCGCGGGTCCACGGACAGGCGCGCGGAGCGGGCATCGCCAGATCGCCCACGCTTACTCACTCGGTGTTGCATCATGCACCACGCCGCGGTTTCAGGGAGCCAAAATGGACTCCGTGGAGGCGACAGTCGCATGGGCACCAGCCCCGCTCGCCCACTCCGGGGCCCGCCCGGCCCTGGTCCTGGCCCTTCCCAGATGATGGCAGCGTTCCCGGCGCGGGGGCCCTCGCCACTCCCGCGCCGCCCTGCCGCGGCCCCACGCGGCGCCAGGGCCCCCTCCGTGATGACCCGGGCCCAAGGAGCTGCCCCCTGCGTTGGCGGGGCCGGGCACTCACCAAGCCGGCGGCGGCGGGGCTCCGGCAGGATCGCGAACAGACAGACTGTCGGACGCACTCAAGGACCAACGGACGCTCGGCCGGGGAGACCGGGCGGGGCGGGGCGGGGGCGCGGCGCGCGGGGAGAGGAGTGGAGGCTGCGGTTAGCGGGAGCCCGCGGCCGCGTGCGCGCCTGCCAGGTAGTTGACCCGCTGCTCACACCTGCCTGCGCTGACTGAATGGGCGCCGAGGGCTGGCGGGTTCCGGCGCCAGGTTTCATCAGCAGTGCGCCCGGCCCCCGCCCCTCGCGCTCCGCGCCCCGCGCCCCGCGCCCGCCCCCGGACCAGGCAGCTCCAGCCCGCTCGGCCGCGTCACCGCCGGGCACCAATGGGAGCGCGGCGCGGCGGCGGCTGCCAGCCCAGAGGCTGCGGCCGGGGACCGACGCGCCCTTGGTGGGCGGGGCGGCTGAGTCTTCGCGCGCCCAGCGCCCCAACCTGGGGTTCCCGCGGCGGGCGGGCGGGCTGCGCCTCCGCTCGCCTTCGCAATAGCTCCGTAGGCGTGTGGCCGTTTCTCCGCCAATCTGAGCGCACCGCGCCACAGCATCCTGTGGTCCCCTGCAGATCCCACAGCGCCCTGGCCAGAACTAGTGCTGCAGGTCCGGCCGTGCCAACCCCCTCCCGGCGGGCCCCAGGGAGCTCACACGGAACTCGAGACCAGTTTTCCTTCTCCAAAATAAAAGATTTGGTATGCACTTAAAAGGTTTAAACTGTTTTCTTTTCATTTTAGAGACAGGGTGTTACTCTATTGCCCAGGCTGGAGCGCAGTTCACCTTAACCTCGAAATCCTGGCCTCAAGCGATCCTCCCGCCTGGGCCTCCCAAAGCGCCCTAGGATTACAGGCCTGAAACACTGCACCGGCCTAAAAATTATTATAAATCTTCATGTCTTTGTTATTGGATTATTTTATTACTACTCCTTTGCCCTTGCTAATACCTTATCCTTGCCAGTTGTCAGAAGAGCCCCAAAGCTTGAATCTACCTGTGCCCCCTTGGCAGTGGCAAATGCACAAACGGCTAGTCAGAACGGCTCTCTTTTGCAGTTACCCCCCAGGAAGTGGCAGAAGCTTCAGTCCTGAATCACACCGTGCTCACCTTTTAAGCTCCCTCCTTGTCTCCTTTTGTACCAAAAGCCAAGCGAGAATCATAATCTTTAAAGATCCAGTGATCTGGGACTTGGGATAGGTAAGCAGGGCATAAATTAATAATGCCATCCTTCTTCTATCTTGTAGGAAAACAGAAAAACAGTGGACGGTGTCCGTGGTCTTTGAATCCTTTCTACAGGTCCTTCTCAAATATCAGCTGCTGAACTATTCCCTTGGAATTAGACTAGCAATTTATAAAGTACATAACTGCATGGTGCTAGCTTCAGAAAAAGTGTTCTGTTGTTGTTGCTGTTGTCATTTGTTTGTTTTTTAGAGACAGGGGTCTCACTCTGTCACCCAGGCCGGAATGCAGTGGTACAATCATAGCTCACTTCAAATTCCCACGCTCAAGCCATCCTCCTGCCTCAGCCTCCCAAGCAGATGGAACTACAGGCTTGTGTCATCACGCCTAGTTAATATTTTTTCTACATATAGACACGGGTTTTTGATATGTTGCATAGGCTGGCCTCAAATACCAGCTGTCTAGCGATCATTTTGCCTCAACCTCCCCTAGCATCTGGGACTACAGGGATGAGCCAGAAAAAGTCCCCAGAAAAAGTTTTAATGAACACATGCAGATGGCTTAGCAGTTGTAAAATGTGTTTTTGTCTTTGTTTTAGAGAGTGGGTCTCACTCCGTCACCAAGTTGGAGTGCAGTGGCAACATCATAGCTCACTGCAGCCTTGAACTCCTAGGCTCAAGCGATCGCCTCACTTTAGCCTCCCCAGTAGCTGGAAATATAGGCGAGCACCATCCTGCCCAGCTTTGTAATGTGCTTTGAACAGTGCTTGACATCATAGTAAGCCACCATATATGCTTTGTTTTAAAGCAACAAATCTGGCCTGTCACGGTGGCTCACGCCTGTAATCCCAGCACTTTGGGAGGGCAAGGCAGGCAGATCATGAGGTCAGCAGATTGACACCATCCTGGCCAACATGGTGAAACCCCGTCTCTACTGAAAATACAAAAATGATCTGGGCGTGGTGGCACACGCCTGTAGTCCCAACTACTCGGGAGGCTGAGGCAGGAGAATCGCTTGAACCCAGGAGGCGGCGGTTGCAGTGAGCCAAGATCGCACCACTGCACCCCAGCCTGGTGACAGAGCGAGACTCCGTCTCAAAAAAATAATAATAAAAATAAAAATAAATAAAAAATAAATAAAACAATGTATCTTAGTTCAATTGCACAGTGGTGAAATGATGCCCTCCACTCACAGAAGGAGATCTCCCAGATCCCACACAGCCTACTCTGTCTGCTGAGGCCACAGTAAGCATGTCCCCTTCTCACAGAGAGAAGCCTGGTAGGATTAAAGACCACCTGCTTTGCCCTTGGCACCAGATCAGGATTTGAATCTGAACTCTACCAGTTCATTTGCTGTGAGAGCTTCTGCAAACTATTTCACTCCTATTTGGAGCTTGTAAATCTTATATTCTTGAGAAAAAAATCTATCCCTTGGTGTTTGAAATATGACTGTGGAATTTTCTCTTTCTGCCTATCTGTCTTTCTTTCTTTTTCTCTTTGCTGACTTCTGGCAGTAAAATAGAATTTCATAAATTGTAGAGATGCTCACCTTGGGCAACACAGAGCGCCAACATGAGTTAATGTTTGTAAATTCTGAGAGCAAGTGCTCCAGGCCCTGATGGGAGTATGGTGAAATTTAACCCAGGAGATTTTTAGCACTGTGCTCCGTTTAGCAATCCCAGTCAGCAAGGTCCTATCTTCAAAAAGACAATAAGACAAGCCCCATGAGCAAGTGACTTCTCAGCAAAAAGGATTCAGTATGAACCAGGGAAAAAATAGTTACGCACAAGATCTCAGCAAAAAATTAGAGGATGCTGATAAAGAGGGCTACATGTTTTAAGCAAAGCCAGTTTTTAGGCAGGTCAAGACTCACATTACAGGTTCAGAGAAACCGTGAGTGACAGGCAGCCTTGATTACAATCAAAGAGCAGCTGCCCAAGATTCCAGCAACCATTAAGAAAGGGAGATGCTACAATTTAGGCCCTAGAGAGCAACATCTAAGGTTAAGGTTGACATACTAAGTCTCGGGGCAAGGAAAGTGCACAGAATCAAAGCCAGACAGATGTGGGTTTCAATTCTAACCAGCTGCTGGCCTGGGGAGAGGGGCCCTGTTCACTCTGTGCCTCAGTTTCCTCATTTTCGAAATAAGAATTTTACTACCTGCTGGATACATACGAATTTCATGGTAAGGATGAAAAATGTGTATAAAGATGAACAGAATATAGAGCTCAGAAATAGACTTAGTTTGTTTTGTATTGCTATAATGGAATACTTGAGTCTGGGTAATTTATAAAGAAAAAATGGTTTATTTGGCTCACAATTCTAATGGCTGGAAAGTTCAAGATTGGACATCTGCATGTGGAGAGGGCCTCAGGCTGCTTCCACTCATGGCAAAAGATGAAAGGGAGTGTGCGTGTGTGCAGAGATCACATGACAAGAGTATAAGCAAGAGGGAGAGGAGAGAAGGGCCCGGTTCCTTTAAATAACCAGCTCCGGAGTCATCTAATAGAGTGAAAATTCATCTCCCCATCCCACCTACCCCCAGGAAGGACATTTCATGAAGGATCCACACCCGTGAACCGAATACCTCCCATTAGGTTCCACCTTCAACATTGGGGATCAAATTTCAACATGAGGTCTGGAGGGCACAAACATCGAAACCCAAACAGTAGCCTAGACCCACACAAATAGCTGATCCAGAGTGGCTAAGACAAGTCAATGGAGACAAGATAGTCTCCTCAACAAATGGTCCTGGAACAACTGGACTGCCACATGCAAAAAAATAAATCTAGACACAGACTTTAACATCTTACACAGCAATTAACTCAAAACAGATCATAGGCCTAAATGTAAAACACAAACCTATAAAATGCTTAGAAGATAACATAGGAGGAAATCTACCAATGGCTTTTTAGATACAGCAGCAAAAGCATTATCTATGAAAGAAATGATTGCCAAGTTGGCCTTCATTAAAGTTAAAACCTTCTGGTCTGCAAAGACAATGTTAAGGCAATGAAAAGACAAGCCACAGGCTGGGAGAAAATCTTTGCAAAATACATATCTGATAAAGGACTGGTATCCAAAATACACAAAGGACTCTTAAAACTGAGTAATAAGAAAACACCTCACTTTAAAAACACAGCAGGGCGCGGTGGCTCATGCCTGGAATCCCAGCACTTTGGGAGACCGATACAGGTGGATCACCTGAGGTCAGGAGTTTGAGACCAGCCTGGCCAACATAGTGAAACCCTGTCTTTAATAAAAATACAAAAAATTAGCCATGCATGATGACAGGCACCTGTAATCCCAGCTACTTGGGAGGCTGAGACAGGAGAATCACTTGAACCTGGGAGGTGGAGGTTGCAGTGAGCCGAGATCATGCCATTGCACTGTAGCCTGGGCGACAAGAGTGAAATGCTGTCCCAAAAATAAATAAATAAATAAATAAAAATAGACAAAAGATCTGAATAGACTCTTCATCAAAGACAATACACATATAACAAATAAGCATATGGAAAAATATTTAACATCATATACTATTGGAGAAATTGCAGATTAAAGCAAAGAGATACTACTACACAACTATTGAATAGCTAAAATCCAAAACATTGGCAGCATCAAATGCGGGCGAGGATATGGTGCAACAAACTCTCATTCATTGCCAGTGAGGATGCGAAACAGTACAGCCACTTTGGAAGACAATGAGACAGTTTTTTACAAAACTAAACATAGTCTCACCACACTATCTAGCAGTCAGGCTCCTTGGTATTTATCCAAATGCATTGAAAATGTATGTCCACACAAAAACCTGTACAGCGATATTTATAGCAGTTTTGTTCATAATTGCCAAAACTTGGAAGCAATCAAACTGTCCTTCAATAGGTAAGTGAACAAACTGTGGTACATCCATACAATGTATTGAGCCATGAAAGGACATGGAGGAAACATACATGTTTCTAAGTGAAATGAGCCAATCTGAAAAAGCTACATACTATGTGATTTCAACTATATGATGTTCTGGAAAAGGCAAAACAGTGGAGACAGTAAAAAGATCAGTAATTGCCAGGGGCTTGTGAGGGGAAGGATGAATAGGTGGGGCACAGGGGATTTTTAGGACTGTATAACTTCTGTATAATGTAATGGTGGATACATGTCATCCAGCATTTGTCAAAACCCATAGGACGTACAATACAAAGAACAAACTGTAATGTAAACTATGAAATGTAGCTAATAATAATGTATCAGTATTGGCCAGGTGCGCTGGCTCATGCCTGTACTCCCAGCACTTTGGGAAGCCAAAAGGCTGATCACCTGAGGTCAGGAGTTCAAGACTAGCCTGGCCAACATGGCGAAATCCCGTCTGCACTAAAAATACAAAAATTAACCAGGCATGGTGGCAGGGACCTGTAATCCCAGCTACTCGGCAGGCTGAGGCAGGAGAATCACTTGAACCCGGGAGGCGGAGGTTGCAGTGAGCCAAGATTGTGCCATTGCACTCCAGCCTGGGTGACAAGAGCGAAACTCCATCTGAAAAAAAATAAAAATAAAAAATAATGTGTCACTATTGACTCATCAGTTGTAATGAATGCACCTCACTAATCAAGATGTTCATATAACAGGAGAAACTGGTGGAGGAGGGCTTTGATGAAGGGGGTATATGGAAACTTTATGTACCTTCTGCTCAATATTTTTGTAAACCTAAAAGTGCTCTTAAAAATTCTATTAAATAAATGTATGTATATATGTATGTAAAGTACCTGATATAGTTCTATGTATAGAAAGTGCCAATCAAAAATAAGTATTATTAAGAAGATTAATCAAATGGAGCCCTCCATTTTCTGGAGTGTTTTAAGGCAGTGTATGGGATAGGTTAAGCATGTGGGCTCTGGAGTTGGAGTACATGAGTTCAAATCCTGGCCTTGCAGTTTCTGAGCCACATATACTTAGGCAATTACTTTACCTTTCTCCAAGGTTCAGTTTGCTCCTTTGTAAGAGAGAGCTATCAGTTCCTGTGATGTATAAATGACAATATTCACATAAAACTTTTAGTGCCACGTCTGTCCCATAGCAAATGCCCAGTGAACACGGTTATCATGCATGACACTAGACTGATTTGTGGGGTGACATGAAATGCTAAATGCTTTCTTTTTCTTCCATAAAGGGATATTCTTTGGCCTTCACAATGAACAAGTCTTTGCAGGGAAGAGCGGTCTGTAGTTAGCCCTGCAAGGATTTAGTGGTAAAACTTCACCATCCTAGCTTTCTAGGGGTCCAGGTAGGGAGGTAAGGAACACAACTGTCACTGTGTTCTTTGGGGGTCCTTAATGTTGACCATTAAGCTCCCATCCATTCTCCTGGAGCCAGTACTACTTTCTCTTCTGGGAAATTCTGCTCTTGAATTTCCCTACTAGTTAGTGTGACTTCAAGAGGAACTTCCGTCTCAAAAAACCCCACCTCCATGGCATAGAAATTTTGTTGGGGGTAGAAAGCTCCTGGCTGACCATCCCCTGGCTGTAGGCAGGGCCCTCAGGATGGACAAAAGCCTTCCTTGCCAAGGACTTTTGGAACTGGAATAAGAAGTCTCTTTGCTCCCCGTGGACAGAGCTGGGCAGACATCAGCCAGGTGCTGCCAGCATCTTCGGTTCCGGCCCCGGGGAATAAGCCAGTCTGAGAGAATAAAGTGGACACAGACAGAGAAATCAAAGAGGAGCTACAAAGTGAGAGTTAGTAGCCCTCGATCCCTGTTCCAGTGCTCACTAGCCACCACCCCCGTTTTTTGCTGACATCACTTCATCTTGGGTTTCTGTCACTTATGTCCAAGAGTCCTGATTCACACAGCTTTCCCATGCTAGGAACATTCTACCCGTGTCAGAGAGGAAGAATTAGAAGCACCTTGAGAAAAGAGTGCCCCTAAAGGATTGCAAAAAAGACAGAGAGCAACAACCGACAAACACTTGGATTTTTAAAAGTGTAGCTGTTGGGCTTAGAGGATTTGACTACGGTCATTTAGTACAGAATAAAATTTAATCCTGCCAAAATTTCGAGGAGACCTTCGAAACCAGCTGCATGCATGCCTGTGGGATGGCAGAAAGTGCTTTCTCTGCAGCATAAACAATGTACTCTCAAGAGAAGAGGACTTTCTCACAATATACATCTTTGTAAGAAAATACAGTGTATTAGGGTTCTCCAGAGGGAGAGAACTAATAGGATACATGTACATATGAAAGAGAGTTTATTAAGGAGAATTGACTCAAATGGTCACAAGGTGAAGGCCCACAATAGGTCATCTGCAAGCTGAGGAGCCAGGAACCCAGTAGTGGCTCAGTCCGAGTCCCAAAGCTTCAAAATTAGGAAAGCTGTGGCTGAAGGTCCAAGAGCCCCTGGCAAACCACTGGTGTAAGTCCAAGAGTCCAAAGGCTGAAGAAGCTGGATTCTTATGTTCGAGGGCAGGAAGCATCCAGCACGGGAGAAAGATGAAGGCTGGAAGACTCAGCAAGGCAGCTTATCCCACCTTCTGCCTGCTTTTGTTCCAGGTGCACTAGTAGCCGATTGGATGGTACTCACCTAGATTGAGGGTGGGCCTTCCTTTCCCAGTCCACTGACTCAGGTCTTAATCTCCTCTAGCAACACCCTCACAGATACACCCAGAAACAATACTTTACCAGCTATCTAAGCATCCTTCAATCCAACCAAGTTGACACTTAATATTAACCATCACACACAGCTATAGGAAAATGATGAGAGATGCTCACAAAGGTTTAGATACATGTATGTCTATCATGGGGTCACTTATTATAGCAAAAGAGGAAATTTCAGATACCCACAAGCAAAGGGTTGGTTAAATACATTAAGATGCTTTTGTTGCCAGAAAAAGGGGTCCCGATCCAACCCCAGGAGAGGGTTATTGGATCTCGCACAGGAAGGAATTCAAGACAAGTCACAGAGTGCAGTGAGAAGAGGTAGCTTATTGAAGGCTACTCAGCTGCAGGGTAGGGCATCCTCAGAAAGTGTCTTTGTTTTAAACTCTTCTTACACAGGGGTCTTATCTACGTAAAAGCTGAGTTATGTCTACCTGCAGATGGGCCGACAGTGAGACAAATTTTAGTAATTTGCTGATTTTTAAAAAGTTATCTTTGGCATTTTTGTGCGTAAGTACATCAAAGCATGACTGTAATTATTTTAAAAGCATATTTTGTTATGTGATATTAGGACATCTGGGCATTTCGTTATCATAGGAGTTTGTCCTTGCGGGCATTATTAGGCTGCTTCTTTAGTTGTAAACATCTTATGACCATGGGTTGTGACTGGCAAGGAATGTGCCTTGCTAGTTTCGAGACAGAGTTGATTTTAACATGCTGTCACCCTAGCTCTCCTATGCTCTTGTTTCCCTACCACCTTCACAAAATGGAATATAAATATTAAACAGCCATTAAATATCATGTTTTCAAATAGTATTTAAAATGGTGGAAGGGACTCAGACTATAGTATGAGAATGGGGTATAATATTTTGTCTGTAATATACTTCCAATTTTTATACATACATACTCATATGTACATGTCCACAAATATAAGCCTATATTATATTCATGCATATATGTAGTATACATAAACAGGGCAGAAACATATACAAATGTTGTCCCTACAGGAAGTTTTAATTCTTTTGTATACTTGCCTCAATTTTCTACATTGAAAATTTACAATAAACTCAATAGATGTTATTAAAAATTAGAATTTTACCAAAAAACAAAATTTTATCTTCAGCCTCATTGTCCCAAACAAATCTATACAAGCCAAGGAACATCCAAGCCTCCCTTCTCAACTCCTGCTGTCCCTTGTTGTTTGTTAGGAAAGGGCTCAGGCCTGGCATCCAACTGTTGACAAGATTTTCAGGCCATTGGCACTAGGTAAGAAGGTAACCAGGGTAACAAGCTCTGAAAAGGTAATAAGAGCCTATCCTCCCCATAAGTAGTTGAAAATAAAAATACTGTTGACCCTTGAACAATGTAGGATTGAACTGGGCAGGTCCACTCATACATGGATTTTTTTAAATACCAAAGTTACACCAAGGGTGCCTGCCTCTCCCGCCTCCCTTTCCACCTCCTGCATTTCTTCAGCCTCTGCCAGCCCTGCGGGAGCAAGACCAACCCCTCCTCTTCTTCCTCCTCCTCAGCCTACTCAATGTGAAAATGAGGATGTTGACCTTGATGATAATCCACTTTCACTTAATGACTAGTAAATATATTTTCTGTTCCTTAGGATTTTCTTAATGATATTTTCTGTCCTTTAGCCTACCCTATTGTAAGAATACAATCTATAATACAGGTAACACACAAAATATAGGTTAACCAACTGTTTATGTCATCAGTAAGGGTTCTGATCAACAGTAGGCTATTAGTAGTTACGTTTTGAGGGATTATACATGAATTTTCCACGTGTGAGGAGTTGGCACCCCTAAGCCCCACATTGTTCCAGGGTTAACTATATTAAAATAAGTGTGAGGCAGTCCAACAAATTAGTTTTTCCCCAAGCTGCCTTGATTCCCTTCAGTGCTTTTTTCCTTTCGTATCACATTTTCCAACAAATGTCTTCAGGTTTCCCCTGTTTAGCTGGAGATTTAGGCACAGGCAGCTTGCCAGGTGAGCATTCGAGCCCTGATGGCGACCTCTAACCTGGGCCTTGGTCATCATTATCACCAAGAGGATGCTTCCTCACTCACCTTTCCTTAGTTTCTTTAGTGTTTAGAAGTTTTTTGTGTGCCATGAAACAAGTGCTTAACTAATTTCCCATACCTTTGCTACATTTTTTAGCATATGAATGTTATATCCATTGACATTTAAATTTATAAAGCACATGAGAACATTCTGGAACATATGGTATGTTATGGGCTGCACTGCATCCTCCTCAAAATTATATCTTGAAATCCGAATCCCCAATGTCTCCGAATGTAATTGTATTTGGGGATGGGACCTCTAAAGAGACAAACAAGCTAAAACGAGGTCATTAGGGTGGGCCTTAATCCAATCTGACTAGTGTCCTTAGAAGAAGAAGAGATTAGGACCTGCAGAGACCAGGGAGGCTTACGCACAGACCATGTGAGGACACAATGAGAAGACGGCTGTCTGCAAGTCAAGGAGACAGGCCTCAGAACAAACCAAACCTGTAGGCATATTGATCTTAGACTTCTCTTCTCCAGAACTATGATATAGTAAATGTCTGTTGTTTAAGCCTTCCAGTCTGTGGTATTTTGTTACAGAAACCTGAACAGACTAATATAGTGGAAATCATATTTAAACAGAAGATTGACTATCAGAGCTGAAAGAGACAGGACTAACAATGGCCCAAGAAAACCTCTGGTTTTTCAGCTCCACGGGGCGCCCCATGCAGCCCTCAAGGTCACAGGACCCAGCAGAGGCAGAACCAGGCCCTCTTACTGACAGTGCCAGGCTCCTTTCACGACTTAAGGCTGAAGCTTCCATTTGTTTATTTATCAATTTGTTGCTTTTAAGGTGTTTCCTGCAATTGCTGTCCTCCCTCTTGGCTCCTGTGCCCAACGCAGAACATAGGAAAGCCTTCGAGAGTCTCCACGTCATCCTCGTCCCTGTCATTTGCAGTTCAGTAGATGTGCTGCCAACACAAGCAATCCACTTGCTCTGACTGATAGAAGCACAATGCTATCAGCTCCCGAAGGCTGGGACGTCCCACTGTGAGCAGAGTGGCAGAGAGGAAAAAAAGCAGAGCTTTTGGCATTGGACAGGCATGGGTGTGAATCTGAACTCCCTCTTCAACCAGCTATGTGACCTTGGTCAAGTTAGTGAACCTCTTAAAGTCTCCATAAAGGAGGACAGCAGTGTTTAGCCTTGACCGATCACTGTGAGGATGAGATGAGATGAGTGCGTAAAAGGAAACGTCAAATCACTAGCTCCCTCCTCCCCTCTCTTCTTTCTTCTATCCTCTGACTCTTCCTTTCTCTCCCCTTCTTGTGAAAAGAAAGGAAATCAAAGAAAGTGTAGCAAGGCCTGTACGAAGATTTCTGACTCTCTTCCATGGCCATTTCTACTAAAACACATGTGTCTCTCTCAACCAGGGAACACCTGCCTGTAAACCGTAGGGCTCTCGGTGGCACTGGAGGTGGCTCACCTGATCAATGTGTTTTGTGGGGTTTAGCTAATGTCTGCAGGGATTTGATTTGACAGAAGCCATCCCCTTCTTTGGATTTCTAGAAGGGTGTGCCACGTGAGTGATGTCCCATCCTGGGCCAAGCCTAACCACAGTAGTTCTTTCATCTGAAAATCCTCATCACAGATAAGGCTTTCTTGCTGCATTAAGACAGAAAAAGGCATAAGAGATTTCATCTCACTTGAACACTTCAGAAGCTTTGACTCTATGAAGCATAAATATAACCCATGTATATATTATATATGAAGACATTTTGGACTTCTAAACAGTTTGCCCGTTCCTTAGACGTCCCATTCCTGCCTTGAAATACCCTATTCTCACAGCCTTGGAATTAGGTCTCTTCCGTTTGCATTTGACACAGAACATTCCTACAAGAGTGGGCTATCAGGGGTGCGTGGACAATACAGTGGCTGAGAACACACATAGTAGAGACAGAGTGACTTTCAGCAGGTCACTGAACTCTCTAGGCCTCAGTTTCCTCATCAGAAAAATGGGACATCTAATGAGCTTCTGAAAAAATTGAGATAAAGCCTGAAAGCTCCTTAAGAAGTGCCTGGCACATAATAATAATAACTTCATAAAAGCTACCTATCATTATTGTTGTTATCATAAATAATTTTCATCTGATGCATGCACCGCTGATATAAGAAAACAACAGCAGAACACCTTTATCGGTGCCTAGCCATTTTATTGTTTGACTAGTAGAGTTTAGTGTGGAAAAAAGCCACAGGAGCAGTGGTATTTATAAATGGCTTCTTATTGTGAACTGATGGCCCACCCCCAAGATGACAAACTGATAGGACTCTGCCATCAAGACTATCTTGTAAAGGTTTGCTGTGATTCACAGCATGTGAAGCTATTGCTCATGCTAAGAGTATCACCAAGAGAAGAGTTTCCCAACCTCACTACTAGGAAAATTTGGGACAGATAATTTTTTGTTGTTGTTGCCCTGAGACTTGTAGGATAGTTAGCAGGGTCCCTGGCCTCTACCCACCAGATACCACAACCAAAAATGTCTTCAGACATTGTCAATGTCCCCTGAAAGGCAAAATCAGCCTCCACTGAGAGCCACTTGCCCAGAGGAATATCTGGTTGTCTTGCAGTAGATATCGGATGCTGTCTCTTGGATGGATAGAGACTAACTGATCCCAACCAGCAGGGCTGAGAGTCAGTTGGTGAGCACAATTTCAACTGAACCATTGCTTATAGCTCAGCACCTGTTTTGATTGGTTGATGCCTGTGCCATATTGGCTGTTAAATATGCTTGATATAAATCCTGCATTCTGGTGAGCCTTTGGTTGAGGTCTCTTTAAGGAAGTAAAGATTAAAGCAGATCTTAGTTGTTCATGTAGCAAAGACATAGTTCACTCAAAGAGCAGCATGGTGGCTAAAGGTAGTCAGATGGTTGTTACTGTACCTGAACAGCATCCAACAATGCCGCTATATGGTCTTTTCAAACATTGTTAACTTCTCTTCCATCTTTCCCAATCATACTACAGAATGAGATTTCAGATGGCTTGACCCTAATGATGACCACAAGCCTCAGACTCTTGAACTCAAGCAATTTTCCCACCTCTGCCTCCTGAGGAGCTGGAACTACAGACATGTGCCACTGCACCCAGCTCAGTGCAGGTTTTAAGAGATGCTTTCCCTCCAAATGCTTCTGTAAATAGAAATACAGCACTTCTGATACTGTGTCCTTATGCTGAGGAGTGGTGCATACATACCGTGTTTCTCTACAGGATGGTTCCAGACTTTGGGTCCCAGAGCACTCACGGTGGGGATGGTGACCTGTTATTAAAGTGAAAGACATCCAGAAGTGTAGCCACTGGTGTTTGATCTATGCCCAGAAGAGCACTCCAATAGGACAACAATGAAGAAACAAAACAAACAAAAAACCCCCAGTGACTGGAGTACCAATGAATTCAGGACCAAGGGAAAGGTTGCAGATAAATTAGGTTGGCTGATCTCTCTAAAATTAGCCCACCTGCCAAATAGAGTCACCCAACTGCAACAAGCAACATCACAATTATTGCAATGTTGTTAAAACCATGAGAATAATAGGTCATATCAAGCAGTCTTTTTCAAAAGATCAGTTTTAATCAAGGTATACTTTTTGATCAGAGCATTGGGTCATGTTTCTAGAAATGAGCCAGGAATTCAGTGCAGCTTATCATCCAGATCCTTGGCAAACTGCATGGGCATATGAGTCTCTGAAAACAATACTCTGAAAGTACAGTCAAGACAGTGGGGACATGGGCTTGCTGACATCTCCAATTTGCAGAGCACCTTGTCCTCCCATAGTCCAGGCTATGATTCCTCAGTGATTCCTCTGGGTCTGTCCACATGCTATTTCTCACCTGGATCTTTCTTTCCTCCCACTAACCTTACCCGACACCCTATTCATTTACTACCTATAGGGCTCTGAATATGTTCTTTAACTTCTCTGTGCCTCATTTTTATTTTCTCTAAAAGGGACAAAATACTGGTTTTTATTTCAGAGGTTGTGGTGAAGATTAAGTGAGTTAATATATGTGAAGTGCTTTGCACAGTGCCTGGCACATAGCGAGGGTTCAATAAACATTAGCTATTGATATAAGAATTCAGCCAGGCATGCTGGGAAGTGCGCCTGTAGTGCCAGCTACTCCAGAGGCTGAGGCAAGAGGATCGCTTCAGCCCAGGAGTTTGAGGCTGCAGTGAAATATGATTGTGACACTGTACTCCAGCCTGGGCAACAAGTGAGATTCTGTCTCTAAAGGGAAAAAAAAGAATTATTACTCAATCTTCACATCAGCTTCCTCTAATAAGTCTCTCCTGATGCCCTACAGCAGGATATTTGCCCTGTTATGTGTTCCCATAGCTCATGGTATAAAGTATGCATAATATCTTTAGGGGCTGCCCCTAAAATCTTTAAGAACACACCTCCTAGATTCTTAGTGCAGCCTTGGGTTCACCTGTAAACCAGACAGCTGCAAATAAAACCTTTAATCTCTGGGCATAATATTGATCCAGTGGTGGGCATGGACCAACTGAATAATTGAAGGATTGCTATGGAGACTGGGAGAGAGAGGATTTCTTTTTTAAGAGATCTCAGGATCTCATTATACTTAGGATAATGAATTTCTGGAGTTGCCAGGGGCTATCTTTGCCAGCAAGAAAGGCTGCCTGAGAATGAAGCAGATATAGAAGAAAGCAGAGGTCAGAGAGACATAAAGATGGGGGCAGAGGGAGACAGGATTACACCACTGGTGTGCTGGATCCAGCCAAACCTGAAGACATCTGTACCCAGGGCTATTATGCAGTCAGTAAGTAGCCTCTTTTTATTTAAGCTAGCTTGAATTTGGATTCTCTCACTTGTCACTAAGAGTTGATTAATACAGTCAACTACATTGATCAAGTACATTAATACTGTCTCATTCATAACACATATCACATTTCATCATTAATTGCTTGTCTATCTTTCCCATCTAGGCTATAAATTCCATAAAGGCAGTGTCCTATCTTCCCACCATTGTGTGCCATGCAGAATGTCAGCCTGGAGCAGGCACTCAGACATTGCATGGATGTGTGAATGCTGAATGGCCTGATGAAAATGACAGGTTCTACATGAAACAGTGATGTAAGGATAAAGCCACACTGTCTTCTCCCCAACTCCTCCCTAACTGGATACAGATCAGAAATCTCATTATCCCCAAAAGACAGACAGCTTCCATTTCATTATCTCCTATTTCCCTCATTTCTTTTTTTTTTTTGGAGATGGAGTCTCACTTTGTCACCGAGGCTGGAGTACAGTGGTGCGATCTTGGCTCACTGCAACCTCTGCCTCCAGGGTTCAAGTGATTCTCCTGCCTCAGCCTCCTTAGTAGTTGGGATTACAGGTGCTAGCCACCACGCCTGGCTAATTTTTGTATTTTTAGTAGAGATGGGGTTTCACCATGTTGGTCAGGCTGGTCTCGAACTCCTGACCTTGTGATCCGCCCACATCGGCTTCCCAAAGTGCTAGGATTACAGGCGTGAGCCACTGCGCCTGGCCCCATTCCCCTCATTTCTGGATGCCCTGAGATGATTGCAGGCTGTTGGAAATCAGGGTCCCCTATCCCCTGCTATAAGGCTCCATTCCAGAGAAGGGAGATACGAATACTTGAAGGAAGCACTCCTGGACACGTGGGATTCACCGGTCATCGTCACTTTTTAAAATAATTTTCAGACAAATATTTATGTACATATTAAAAATTTCCCTAGAACAGTTAGAGATATTAGGTGTGAGACTGAGGAAGGGGTGATTTGTTCTGCCTTCTTCCTCTGAGATATGTGTTTCCACAGATCACAGCTGCTCACCGTTTCAAATGGTCAAAAACAGAAACAAATAATCCTTCCTCTATGTTAGTCAGGAGTCGCTCAATTGTAAGTCATCCATAAGATTAAACAAGGTGTAAAAGAATTTCAGAAATTTTGAAATTTCATCATTATGTAACTGAGATGTTTAGGATTTGAGCCACGTGTATATATGGCTGGAGCCGGGTCCTCAAAAACTGTCTCATTCTCTCCATCTCAAAGTTTCCCTGGTGACTTTATGATTTTCTGACAGATCTCTCCATTGGTAGGAAGAATGGTCTTTACAGATTGCATCATCGATGGAGACCCCTTGCAGCCATCATTTCAGCCCCGCGAAAGGCCTCCGATTGGCTCTGCTAGGGTCCTATGCCCAAGTATGTGCATCTCTCACGATTCCGGTAAGAATGGTATTTTCTTGTTGGTTAGCCTGGGTCACATACCTATCTCTGTGGACTATGAGGGCTGTCGGTGCTGGGGGAGATTGGCAGCTCCAAAAGCATCCAGGGATAGAGGAAGAATCAACTTCCGCAGGAAGGAAATGTGAGCAGACAAGGAATTATCAGGTATCCACTATGTATGCCACACCCTCACTCATTCAAACATCTCCCAACACACTCCCCGAGGGCCCAAGAGGATCTGTACCACATCCACAGTTCAACCCCAGTCATCTCTCCAGCTATGTCTGCCCTACGCTCTGGTGTTACTCCAGGTAGGGAAAGTAAGCTTCATGTCCAGTGTGGCCAGTTCTGTCGCACAGCCACACAACACCACGCATCAGTGCTGCCTGTGCTCTCACCGCCTGGATAGACTTGTCATGCTTCACTCTCTCTCATTTTCTTAGTCTCCTCTCCCCATGAGTCCTGGGAACTAGGCTGAAGGACACAATATGAGCAACCAGGCTATCACCAGGAACGCCCTTCCCCCTTGGTGCTAGCCTTGAACCAGACTGTGGACTTGGACTTTTTCCCCTAAGGTGGAGTTTCTTCTCAAGGGTTCCAGTTTCTGCATCAGGTAGACTATCCCTATGTTCTGCAGCTGTTCTCACTAGATCAGGCTCGATCATTCAGCATGGCACAGAGCTGGGATCATTGCTGTGCCTGTTTTAAGAGACTATTTTATTCTTTTTTTTCTTTTTTCTCTTTTTTTTTTTTTTTTTTTTTTGAGACGGAGTCTCGCCCTGTCACTCCAGGCTGGAGCACAATGGCACCGTCTCAGCTCACTGCAACCTCCACCCCCCGGGTTCAAGTGATTCTCCTACTCAGCCTGCCAAGTAGCTGGGATTACAGGCGCGTGCAACCATGCCTGGCTAATTTTTGTATTTTCAGTAGAGATGGGGTTTCATCATGTTGGCCAGTCTGGTCTCAAACTCCTGACCCTAAGTGATCTGCATGCCTCATCCTCCCAAAGTGCTGGGATTACAGACATGCCCAGCTGAGGTTATTTTACTCTTAACTAGACTTCCTGCTTTAGTTTTGATCAGAGAGAGTTATTTGTTAACTGTCCTGAACAGTGTATCATCTCATCATCAGCCATCCATCAGGTTGGCTGAGTAAAATTTTAATCGGCTATCGTAAGGACCAAAAATACAAATTTCTCCCCCTGGTTGGTACGTTCTTTCTTTGAAGGTTTTGATTTGCTTATTTCTGTTCTCATGTGAGAAACCTTGAGGTTTTTAAAGATCTGTACATAAAGCATTGATGTAATAGTCAATGTAACTGCTGATTTGCTGATTGATTCTGAGTAGAATTTTAAAACTTGAAGAAGAAAGAACTTAATTGACTCTATAGTAGCCTAGGTGTGCTTGCAGTGGTTCCTGACCTTCTGTTCATACCAAAAATCTCTTCCCATTCATGAGACACATTGTCAATTAAAAGGAACAATATATGCCAATAGATGTTGGCAGATACCATGGGCAGTATTCCAACATCTTCTTGGGCTCATTCATCCATATGAACGTGCAGACTCATGTTATGGCTGGGCTCTCATTTTCTCACTTAACATGCATCCTTATCTCCTGCCTTCTAGTATATGTCAACTCTACCCCTAATCTGCACATCTGTCCTCCCAGTACACATCTTTCTGTCCCACTCATTTCCAGCATTGATTTCTATCTGCCTGTCACAGTAATCACTCAGGGAACAACTCAGGAGCAACCTGCACCAACAGAGACAAATGTTTCCTCACAATGAGCCAGCCTTTATCAGACTGACATTAGCATTCCAAGCAACATAAAGGAATGAAACAGGTAATTTAGAAACCTTGTTTATCTCTTGCAGTTATGACATTGTTGTTTTTCTGGTGCTAGAATTTATGCATAGAAAAAGAACTGAGGCCTAAAGCAAACATTTGTCAGATTAAACCAATGACAATTGAGTGGAGAGAACTGGAAGACTTTAATTCTGACAGTACATCTGTTCTACCTTTTTGTTTTGCTGCAGCCAAATATATTACAATATGGAAATTGCTAATTTTGCCCATTATCTTGTATGCAATACACATTTGATCATAAGGATTAATAAACTGGTTCTCATATCCACAGGTCAGGAGAGGCAGGCTGTTGATCAATACTGGTTGGAATATCTGTGTTCACTTGCCTTTGCTATCTCTACCAGAACCCTGGGGCCCATGCTGGGAACTTTTCCTGTGCTTCACTCCTCCACACCCAACAAAAGAATATATACATTTATTTGGGGCTTTGCCATTTGTCGGGAAATTCAACAAATGAGTCTTAGGATGTTAACAGAGGATAATTCATTATATGTGCATTTTGAGCAAGGCTTCTTGGAGAAATGCTTTAAACAAAATAATGCCCACCATTTACTTATACTTTCTATGTCCTTTATACACAACATTGCATTGACCTATCAATGGAATCCCATGAGGATTTTAATTTCCTCTCCTGTAGAAGAGAAAACTAAAGTACTGAATGCTTAAATGAGTTGGCCAAATGATCTTCTAGCCCATAAGAGGGAGGCATTGTAAAGCTCAGATACTTCAAGACTCTATGCTGTAGAAGGATATATTTATTTCGATCTGAAAATCACACACAACAAGTAAGAAAGAAACGATGGCAAATTTTTTTTTGAATTTGATTTAAAAAATCTACTTATAAATCCGAGAAGCTTAGCAAATCAGAAGCAGGACCAATAGAAAGAGAAGATATCTAAGGGGCCATAGTCAAACTGAAGAACACCAAAAAGATATTTTTGAAAGCAGACACAGGGCAAAAAAAAAAAAGACACATCATAAACTGGGGGAAAAACCATTAAGAATGATTCGTGAATTCTCATCAGAAGCAATGGAGGCCAGAACACAATGGGATGGCAATAAAAAAAAACTCCAAAGTATCAACCCAGAATTCTATATCCAGAAAAATATCTTAAGAGGGAAATAAAGTTATTTTCAAATAAAAGAGAACTGATAAATTTGTTGCCAGCAGCCTTGTACTATAAGAAATGCTAAAGGATGTTCTGCAGCCTGCAGGAAAATTATAACAGATCAAACTTGGATCTGCAGGAAATAACAAAAAGCATTATGTCCTCATCCTTGTCCAGGTTACCTGACATGCTTCTGATACTTGGAGGCAGCATTTTGAGGGCTGTATAAAAGAGTTTGGTTACAAAGGATAAACTAAAATATTTTGATGTAATGAAGCAATATCATATGGTATAAGGATAGAGAGAGTGTTTGCTCCCTTTCTTCACATTGTTTAGAATTTTTCCTGAAGTGGAAGCCCCATCCCTAGGGGAAGCAGGGAGAACACATCAAGGGAACACCCTATGGGATAGTAGAATCTGAACAACAGCCCTTGAGCCCTAGATCCTCCCTCTGTCATAGTCTACCCAAAAGAGAAGGAACCAGAAAAACAATTCTGGTAATATGAGAAAACAAGATTCTTTAACACCCCCAAAAGATCACACTAACTCACTAGCAATGGATCCAAACAAATAAGAAATTTCTGAATTGCCACAAAAAGAATTCAAAAGGTCAATTATTAAGCTACTAAAGGAGGCACCAGAGAAAGTGAATACCAACTTAAATTAAAAAAAATGATACATGATAGGGACAGAAAAATCTCCACAGAAATAGATAGCATAAATAAAGAACAATTACAACTTCTGGAAATGAAAAACACACTTAAACAAATGCAAAATACACTGGAAACTCTCAGAAATATAATTGAACAAGTAGAAGAAAGAATTTCAGAGCTCCAAGATAAGACTTTTGAATTAACCCAATCTGACAAACAGAAAAAATAATTTTAAAAAATGAACAAAGCCCCCAATAAGTTTGGGATTATGTTAAACAACCAAACTAACAAACAGACTTTTCCAGACAAACAAACGCTGAGAGAATTCTTCACCACCAAGTCAACACTATAAGAACTGCTAAAAGAAGCTCTAAATCTTGAAACAAATCCTCAAAATACATCAAAATAGAGCCTCTTTAAAGCATAAATATCACAGGACCTCTATAACATTAACACAATGATAAAAACAAGATCTTCAGGCAACAAATAGCACAATAAATAGAATAGCACCTCACATCTCAATACTAACATTGAATGTAAATGGACTAAATGCTCCACTTAACAGACACAGAATGTCAGAATGGATAAGAATTCACCAACCAAGTTTCTGCTGTCTTCAGGGGACTCACCTAACACATAAGGACTTACATAAACTTAAGGTAGAGGGATGGAAAAAGATATTCCATGCCAATGGACACCAAAAGCAATCAGAAGTAAATATTCTAATATCATACAAAACCGACTTTAAAGAAACAACAGTTTAAAAAGACAAAGAAGGACCTTACATAATGATAAAAGGACTAGTCCAACAGGAAAGTATCACAATCTAAATATATATGCACCTAACACTGGCGCTCCCAAATTTATAAAATAGTTACTGCTAGACCTAAGAAATGAGATTGACAGCAACACAGTAATAGTGGGGGACTTCAGTACTCCACTGATAGCACTAGACAGGCCATTAAGATGGAAAGTCAACAAAGAAACAATGAGCTTAAACTATACCCTAGAACATACTGACTTAACAGATACTTACAGAACATTCTACCCAACAACTGCAGAATATACAGTCTATTCAGCATCACATGGAACATTCTCCAAGAAAGACCATAAAACAAGTCTCAATAAATTTAAGTAGATCAAAATTACATCAAGTCCTCCTCCAACCACAGTGGAATAAAATTGGAAATCAACTCCAAAAGGAACCCTTAAAACCATGCAAATATGTGGAAATTAAATAACCTGCTCCTGAATGATCATTGGGTCAACAATGAAATCAAGATAGAAATTTAAAAAATTCTTTGAACTGAATGATAATAGTGACACAACCTATCAAAACCTCTATGACACAGCAAAAGCGGTGCTAAGAGGAAAGCACTGAGTGTGTACATCGAAAAGCCTGAAGGAGCACAAATAGACAATCTAAGGTTACACCTCAAGGAACTAGAGAAACAAGAACAAACCAAACCAAAACCCAACAGAAGAAAAGAAACAACAAAGATTAGAGCAGAACTAAATGAAATTAAAACAACAAAGAAAAACAATACAAAAGATAAAGTAAGCAAAAACCTGGTTCTTTGAAAAGATAAACAAAATTGATAGACCATTAGCAGGATTAACCAAGAAAAGAAGAGGGGAGATCCAAATAAGCTCAATTAGAAATGAAACAGGAGGTATTACAACTGATACCACAGAAATACAAAAGATCATTCAAAGCTGCTATGAACACCTTTACACACACAAACTAGAAAACATAGAGAAGATGGATAAATTCCTGGAAGCATACAACCCTCCTAGATTAAACCAGGAAGAAATAGATACTCTGAACAGACCATTAGCAAGCAGCAAAATTGAAATAGCAATTTAAAAAATTACCAACAGAAAAGTCTAGGACAAGACAGATTCACAGCTGAATTCTATCAGACATTCAAAGAAGAATTGGTAGCAGCCCTACTGACACTATTCTACAAGATAGAGAAAGAGGGCATCTTCTTTAAATCATTCTATGAAGCCAGTATCACCATAATACCAAAACCAGGAAAGGATATAACAAAAAAAGAAAACTACAGACCAATATCCCTGATGAACGTAGGTGCAAAAATCCCTAACAAAATACTAGCTAACTGTACTCAACAGCATATAAAAAAGATAATCCATAATAATCAAGTGGGTTTCATACCAGGGATGCAGGGGTGGTTTAACATATGCAATTCTGTTTATGTGATACAACACATAAATAGAATTAAAAGAAAATCATATGATCATCTCAACAGACACAGAAAAAGCATTTGACAAAATCCAGCATTGCTGTAAAATTAAAACCCTCAGTAAAATCAGCATAGAAGTGAAATACTTTAAGGTAATAAAAGCCATCTATGACAATCCCACAGCCAACATTACACTGAATGGGGAAGAGCTGAACACATTCCCCCTGAGAACTGGAGCAAGACAAGGATGCCCACTTTCACCACTTCTATTCAACATAGTACTGGAAGTCTTAGCCAGAGCAATCAGACAAGAGAAAGAAATAAAGAGCATCCAAACTGGTAAAGAGGAAGTCAAACTCTTGCTGTTTGCCAATGATATGATCATATACCTAGAAAACCCTAAAGACTCATCCCAAAAGCTCCTAGATCTGATAAATTAATTCAGTAAAGTTTCAGGATACAAAAATCAATGTACACAAATCAGTAGCACTGCTATATGCCAACAGTGACCAAGCTGAGAATCAAATAAAAAACTCAACCTCCTTTACAATAGCTTTGAATAAAATAAAATACTTAGGAATATATCTAACTAAGGTGGTGAAACACCTCTACAAGGAAAACTACAAAATACTGCTGAAAGAAATCATAGATGACACAAACAAATGGAAACGCATCCCCCACTCATGAGAGGGTAGAATCAATATTGTGAAAATGACTATACTGCCAAAAGCAATCTACAAATTCAATGCAATTCCCATCAAAATACCACCATCACTCTTCACAGAACTAGAAAAAACAATCTTAAAATCCATATGCAACCAAAAAATAGCCTGCATACCCAAGCATGACAAAGCAAAAAGAACAAATCTGGAGGCATCACATTACCTGACTTCAAACTATACTACAAAGCTGTAGTCACCAAAACATCATGGTACTGGTATAAAAATAGGCACATAGACCAATGGAACAGAATAGAGAACCCAGAAATAAAGCTAAATACTTACAGCCAACTGATTTTCAACAAAGCAAAAAAAACATAAAGTGGGGAAAGGACACCCTATTCAACAAATGGTGCTGGGATAATTGGCAAGCCACATGTGGAAGAATGAAACTGTATATTTATCTCTCATCTTATAAAAAATCAACTAAAGGTGGATCAAAGACTTTAATGTAAGGCCTGAAGCTATAAAAATCCTAGAAGATAACATAAAAAAACCTTCTAGACATTGGCTTAAGCAAAGGCTTCATGGCCAAGAACCCAAAAGCAAATGCAACAAAAACAAAGATAAATAGATGGGACTTAATTAAACTAAAACGCTTCTGCACAGCAAAAGAAATAATCAGCAGAGTAAACAGACAACCCACAGAGTGGTGAAAATCTTCACAAATATGCATCTGACAAAGGACTAATATCCAGAATCTATGAAGAACTCAAACAAATCAGCAAGAAAAAAACAAACAATTCCAGCAAAAACTGGGCTAAGGACATGAATAGACAATTCTCAAAAGAAGGTATACAAATGGCCAACAAACATATGAAAAAATGCTTGATACCACTAATTGTCTGGGAAATGTAAATCAAAATCACAATGCGATACCACCTTACTTCTGCAAGTATGACTATAATCAAAAAATCAATAAATAATAAATGTTGGCGTGGATGTGGTGAAAAGAAATATTTTTACACTGCTGGTGAAAATGTAAACTAGTGCAACCACTATGGGAAACAGTGTGGTGATTCCTTAAAGAACTAAAAGTAAATCTGCCATTTGATCCAGCAATGTTACTTCTGGGTATCTATCCAGAGGAAAAGAAGTTGTTATACGAAAAAGATATTTGCACACATGTTTATGAAAGCACAATTCACAATTGCAAAAATATGAAAGTAGCCCAAATGCCCATCAATCAATGAGTAGATAAAGAAAAAAAATATATGGAATACTACTCAGCCATAAAAAGAACAAAACAATGGCATTCACAGTCATTTGGATGGAATTTGAGACCATTATTCCAAGTGAAGTAACTCAGGAATGGAAAACCAAACATCGTATATTTTCATTCATAAGAGGGAGCTAAGCTATGAGGATGCAAAGGCATAACAACGATACAGTGAACTTTGGGGACTCAGGGAAAAGGTTGGGAGGGGATGAGGGATAAAAGACAACACATTTGGTACAGTGTGCACTGCACAGGTGATAGGTGCACCAAAATCACTAAATTTACTGCTAAAGAATTTATCAATGTAACCAAACACCACCTGTTCCCCAAAAACCTACTGAAATAAAAAATTAAAATTAAAATTAAAAAAGAATTTTCCCTGCAGTTGTTGTTAGCTTTAAGTTGTTATGTCTTTTGCTGTACAGACTTTTCATTTGTATCTAGTTATCTTTCCTTTTGTTGTTTTTCTAATTGCTTCCGTCCTTAGAAAGTCTTTTTCTGACTAGAGATTATTCATTCATTCATGTAAAATAAATTTTACAGGTTCTTTTATTTTCAGTTGTTTAATTTATGGCAAATTTCCTCCAGTGTATGCAATGAAGTAAGAATATAAATCTCAGTTTTATATTTTACAAACACCATTTGCTGAAGAATCAATTTCTTAATGACTTGTGATGAGTCATTTATCATACATTAAGCTTATATTTTAGGGTTTACTCTATTTAGGCTCTTCCATGGAATTATTGTTAATTATTGTATCATTTTTCTTTGGACAACTTAGTGATGTAGCTCGCTGTCAAGTAGGTAAATTCTTCTGTCTTCCCATTCCTCTTTCTAAAATTCTTATTTTTCATACTGATTTATTCTGAGAATCATTTTACCACATTCTTCCCTGCCATACACAGAACTCTGGAATGTTGAATGGAATTACTTTAAGACTACACACTAACTGAAGAAGAATGTATACCTTTGCTGTAGTCCTTTTTTCCACTGGGAATATAAAATATCTCTCAAATTAATTAGGTCCAGGCAAGGAAATAAAGCTGAGCATCTACTAAAATTAGTAAATCTGTAAGATTTACTCCTATAAGGAGATACCCACTTCTGCATTTAGCTGGGACCCCAAGGGCAACGTTTCATGATGGGATGAAAAAGAAATAAAAACTGATATGCAAATGGAAACAATGGAGAAACCTCATCTTGAACTTGATGCTTGTTGGAGAGGTAATAGCAGTCTTTATTGAGAATTCATCATCTCAGTCTGGACCCCACATAAATTTCGGTACAAGTTCATATTGGTAGTGATCTGAACAATCTCAAGCCAGGATTAAATTTAAAGAAGTCTCATATTGGCAGTGCCTCCTAGTTGCTGGCAAAAGCAAACACAAATCTTATTTAGAAGAATGTACCTTCAAGCAAGGGTACATGGGAAAAATTCCCATGAATAAATGCCTAAATAAAATGATCAACTCATAATTTTAAATCATCTAAACACAGACTAAAAAGGCACCATCAGTGAAATAATCAGTAACAGACAATAGAAACAGATGTGCAAAACTTCAGATAGAGAAATATCACACCCAGATATAAAATAACTATCTTTAGCAGAGTTAAATAAATAGATGTTTGAAAAAAATGGAATAGAACTCTAGAAATGAAAAATATAATAACTGAAACTAAAACTCAATTGATCACACCCATTATGGTGGCTATTACCAAAAAAAAAAAAAACAGAAAATAAGTGTTGGTGAAGAGAAATTAGAATCCTTGTGCATTGTTGGTGGGAATGTAAAATGGTGCAGCTACTATGGAAAACAGTGTGTGGTTTCCGAAAATATGAAACATAGAATTACCATATGGTTCAACAATCCCCTGTCTGGATATATACTCAAAAGAAATGAAAGCAAGGACTCAGTTACAATCATGTGTTATTTAATGACTGGAATATGTTCTCAGAAATGCATTGTTAGGCAGTTTATCATTGTGTGAACATCATAGAGTATACTTACACCAACCTAGATAATAGAGCCTACTATATACCTAGGCTACAAACCTGTACTACATACAGCATGTTTCCTTACTGAATATTGCAGGCAATTGTAACACAATGGTAAGTACCCAGGTATCTAAACATATCTAAATATAGAAAAGAGACAGTAAAAACATAATTCAGAAGGTAAAAAATGGTATACCTACATAGGGCACTTACCATGAATGCAACTTGGGGACTGGAAGCTCCTCTGAGTGAGTCAGCAAATAAGTGGTGAGGATGTGAAAGCCTAGGACATTACTGTACTCAACTGTAGACTTTAGAAACACTGTACATTTAGACTACACTAAATTTATTTTTAAAATAGAGTTGGCCGGGCTCAGTGGCTCACGCCTGTAATCCCAGCACTTCGGGAGGCCAAGGTGGCTGGATCACAAGGTCAGGAGATCGAGACCATCCTGGCCAACATGGTGAAACCCTGTCTCTACTAAAATACAAAAAATTAGCCTGGCGTGGTGGCATGCGCCTGTTGTCCCAGATACTCAGGAAGCTGAGGCAGGAGAATCGCTTGAACCCGGGAGGCGGAAGTTGCAGTGAGCTGAGATCGCGCCACCGCACTCCAGACTGGTGACAAAGCAAGGCTTCATCTAAAAAAAAAATAGAGTCATTGTGCTACAACACTATTATGCTATGATGTCACTTGGTGATAGGAATTTATCAGCTCCATTATTATCTTATGGAACCACTGTTTTACATATAGTTCGTTGTTGACTAAAATGCTATTATGTGATGTATGACTATATTTGGACATCTATATTCATAGCAATATTATTCATAATAGCCAAGAGGTGGAAGCAACCCAGTTGTCCATCAACAGATGAATGGATAAGCAAAATGTGGTTTGTACATACAATAAAACATTATCTAAACTTAAAAAAGAAGGAAATTCTGACACATACTGTAACATGGATGAAGCTTGAAGACATTATGCTAAGTGAAATAAGCCAGTCAAAAAAAGATAAATACAGTATGAGTCCACTTATATGAGGTACCTAGAGCAGTCCAATTTATAGAGACAGAAAATAGAATGGTGATTGCCAAGGGCCAGGGGAAGTGGGGAATGAGGAGTTATTGTTTAATCGAGTATGGAATTTCAGTTTGGAAAGATAAAGAAGTTCTGGAGATGAATGGTGGTAATGGTTGCACAACAATGTGAGTATTTAATGCCACTGTACTGTACACTTAAAATGGTAAATTTTATGTTTTTTTATATATATTACCGTGATTTACACATAAATAAATAAATAAATAAATTTTTAAAAAACTAAATTAAGGCTTCTGGTAATGATAGACTAGGTTATTCAGACCTCTCATTCTGCCGACTATAAGGTAGCCAAAATAAAAGTTATCTGCTTGAATACAAGCAAGAAAAAGTGAGACAGTGAAAAGTTGCTAGCCCATGTTTTAGGAGGAAAAGGGGAGGCTAGGAAGAGGAGCCTCCTTTTTCTCTTGACTTTGAGGCTGCTTTTTCCTTGGAAGCGTTTTTCAATTTTAGATGGAGGCTGCCGAGAGGCTGAGAAGGTCTCTTAACAGTACCAGAGGCAGATGAAATAAGGATTGGGGTCCAGGTGCTGCCAAGATTGAGGGGAACTTCGGTGAACTTCTCTTGTTTTGAGTCGCAACCTAGTGGGCTGAATCCTAGAAAAAGGGTAAACTACAAGTAGAAAGATCCTTTCAAGGACTACTGTTCATATTTGAATCGTATCAATTCCTGAAACTACACTAAAATGATTCCAGATTGTTATTACTCCCAGGCAGCTGGCAGAAGCAAACATCAAATTATCTACAAAACAGTTTCCAAATACAATCTCCAGCACTCAATGAAACATTTTTAGAATATAAAGAGAAACAATAGCATGATAGAAAATCACCAGAACAGCAGGCCGGCAAAATCAACAGTCCACCAATATAAAATCATGGTGATATCAAATATTAACTGTAAAATAACCAAATTTACTATATTCAATAAAAGATAGAGATTTTTGACAGAGGATTAGAAACTAAAAAAAAAAAAAAAGAACCAAATGGCAGTTCTAGAACTGAAAAAGACAATGACTATATATCATAATTCAATGGGTGAATTTGACAGGAATTTAGACAGAGAGCTAAAGAGAGAATTAGTGAATTGAAAGACAGACGAGAAAAAATGATTCATGTATATGCATATCTAGCATGATGAATATCAGTTGAAGTCCCAGAAGGAAAGAAGACCCATAATGAGGTCAAAATAATACTTGGGCTGCGCATAGTGGCTCATGCCTTTAATCCCAACATTTTGAGAGGCCAAATGGGGAGGATTGCTTGAGACCAGGAGTGAGAGACCAGCCAGGGCAACAAAGAAAGACCCTGTCTCTCCAATAAATAAATAAATAAATAAATAAATAAATAAGAAGAAAGAAAAAAATTAGGTGGGTGTGGTTGTGTGCCTGTAGTCCTAGCTACTTGGGAGGCTGAGGCAGGAGGATTACTTGAGCCCAGGAGTTGGAGGCTGCAGTGAACTCTGATCATACCACTGCACTCCAGCACTCTCACAACAGTGTGAGACTCTGTCCCTAATGATAACAATAATAATAATATTTGAAGAGATAATAGCCAAGAAATTTCCAAAACTAATGAAAGACATCAATCACAGATTGAGAAAAGTCTATACATATTCAAAGCAACATTAACCAAAAGAAAACTATGCTTAGGCAAAGCATGTAAAACTGTTAAAAACCAAAGGAAAACAGGAAAATCTTGGAAATCACCATAGGAAAAAAAATTACTTCAAAAGAGCAATAATTAGACTGGCATCTCACTTTTCAGTGAAATGGAATAAAAAATGACAATGGAATTAAGTTAAATTACTAAAAGTTAATATATATCATCTTAAAAATTTTTCAATTCTAAGATATTTTGTGAATTCCAAAGAAATTCCAGTGAAAATATCCTTCAAGAATGAAGGAGAGGCTGGGCGGGCATGGTGATGCATACCTGTAGTCCTAGCTAGTCTGGATGGTAAGGCAGGAGGATCACTTGAGCCCAGGAGTTCAAGCCTAGCCTGAGCCACATAGTGAGACCTCATCTCTTAAAATAAACAAATAAAAAAAAAAGAATGAAAATGAAACAAAAATAATCATGCGGGAGGCGGACCAAGATGGCCAATTAGAAGCTTCAGTCTGCGGCTCTCACCGAGAGGAGTGAAAATGGCAAGTGAATTCTGTACTTTCAACTGAGGCATCCAAGTTCTTTCTTGTTCTAGGCAGACAGCTTGACCCATGGAGAGCAAGGAAAAGCAGGTTGAGGTGACAACCCACCTGGAGCAGCACAAAGCCAGGGAGACCCCACCCCCAGCCAAGGGAAGTAGTGAGTGACTGTGAGGCCCTGCCCAGGAAACCGCTTTTTTCCCATGTATCTTTGCAACCTGTGGATCAGGAGATACCTGAGCCACCAGAGACTTAGGTCTGAAGCAAAGAGCTGTGTGGAGTCTTGGGGAAGTGGACACTCACGCATGCACAGAGACACAGGAGTTTTGCGTACTCTGGTCCTGGGGATTCTGGTGAGGTGGGAGTTCCATTTGTGCATTCCCCTAGGAAGGGGGCTGAATCCAGGGAGCCAAGCAGAGTTGTTCTGATGGCCCCACTCCAATGGCACCTCACAATTTAAGACACACTGGCTTGGAATTCCAGCTGGCCAGTGGCAGTACGCTGGAGACTGCCTGAGACAGACAGTTCCCCGGGGGAGGGGCGGCTGCCATCTCTGTGGTTTGAGTGGGCCATTCTAGCATGCTGGCTCCGGGAAGGCCAGGCGGTCCAGACCAGAACTCTGATCTCTTCCTGTGACAGAGCCCCAGGGGAAGGGCCAGCCACAGGCTCTGTGTTTCAGCTGACTTAGTCTTTCTAGCCTCTGGCTCTAGAGAGTCCAGGCAGTCTGGACAAGGGGGCTCCCCCCACAGTGCAAGGCACCTGCCCTGCCAAGGGGCAGCAAGATTGCTACTTTAAGTGGGTCTCTGATCCCATTCCTCCTGATTGGGTGAGACTTCCCAACAGGGGTCTCTAGACTCCTCCTACAGGAGCGTTCAGGCCGGGATCAGGTTAATGCTCTCCTCAGATGGAGCTCCCAGAGGAAGGAGCAGCCTGCCATCTTTGCTGTTTCACAGCCTTCACTGGTGATACCTCCAGGTGTGGGAGGGATAGAGGTAACTAGGATATGGAGTGAACCCCCAGTAAACCACAGCAGCCCTACAGAAGAGTGGCCTGACCAATTAAAAAAAAAGAGAGAGCAACAACAACAACATCAACAAAAAGATCCTGCAAAAACCCCATTCAAAAGTCAGCAATCTCAAAAATTGAAGGTAGGTAAGCCCACAAAGATGAGAAAGAATCAATACAAAAATGCTAAAAACTCAAAAAGCCAGAGTGCCTCTTCTCTTCCAAATGACTGCAACACCTTTCCAGCAAGGGCACAGAGCTGGGTTGAGGCTGAGATGGCTGAATTCACAGAAGTAGGCTTCAGAAAGCAATAATGAACTTCACTGAGCTAAAGGAGCATGTTCTAATCCAATGCAAAGAAGCTAAGCATCATGATTAAACTATACAGGAGCTGGTAACAGAATAGCCAGTTTAGAGAGGGGCATAACTGATCTGATAGAGCTGAAAAACACAACACAAGAAATTCACAATGCAATCACAAGTATAAATAGCAGAATAGACCATGCAAAAGAAAAATCTTAGAGCTAGAAGATTATCTTTCTGAAATCAGACAGACAGACAGACAGACAAGAATAGAGAAAAAATAATGCAATGGAATGAGTAAAACCTCTGAGAAATATGGGATTATGTAAAAAGACTGAACCTACAACTGACTGGTGTTCCTGAAAGGGAAGGGAAAAATGAAACCAAGTAGGAAAACATACTTCAGGATATCATCCAGGAGAACTTCCACAACCTAGCAAGACAGACCAATATTCAAATTCAGGAAATTCAGAGAATCCTAGTAACATCCTCCATGAGAAGATCAACCCCAAGACACATAATCATCAATTCTGTGAGGTCAAATGAAGGAAAAAATGTTAAGGGCAACCAGAGAGAAAGGCCAGGTCACCTACAAAGTGAAGCCCATCAGACTAACAGCAGACCTCTCAGCAGAAACCCTAGAAGCCAGAAGAGATTGGAGGCCAATATTCAACATTCTTAAAGAAAAGAATTTCCAACCCAGAATTTCATTTCCAGCCAAACTAAGCTTCATAAGCAAAGGAGAAATAAGATCCTTTTCAGACAAACAAACACTGAGGAAATTCATCACCACAAGGTCTGCCTTGCAAGAGCTCCTGAAAGAAGCACTAAATATGGAAAGGAAAAACTATATCATCCATTACAAAAATACACTAAAGTACACAGACCAGTGACACTATGAAGCAACCACATAAACAAGTCTGCAAAATAACTGGCTAGCATCATGATGACAGGATCAAATTCACACATAACAATATTAACCTTAAATGTAAATGGGTTAAATGCCCCAATTAAAAGACACAGATTGGCAAGATGGATAAAGACTTAAGCCCCATTGGTATGCTGTCTTCAAGAGACTCACCTCACGTTCAAAGACACACGGAGGCTCAAAATAAAGGGATGGAGGAAAATTTACCAAGCAAATGGAAAGCAGAAAAAAGGAGGGGTTGCAATCCTAGTTTCTGACAAAACAGACTTTAAACCAGCTAAAATCAAAAAAGACAAAGAAGGGCATTATATAATGGTAAAGTGTTCAATTGAACAAGAAGAGCTAACTATCCTAAATACATATACACCCAATACAGAAGTACCCAGATCCATAAAACAAGTTTTTAGAGACCTACTAAGAGACTTAGACTCCCACCAAATAATAGTGGGAGACTTTAACACCCCACTGACAATATTAGACAGATCATCAAGATGGACAATTAGCAAAGATATTCACGGCCTGAACTCAATTCTGAATCAAGTGGACCTAATAGATACCTATGGAACTCTCCACCCAAAAACAACAGACTATACATTCTTCTCATCACCACATAGCACTTACCTAAAATTGATCAGACAATTGAAAGTAAAACACTCCTCAGCAAATGCAAAACAACTGAAATCATAACAAATAGTTTCTCAGACCACAGTGCAATCAAATAAGAGCTCAAGATTAAGAAGCTCACTCAAAGTCACACAACTACGTGGAAATTGAACAACCTGCTCCTAAATGGCTCTTGGGTAAGTAATGAAATTAACGCAGAAATCAAGAAGTTCTTTGAAACTAGTGAGAACAAAGAGACAACATTCCAGGATCTCTGGGACCCAGCTAAAGCAGTGTTAAGAAGGTAATTTATAGCACTAAATGCCCATGTGAAAAAGCTAGAAAGATCTCAAATCAACAACCTAACATTACTACTAAAAGAACTAGAGAACCAAGAGCAAACAAACCCCAAGGCTAGCAGAAGACAAGAAATAACCAAGATCAGAGCAGAACTGAAGGAGATAGAGACATGAAAAACCCTTCAAAAATTCAACAAATCCAGGAGCTTTTTTTAAAAAAAAATTAATAGACCACTAGCTAGACTAACAAAGAAGAAAAGAGAGAAGAATCAAATAGACACAATCAGAAATGATAAAGGGGATATCGCCACTGATCCCACAGAAATGCAAACAAACATTAGAGAATACTATAAACACCTTTATGCACATAAACTGGAAAATCTAGAAGAAATGGATACATTTCTGGACACACACACCACCCCCAAGACTGAACCAGGGAGAAACTGAATCCCTGAATAGACCAATAATGAATTATCAAATTGAAGCAGTAATAAATTTTCTACCAACCAAAAAAAGCCCAGGACCAGACAGATTCACAGCTGAATTCTACCAGAGGTACAAAGAAGAGCTGGTACGATTTCTACTGAGACTATTCCAAACAATTGAAAAGGAAGGACTCCTCCCTAACTCATTTTATGAGGCCAGCATCATCTTGATACCACAACCTGATAGCAGACATACAACAAAAAAACCAAAACTTCAGGCCAATATCCCCAATGAACATCGATGCAAAAATCCTCAGTAAAACACTGGCAAACTGAATCCAGCAGCACATCAAAGAGCTTATCCACCATGATCAAGGTGGCTTCATCCCTGAGATACAAGATTGGTTCAACATATGCAAATCAATAAATGTATTTCATCATATAAACAGAACAAAAACCACATGATTATCTCAATAGACACAGAAAAGGCCTTTGATAAAATTCAACATCTTTTCATGTTAAAAACTCTAAATAAACTAGGTATTGAAGGAACATACCTCAAAATAATAACAGCCATATATGACAAATCGACAGCCAATATCATACTGAATGGGCAAAAGCTAGAAACATTTCCCCTGAAAACTGGCACAAGACAAGGATGCCCTCTCATCAATCCTATTCAACATAGTATTGGAAGTTCTGGCCAGGGCAATCAGGCAAGAGAAAGCAATAAAGAGCATTCAAATAGAAAGAGAGGAAGTCGAAGCCTGGGTAACAGAGTGAGACTCTGTCTCAAAAAAAAAAAAAAAAAAAAAGAAAGAAAGAGAGGAAGTTGAATTATCTTTGTTTGAAGATTATATGATCCTATATCTAGAAAACCCCATTGTCTTAGCCCAAAAGCTTCTTAAGCTCATAAGCAACTTCAGCAATGTCTTAGGATACAAAATCAATGTGCAAAAATCATAAGGATTCCTATACACAAACAATAGGCAAGCAGAGGGCCAAATAATGAATGAACTTCCATGCACAATTCCTACAAAGAGAATAAAATACGTAGGAATACAGCTAACAAGGGAAGTGAAGGGCCTCTTCAAGGAGAACTACAAACCACTGCTCAGGGAAATCAGAAAGGACGCAAACAAATGAAAATACATTCCATGCTCATGGATAGGAAGAATCAATATCATGAAAATGACCATACTGCCCAAATTTATAGATTCAATGGTATTCCCATTAAATTACCACTGACATTCTTCACAGAATTAGAAAAAAACTATTTTAAAATTCATATGGAATCCAAAAAGAGCCCGAATAGCCAAGACAATCCTAAGCAGAAGGAACAAAGCTGGAGGCATCATGCTACCCAACTTCAAACCATACTACTAAGGCTACAGTAACCAAAAGAGCATGGTACTGGTACAAAAACAGACACATAGACCAATGGAACAGAATAGAGAACTGAGAGATAAGACCACACACCTACACCCACCTGATCACTGACAAATCTGACAAAAAGAAGCAGTGGGAAAAGGATTCCGTATTTAATAAATGGTGCTGGAAGAGCTGGCCAGCCATATGCAGAAACTGGACCCCTACTTTACACCATATACAAATATTAACTCAAGATGGATTAAACACTTAAATGTAAAACCCAAAACTATAAAAACCCTAGAAGAAACAGGCAATACCATTCAAGGCATAGGCACAGGAAAAGATTTCATGCCAAAAATGTCAAAAACAATTGCAACTAAAGCAAAAATTGACAAGTGGGATCTAATTAAACTAAAGAGCTCTGTACAGCAAAAGAAATTATCATCAGAGTGAACAGACAATCTACAGAATGGGAGAAAAATTTTGCAGTCTATCCATCTGACAAAGATCTAATACCCAGCATCTACAAGAAACTTAAATAAATTTACAAGAAAAAAACAACCCCATTAAAAAGTGGGCAAAGGACACGAACAGACACTTCTAAAAAGAAGACATTCATGCAGCCAACAAACATATAAAAAAAGCTCAACATCACTCATTGTTAAAGAAATGCACAAAAACCTAAAACCAAAATGAGATACCATCTCATGTCAGTCAGAGTGGCGATTACTTTTTTAAGAGGAAAATAAAGTTTATTTATGATACTTTTAAAAAAAAAATTATACTTTAAATTCTGGGATACATGTGCAGTATGTTCAAGTTTGTTACATAGGTATACACGTGCCATGGTGGTTTGCTACACCCATCAACCCGTCATCTACATTAGGTATTTCTCCTAATACTATCCCTCCCCTAGCCACCCAGCCCTGAACAGACCCCAGTGCGTGACGTTCCCCTGCCTGTGTCTATGTGTTCTTATTGTTCAACTCCCACTTATGAGTGAAAACATGCGGTATTTGGTTTTCTGTTCCTGTGTTAATTTGCTGAAAATGATGGTTTCCAGCTTCTTCCATGTTCCTGCAAAGGATATGAACTCATCCTTTTTTATGGCGCATAATATTTCATGGTGTATATGTGCCACATTTTCTTTATCCAGTCTATCATTGATGGGCATTTGGGTTGGTTCCAAGTCTTTGCTATTGTGAATAGTGTTGCAATAAACATCCATGTGCATTTGTCTTTATAGTAGAATGATTTATAATCTTTGGGTATATACCTAGTAATGGGATTGCTGGGTCAAACAGTATTTCTAGTTCTAGATCCTTGAGGATTTGCCACACTGTCTTCGACAATGGTTGAACTAATGTACAGTCCCACCAACAGTGTAAAATTGTTCCTATTTCTCCACATCCTCTCCAGCATCTATTGTTTCCTGAGTTTTTAATGATCGCCATTCTAACTGGCATGAGATGGTTTCTCATTGTGGTTTTGATTTGCATTTCTCTAATAACCTGTGATGATGAGCTTTTTTTTCACATATCTGTAGGCTGTATAAATGTCTTCTTTTGAGAAGTGTCTGTTCATATCCTTTGCCCACTTTTTGATGGGGTTGTTTTTTTCTTGTAAATTTGTTTAAGTTCCTTGTAGATTCTGGATATTAGCCCTTTGTCAGATGGATAGATTGCAAAAATTTTCTCCCATCTGTAGGTTGCCTGTATACTCTGATGATAGTTTCTTTTGTTGTGCAGAAGCTATTTGGTTTAATTAGATCCCATTTTTCAATTTTGGCTTTTGTTACCATGCTTTTGGTGTTTTAGTCATGAAGTCTTTGTCCATGCCTATGTCCTGAATGGTATTGCCTAGGTTTTCTTCTAGGGTTTTTATGCTTTTAGTTCTTACATTTAAGTGTTTAATCCATCTTGAGTTAATTTTTATATAAGGCATAAGGAAGGTGTCCAGTTTCAGTTTTCTGCCTATGGTTAGCCAGCTTTCCCAACATCATTTATTAAATAGGGAATCCTTTCCCCGTTGCTTGTTTTTGTCAGGTTTGTCAAAGATTAGATGGTTGTAGATGTGTGGCATTATTTCTGAGGCCTCTGTTCTGTTCCTTTGGTCTATAAATCTGCTTTGGTACCAGTACTATGCTGTTTTGGTTACGGTAGACTTGTAGTATAGTTTGAAGTTAGGTAGCGTGATGCCTCCAGCTTTGTTCTTTTTGCTTAGGATTGTCTTGGCTATACAGGCTCTTTTTTCATTCCATATGAAATTTAAAGTAGTTTTTTCTAATTCTGCGAAGAAAGTCAATGGTTGCTTGATGGGGATAGCATTGAATCTTTGAATTACTTTGGGCAGTATGCTCATTTTCACGATATTGATTCTTCCTATCCATGATCATGGAATGTTTTTCATTTGTTTGTGTCCTCTCTTATTTCCTTGAGCAGTGCTTTGTGGTTCTCCTTGAAGAAGTCCTTTACATACCTTGTAAGTTGTATTCCTAGGTATTTTGTTCTCTTTGTAGCAATTGTGAATGGGACTTCACTTATGATTTGGCTCTCTGTTTGTCTATTATTGGTGTATAGGAATGCTTGTGATTTTTGCACATTGATTTTGTATCCCGAGACTTTGCTCAAGTTGCTTATCAACTTAAAGAGATTTAGGGTTGAGATGATGGGGTTTTCTAAATATACAATCATATAATCTGCAAAGAGACATAATTTGACTTCCTCTTTTCCTTTTGAATATAATTTATTTCTTTGTCTTGCCTGATTGCCCTTGCCAGAACTTCCAATACTATGTTGAATAGAAGTGGTGAGAGAGGGCATCCTTGCCTTGTGCTGGTTTTCAAAGGAAACGCTTCCAGCTTTTGTCCATTCAGTATGATATTGGCTGTGGGTTTGTCATAAATAGCTATTATTGTTTTGAGATACTTTCCATAAATACCTAGTTTATTGAGAGTTTTTAGCATGAAGGAGTGTTGAATTTTATCGAAGGCCTTTTCTGCATCTATTGAGATAATCATGTGGTTTTTGTTATTGGTTCTGTTTATGTGATGGATTATGTTTATTGATTTGAGTATGTTGAACCAGCCTTGCATCCCAGGGAAAAAGCCAACTCGATCATAGTGGATAAGCTTTTTGATGTGCTGCTGGATTCAGTTTGCCAGTATTTTATTGAGGGTTTTTGCATCGATGTTCATCAGGGATATTTTTTGTGTGTGTGTCTCTGCCAGGGTTTGGTATTGGGATGATGCTGGCCTCATAAAATGAGTTAGGGAGGAGTCTCTCTTTTTCTATTGTTTGGAATAGTTTCAGAAGGAATGGTACCAGCTCCTCTTTCTTTCTTTCTTTCTTTCTTTTTTTTTTTTTTTGAGACAGAGTCTCGCTCTGTCCTCTGTCCCCCATGCTGGAGTGCAGTGGCACAATCTCGGCTGACTGCAAGCTCTGCCTCCTGGGTTCACACCATTTTCCTGCCTCAGCCTCGCGAGTAGCTGGGATTACAGGCACCTGCCACCATGCCTGGCTAATTTTTTGGTATTAAAAATACCAAAAAGAGACGGGATTTCGCCGTGTTAACCAGGATGGTCTCGATCTCCTGACGTCCTGTTCTGCCCGCCTCGGCCTCCCAAAGTGCTGGGATTACAGACGTGAGCCACCGCACCCAGCCACCAGCTCCTCTTTCTAACTCTGGCAGAATTTGACTGTGAATCCATCTGTTCCTGGGCTTTTTTTTGGTTTGTAGGCTATTAAGTACTGCCTCAATTTCAGGTCTATTTAGGGATTTGACTTCTTCCTGGTTTAGTCTTGGGAGGATGTATATGTCCAGGAATTTATCCATTTCTTCTAGGTTTTCTAGTTTATTTGCATAAGGGTGTTTATAGTATTCTCTGATGTAGTTTGTATTTCTGTGGGTTCAGTGGTGATATCCCCTTTATCATTTTTTATTGTGTCTATTTGATTCTTCTCTCTTTTCTTCTTTATTAGTCTGGCTAGCAGTCTATCTATTTTGTTAATCTTTTCAAAAAACCAGCTCCTGGGTTCATTGATTTTTTAAAGGTTTTTCGTGTCTCTATCTTCTTCAGTTCTGCTCTGATCTTAGTTATTTCTTGTCTTCTGCTAGCTTTTGAATTCGTTTGCTCTTGCTTCTCTAGTTCTTTCAATTGTGACATTAGGGTGCCAATTTTTGATCTCTCCTGCTTTCTCTTGTGGGTATTTAGTGCTATAAATTTCCCTCTAAACACTGTTTTAGCTGCATACCAGAGATTCTGGTATGTTGAGTCTTTGTTCTCATTGGTTTCAGAGAACTTATTCATTTCTGCCTCAATTTTGTTATGTACCTGGTAGTCATTCAAGAGCAGGTTGTTCAGTTTCCATGTATTTGTGCGACTCTGAGTGAGTTTCTTAATCCTGAGTTCTAATTTGATTGGACTGTGATCCGAGAGACTGTTTGTTATTATTTCAGTTCTTTTGCATTCACTGAGGAATGTTTTACTTCCAATTATGTGGTCAATTTTAGAATAAGTGCGATGTGGTGCTGAGAAGAATGTATATTCTGTTGATTTTGGGTGGAGAATCTGTAGATGCCTATTAGCTCCACTTGGTGCAGAGCTGAGTTCAATTTCTGAATATCCTTGTTAATTTTCTGTCTTGCTGATCTAATATTGACAATGGGGTGCTAAAGTCTCCCACTATTATTGTGTGGGAGTCTAAGTCTCTTTGTAGGTCTCTAAGAACTTGCTTCATGAATCTGGATGCTCCTGTATTGGGTGCATATATATTTAGGATAATTAGTTCTTCTTGTAGCCTTGATCTCTTTACCATTATGTAATGCCCTTCTGTTTTTGTTGTTGTTGCTGTTGTTTTGATTCTTGTTGGTTTAAAGTCTGTTTTGTCAGAGACTGGATTGCAACCCCTGCTTTTCTTTCTTTTTTTTTTTTTTTTTTGCTTTCCATTTGCTTGGTAAATATTCCTCCATTTCTTTATTTTGAGGCTATGTGTGTCTTTGCACGTGAGATGTGTTTCCTGAATACAGCACACTGATGGGTCTTAAATCTTTATCTAATTTGCCAGTCAGTGTCTTTTAACTGGGGCATTTAGCCCATTTACACTTAAGGTTAATATTGTTATGTGTGAATTTGATCCTGTCATTATGATGCTAGCTGGTTATTTTGCCTCTTAGTTGATGCAGTTTCTTCACAGTGTCAATGGTCTTTACAATTTGTCATGTTTTTGCAGTGGCTGGTACCAGTTGTTCCTTTCCATATTTAGTGCTTCCTTAGGAGCTCTTCTAAGGCAGGCCTGGTGGTGACAAAATCTCTCAGCATTTGCTTGTCTGTCAAGGATTTTATTTCTCCTTCACTTATGAAGCTTAGTTTGGCTCGATATAAATTCTGGGTTGAAAATTCTTTTCTTTAAGAATGTTGAATATTGGCCCCCACTCTCTTGTGGCTTGTAGGATTTCTGCAGAGAGATGCACGGTTAGTCTGGTTAGTCTGATGGGCTTCCCTTTATGGGTAACCCGATCTTTCTTTCTGGCTGCCCTTAACATTTTTTCCTTCATTTCAACCTTGGTGAATCTGACAATTATGTGTCTTGGGGTTGCTCTTCTTGATGAGTATCTTTGTGGTGGTCTCCATATTTCCTGAATTTGAATGTTGGCCTGTCTTGCTAGGTTGGGGAAATTCTCCTGGATAATATTCTGAAGAGTGCTTTCCAACTCGGTTCCATTCTCTCCGTCACTTTCAGGTGCATCAATCAAATGTAGGTTTGGTCTTTTCACATAGTTCCATATTTCTTGGAGGCTTTGCTCATTCCTTTTCATTCTTTTTTCCCTAATCTTGTCTTCTTGCTTTATTTCATTAAGTTGATATTCAGTCTCTGATATCCTTTCTTCCACTTGATCAATTCAGCTAATTATACTTGTGTATGCTACATGAAGTTCTCATGCTGTGTTTTTCAGCTCCATCAGGTCATTTACGTTCTTCTCTAGACTGGTTATTCTAGTTAGCAATTCCTCTAAACTTTTTCAAGGTTCTTAGCTTCCTTGCATTGGGTTAGAATGTGCTCCTTTAGCTCGGGAGAGTTTGTTATTATCCACTTTTTGAAGCCCACTTCTGTCAGTTTGGCAAACTCATTCTTCATCCAGTTTTGTTCCCTTGCTGGCGAGGAGTTGTGAGCATTCAGAGGAGGAGAGGCATTCTGGTTTTTGGAATTTTCAGCCCTTTTGCGCTGGTTTTTCCTCATCTTTGTGGATTTATCTACTTTTGGTCTTTGATGTTGGTGAACTTCAGATGGGGTTTCAGTGTGGGCGTCCTTTTTGTTGAGGTTGATATTATTCCTTTCTGTTTGTTAGTTTTCCTTCTACCAGTCAGGCCCCTTTGCTGCAGGTCTGCTGGAGTTTGCTGGAGATCCACTCCAGACCCTGTTTGCCTGGGTATCACCAGCAGAGGCTGCAGAACAGCAAAGATTGCTGCCTGTTCCTCCTCTGAAGCTTGGTCCCAGAGGGGCACTCGCCAGATGCCAACCAGAGCTCTCCTGTATGAGGTGTCTGTCTACCCCTGCTGGGAGGCGTCTCGTTGTCAGGAGGCACGGGGGTCAGGGACCCACTTGAGGAGGCAGTCTGTCCCTTAGCAGAGCTCGAGCACTATTCTGGGAGATCTGCTGCTTTCTTCAGAGCCAGCATGCAGGAAGGTTTAAGTCTGCTGAAGCTATGCCCACAGCCACTTCTTCCCACAGGTGCTCTGTCCCAGGGAGATGGGAGTTTTATCTATAAGCCCCTGACTGGGGCTGCTGCCTTTCTTTTAGAGATGCCGTGCCCAGAGAGGAGGAATCAAGAGAGGCAGTCTGGCTACAGCAGCTTTGCAGCATTGAGGTGGGCTCCGCCCAGTTCGAACTTCCCAGTGGCTTTCTTTACACTGTGAGGTGAAAACCGCCTACTCAAGCCTCGGTAATGGCAGACACCCCTCCCCTGACCAAGCTGGTGCATCCCAGGTCAACTTCAGACTGTTGTGCTGGCAGCGAGAATTTCAAGCCAGTGGATCTTAGCTTCCTGGGCTTCCTGGGGGTGGGTTTTGCTGAGCTAGGCCATTTGGCTCCCTGGCTTCAGCCCCCTTTCCAGGGGAGTGAATGGTTCTCTCTTGCTGGTGTTCCAGGTGTCAATGGGGTATGAAAAAAATCTCCTGCAGCTAGCTCTGTGTCTGCCAAAATAGCTGCCCAGTTTTGTGCTTGAAACCCAGGGTCCTCATGGCGTAGGCACATGAGGGAATCTCCCTATCTGTGGGTTGGGAAGACCATGGGAATAGCGAAGTATCTGGGCTGGACAGCACAGTCCCTTATGGCACAGTCCCTTATGGCTTCCCTTGACTAGGGGAGGGAGTTCCCCAACCCCTTGTGCTTCCCGGGTGAGGCAACACCCCACCCTGCTTTGGCTCACCCTCTGTGGGCTGCACCCACTGTCTAACCAGTCCTAATGAGATGAAACGTGTACCTCAGTTGGAAAAGCGGAAATCTCCCACCTTCTGCGTTGATCTCACTGGGAGCCGCAGACTGGAGCAGTTCCTATTTAGCCATCTTGCCAGCCACCCAGAGTGGTGATTATTAAATAGTTAAGAAACATCAGATACTGTCAAGGTTGTGGAGAAAAAGGAATGCTTTTACACTGTTGGTGGGCATGTAAATTAATTCAAAAGTGTAGGAGACAGTGTGGTAATTCCTCAAAGATCTAGAAGCAGAAATACCATTTGACCCAGCAATCCCTTTACTGGCTATATACCCAAAAGAATAGAAATCATTCTATTATAAAGATACATACATATGTATGTTCATTGTAGCACTATTCACAATAGCAAAGACATGGAATCAACCCAAATGCCCATCAGTGATAGACTCGATAAAGAAAATGTGGTATATATAAACTATGGACTACTATGCAGCCATAAAAAGGAATGAGATCATGTCCTTTGCAGGGACATGGATGGGGCTGGAGGCCGTTATCCTCAGTAAATTACTGCAGGAACAGAAAATCAAACACTGCATGTTCTCACTTATAAGTGGGAGGTGAACGATGAGAACACATAGACACATGGAGGGGAGCAACACACACTGGGGCTTGTCAGGTGTGGTGGGGGTTGGGAGAGCATCAAGAAGAATAGCTAATGGATGCTGGGCTTAACAGCTAGATGATGGGTTGATCTGTGCAGCAAACTACCTATGTAACAAACCTGCACATCCTGCACCTGTAACCCAGAACACAAAATAAAAGTTGAAGAAAAAAATAAATAATTATGGAAACAAAAACTGAGATAATTCATCATAAGAAGATCTGAACTAAAGGAAATGCTAAAAGGTATTCTTCAGGCAAAAGAAAAATGATCCCAGATAGATGATAGAAATTCAGAGATGTAGGAAGAAATGAAGAGCAGTAAAAAAAAAAAAAAAGTAAGTGAAAACAATGTTTTATGATTTTCAAATATGTACAATTAAAATATAACAATGGCATAAAGGTATGGATGGGGGATAAATAGAGTTAAATAAAATATTTGAAAGTCCTTTTGAAAGAGGGTGAAAAATAACCAAATAATTAAGTAGCATATTTATAATAAAAATACAGCAATTATAACGAGTGTAAAAGATTAATTTTTTGATTAAAGGTTAAGACTGCCAAACTACATTAAGATAAAAACAATATCATCTTTTTACTGCTTTTTTTGTTTGAGATATGGTCTCGCTCTGTGGTCATACTGGAGTGCACTGGCCCGACCATGATTCACTGCATCCTCAACTTTCTGGGCTCACGCAATCCTCCCACCTCAGCTTCTTGTGTTTACTGCTTTACAAGTAAAGTATAGAAAACATCAGGATGGGAAAAGATGTAACATGCCATACAAACATCTATCAAAAGATTAATATAGTATTAACTACATTAGTATCAAACAGACATTAAGGCAAAACCCATTACTGTGAGTATAGAGAGAAATTCATTATGATAAATGGGCTAGTTCACCAAAGAGCTATAATAATTATATATCTGAACATATGTAATAACACAGCTTCAAAATATGTAAGGGAAAAATTGATAGATCCTAAGAGGAGAAGTTCACAACTATAGTAGGATACTTTGTGCACCTCTTCTAGTCAATGGTAGAACAAGCAAACAAAAATTCAGTTGGGATACAGAAAATCTGAATACAATAATGAGTCAAGCTGATCTAATTGTCAAA